>NC_053451.1:36368509-36705743 GCF_015227805.2 Hirundo rustica | reverse complement strand
TTTTCTTCTCCTTAGGGTTTTAACGGAGAGGTTATAACACTCAAATCCTCCTAGGTTTAAATCATATCATTCCCCATTGAGTTAAATAAACGTCCTTGGCAGCATAGTTCTACTGAGTCCAATGGGCCAATTTTATGGTCTTTGAGGAATTGACTTGTTCACTTGGGTCTAGACTCAATATGTGCATCTAACATGCTGGGGAGCAAAGGGTATCTGCTATGGGGAGAGAAATTTCTGAGCTTTTTTCACTTGCATAAATAATTCAGTTTTACACATCTTACCAGCTTGACACCTTCTAAGCTTTGTTTTTCTGGTGGCTGCAAGATCTAGCTGCATTTTCAGGAGAAGTTTAGAAAGAAAAGGAAGAGAAGGAAGATCCCCATTTAATCAGTTGTGGTAAAGACTTGATCTGCCCAGCCCACTATGCATTTTAGGAGAGGAATGAATACAAAAATCAAGAAGACTCCAGACAAAAAAAATTAAACAGTTTTGTTAGTGTAAAAATGCGAAGGCTGTGCAGACTGGCTGTCTGAGCTGAAAACAAGCTTGACCTATGACAGAACGTTACTTGTGCGTTTGGATAATCCTGGAGGCACACTAGTAGAATATGATGTTGAATTTTCCCCCTTAAATCCACTGATACTGGGAACTTCACTGTGATGGACTTCAGACTGTATTCACACAATAACTGGCAACTTCTCTGCTTGAGCTTGAGTTCCTGCTCATCAGCTCACCCACAGCCACTGACCATGATCACAACCCCAAAGCGAGAGCAATTGCATCATGGAAGCTGACACGCTTTGCTCAGTCTTTGGAGCTAATGCCTAGAAGGTAAAAGAGAATAATTCAGTTTCTTGACATGTATCTGCTGAGAACAGCAGTGTAAGACCATGCTTTTAAAAAGGCACTAAAGGTGTTAGGTTTTCAGTTCTCATTTGGGTTTGGATGATGTGATTTTTAGGGGCGTCCAGAAAATCTCAGGAAAAAAAGACACCAGGAAGAATTTTAACTGCTAACTTCAAAATCACGACGTTTCCAATTTTGAAGAGGCACACAGAGCTTTTAGTGTATGAGGTCTGAACTATCTTACAAGAGCCAAAAACTTTTCTAAGATGCCATTTAATACAGATTCATTCCTATTTAACCCTCCTCTGGACACTGCTTCTAATGTCTGCAAATATATTTGGCTTTAAGTTATGACAATAAAGCAGGCTAAAAATATACAGCTGTTAATTATCAACATAGTTTATTATATTCAGTATCTATTAGCTCATTTAAAATGGCTGTTTGAACTGATATTTATTGTTATTTCGATAGGATGCAATGCCTTGAATTTAATGAAGTTAGCTGTATTTAAAATCACTGATTTCTCTGCAGTGGGGTTGGGATTTCAAAAGGATTTATGAAATGTTAGATCAATGATGTCAGACCACCGTTTTGTGGAAGGTAACCTGTACATGTGACCATCCCAGCTGACCTAATCTGAATCCTTTGGGAAGATAGGGTTTCATGCCATGGAACTGAATTGAGCCTCACAGTCTTGTATGCTACATGTACTGCTTGTCTCCAGACCCACATTCAACGTCCATGTTGGAATGCCATCTGGGTGAACACTGGCACCCTTGTCCCCAGTGGAATATTGCTGTGAGTGGGCTACCAGGGAAGAATAACAACTCATCCCAGCCAGTCAGGAACTGCTGCACCACACCGTGGAACTGCTTCACAGGGCAAACACTCATCAGTCCTGTTTAAAAACACCCTGACTCTGTTGGCTGGCACTCCTGCTCCTGCTGGTCTGTCCTTTAAGCTGCTGACCATCTCCAAGGAGCTCTTTATGGATCTGGTGAGACTGAAGAGATTCAGTGACTTTTACAGACTTATATGTGGCCATCCCTTGCTAAACTCAACACTGGACGTAGCTGCCTCTCCTATGTGTCTGTGCTGCAGGTAAGACACCTGCATTGCTGCTGCTCAGAGGTTTCCTAAAATGAATGCATGCATTTTTTATAGATTCCTTAATGCTAAATGTCACATTCCTGGCAGAGGAAGCATATAGTCTTCTGAAGTGCTTGTAAAAAAAATGTATTAATGATAATTTTTATTTTCTTTCTTCTTCAGGTTCCCTTGTATTAGTGACTAAGTGATGGGGTATTTGCAAAATTTAGAGAGGGATCAGAAACATGGCACTGCACTTGAGGTTCATTTGTAGAAGGTAAAGTAGCATATGTTATGTGTCAGTTAATCTCTTTAGGGCTTTATCCAGCACAAATTAGGCTCTGTGGTCACCGAGTCACAGCAGGCTGTGGGCCACTGTAGCCTTGGAGCTTTATTCCGATTCAGCTGCCAAGAAATGAACTGCTCTGTGGGCGCAAAAATTGGCTTATGCTCTGTGAACTCCAGCCAAGCATGAGCAGTTTCAGAGGCTGCTCTTTCTCTGTGCACAGCTACATGATTTCACTCTCCTCACCTTTCCAACAACCTCGATGCTAAGATGCAGCCCCTAGAAAATAAAGAAGGTGTTAATTCAGCCTCATTAGAAATCAGTAAAGGCTGTGAAATAGTTTTAAAATATGTGGAAGCCCTTATTGCTTTGTCTGTTACAAATGTCCACTGAAGGGATTAGCTCTGTGCTGCTGTTGGAAGCAGGAATAGTCCTTTCTTTTTTTTTTTTTTTTTTTTTTTTTTTTTTTTTTTTTTTTTTCCTGTTTGCTTTGGCTTTGCTAGTTTGTTTTGCATTTTGTTTTTTTGCTAGTTGCCCTCAGTCTATATCTGGAGCAAAGCCAGTAAAAATAAAATGCCTTGGATTTCCTAGGTGGAAAAAAAAAGGAACTGTAGGGCATAGTTTTAATTGCAACTAATGTCTTATGGAGGCTTGAAAAATCTCACTCTTAACTCACTTAACAGAGATTCTGACCAAATCATAGGGAAGTCACAGGTGCTCACATGCACGTGTCAAGGTGTGTGGCCCTACATGCAGCTTCCTTCCCTACTTTAATCCTTGACCTTGGTAAAGAACTCATCATCTCTGCACCATATTTTGCACATGATAAATGAGGCTACAAATAGTTGCCTGTGTCACAGCAATAGTGCTGATATCAAATGAGTACTTACTCTTTGCACAAACTACAACAAAAATCAATTTATTGCTACCTTATTTGTTTTTGCCATGTTATTTATTTATTTATGCCATTCGTATGAATTAATGACTAGCATAAACATTGCTCAGTTATTTTCAGTTCTACTCTTAGTGATTCTCTTAAGTGATCATTCCTGGAGAAGGGGTTAATTTTGATATGTTTAAGTATAAAGCATACAGGATGCGCACAAATGTGACATCCTGAACACTTGAAGACATTACTTGAATATCAATGACAAGAAGATGTTGTCATTGATGCTTGGCCAGGAAACATTGCCAGAGGAGGCCAGAGACAGGGCTAAATGCCACCTTGTAAAAACACCAAGAACTCCTCATTTCTGTGGAGCAGGAGGGCATGTGGAGCAGGAAGGTATGTGGATCAGGAGTCCAAGAAACAGTCGGGCTAGCTATTGACTTGTTATTTCAGCTGAGCACCCACAGCCCTGCCTTTCCCTCCTACAGACAAGTGCCTGAAGCTGTGATGCTGCAAGCCTTGGACTCCTGCATCCCAGCTCAGGTTCAAGAAAATCTCCTGCTTCAGGCTATTTGGGATTCAAAATCTGAGTGCCTTTTTGTTTAAAGCAACCTGAGAGGTCTGATCTGACAGGTGCGCTGAGATCCACATGCACATTTGCTGGCAGCCCTGACTTCAGCACGAAGCATGGCAACCACAGTACTTGAGCTCAAAAACACAGCCAGAAGATTAAGTGCCATTTCAAACTACTTAGCTTGTGGCATCTTAAAAATCTGTCAAATTTAGGTTCAAAATGCACACCCAGTAAGATTTAGAACTGGTAAAACTCAAGATTGTTCTCATCAGGTAGAGAAAGGCACAAGGAGGATTCTTGTGCCTCTTGCCTGCTTCCCTAACTGGCTCCAACGTTTTGTGCTCACTCAGGATTGTAAAACAACTGTCGCAAGTCCATTTCTCATCAATAGCAGTGACTGAATATTTTACAGTGTGGGATAAATGTAAATATAAATGGAAGTCTTCCTTAATTCTCCTTATTTTCTAAATTATAGATAAGGTATGCAGCAGCCTAAAACAATGTGTTAAGGGATATTGAACCTCATGTTCCAAACCAGAAATCCAGTAGCTTGGTTATGTATACCCATCTGTAATTTGCTAAATGCATTTTATCTGTGAGAAATTTTTCAATCATTCTACTCTATACCCAAAAACAGTTGCAAAAATATACTCGGACTTAAACGTGTGCAGATGTTTAGGGGGTTTGCTATATTAGGGCATGTGGGACTGATACATTTATGTTGCATAACTGGAAGAAATATTTCAGCTGGTCCTGGTAATTCTTCATTATATTTTTCATTTACAGAAGCCGTAACATACATAGGATTGCCTCAAAAGTACTCAGATACCTGTAGCAAGTCAAACTAGTTTAGGAAAATCTCTAAAATTTTATTTTCTCTCATCTCTGCTGGGGTTTTCTGCTCATACTTATGAGTGTTGGTCTATATACAAGGCACAAATAGAGACAGTTTTCCAAGAGATCTGCCAATTTTTTGTCACATTACAACAGTCATATACCCATGCTTTTATTATTATGACTAGGCCTCATAAAGGCAAAAATTAATTGTGTTTCTGCAAAGATCTCTGACTGTTAGGAAATGTGGAACCTTCAACACCGAAAGTCCTTGGGAGGCAAATCCTTGAAGTACTGGATCTTCCAGGTGGAGCTGATCGTGTCCTTTTTATGTACATTACATGTAGCATCTCTACTTCTGCTTTAAAATAAGAGCAACCAAAAGGAAGGCTTCCAGCCTTTCCACTGGATCTGGTGGACTGCAGATCTATGACATGCATTTTTCTTCAGCACCTGATTTGTATAATCCCTGCAATTAATACAGCCACAAGAGCAGTGATGCAAACACAACAGGAAATCATTGGCATAAAACATAAAAGAGCTGAGTAATTTATGAATATTGCTTTTAAATCTATATTAATCACTGTTCAGAGGGAAAAGAAACCCCAAAAACATTCACTGAGACCTATTTGCTTTGCCGTTAAATTAAATTTAGGATAGGGCAAAATGCTTCTTAGCAATTAAATTCTCCTTTAATTCTTACAGATTCGATAGAGAAAATAGATTAGCATATTCCAAGACAGAATTCCAAGTATGCATGAACAACACTCCATGACAGCATGACTCGACAGTACAAACAGCAGGTATGGACAACATCACTAGAAAGAGACTTTCGGTGCAGAACAATGCTGTCAGCTGTCCTGTCTGCGAAGGTACCAGGATGAGCTGCTGGACTACCCCTGGATTGAATGCGTGCATTGTGATTTCACAGCCCTGACACACAGCTAAAGCACAGTTATAACCAAAGAGCAAACTTCATTTTCCTACACAGAACTCACATCCCACAGCTGTTGCTACAGAGTTGTTCTGGATGGTACTAAGCTGGATGCCTGCAGAAAGGTTTTGTACTACTAAGGCAGACTCCTGTTCTTCCATGGGACGGTTTCACTAAAGCTTGGCTACTCAGATATGTTGTAATGCAACAGTGAACATGGCATGCTGCTCTGGGTCTTCTTTCCTTTTGAATAATAATCCAAAAGCCAGGAAAGCATATTCTGTTTTTCACTGATCAGCATATAACTTTGTTGAAAGTGGGTCACAACATTCACGCAACTATATGAGGATCAGCCCACCACTGTGGAAAGAGAAGCCTGGGGAACAGAAACAGACTTAAGGATGACTTCATACTCCTTGAGGCTTTCATAGGGGAAGAGAAAAAGCAAAAAAAAACCCCAGTGTTTGTAGCTTTGGGTCCTGGTTTGCATAGTGTCTGAGATCTCCATTCAACACCCCTGATGTTCTTGAAATTAGGCCAGAAATCATGCTGTTCCTGCTGTGATGGGAGTGACAGGTGACTACTTGGATGACAGCTGAAATTCTCTCTCTGTGCTGGTAGGGCAAAGCCCTGGGCTTTTCATCCTGAATGTGTTCTCTCCCAAAGCAACAGAGTTGGGTTTGGTTACATCTTTTATGAACACTTTTTCACTAAATTAATCAGAAGCTTCAGGGGAGTTAAAGTTTTTAAAACCAGATTTGTTCTTTTGCAATTCCCTTCTTTGAGCTTCAACACTAGATTTCTTCCCATTCAATTTTTCATATTTCTATTTTGCAAAATTGAAGATTCCTGAGCCAATGCAAAGACAGTCTGTGCTCCCCTTGACTGGAATTTGCCTCATAGCCACTGTCCGTGGGGTCCGATGAGTGCTCCATGCAGCTTGCCCCATTCAAAGTTCTGCGTCAAAGATTCACAGTCACCATCATCGTGTATGTCTGAACCACAATTCCTCCAGCTCGTTAAAAAGCTACAAACATCATCTTGTTTCAAACTGCCCCTCAAAGTTTGGACAGGGTGAATAATCAGCAGAGCTCCCGCAGCACCTTCTGAGACACTCTCTGCATCTGTGGAGATGGATACTTTTCCAAGTTCCTCTTTGGACCAGTTTGGCTGCTCCTGAGAGCTATAGTAATTTGCACACATTGCTCTGAAGCTTCCTGATACTGTTTGGGAAGCCAGTTTATAGTTAGTCACTTTCTTATATTCAGAAATAAAGAGCATTGAAATCACCAATAAGCTCATGCCGTGGAGGTCTTCAAAACACTTAATGCTGGATGAAGAGGGCTCCGGCAGAGCCTGGAACTGCAGCTAGGAGTATCCCCTCTGTTACATTAAAATAGGAGGAGTGGGTATATGCAGTTTGTTTCAAGCACTTTCCTTGTTAGCCAATATGGTAGTACCCTTTTGTAAGGAGAGACCCAAAGGAGGGAACAGAAGTCCCTGCAACCCCACAAACAATCCCACACACCATATACTGCATCATTTTTAAGGATTCTCCATAAAACAGGTGCACAAAAGGCTGGTTATTTGTGGTCTTTTGCTGTTTGCACAGTAAAAAATCAAGGCAAAGGAGACACAAGGGCATAGTCATAGCTCATAACTTTTTACAACAAATACACAAACGTACCATTCCTAGCAATATACTTTCAATCTCTCTTGTCTTATTTCAGGTTATTTCTGTAATATATATAGCTCCACGTGCACCATTAGAGGTCTCACAAGAACTTTGAAGTTCTACTGATGAGATACCTGACAGGGACACAAAAGAGATGTCAATATTTCTTCAGTGCAGTCTGGACTCAGACAGGTGTCTAGGCAGGGTGCTCACAGTAAGACACAGGATTTCAGAACCTGAGAATCCCTGCTAATATTAAGGAAAGCATGCAAGACCTTGCAGGGATGTAGAAACAACTGTGGTAGCAGAACATTTTGGGGCTGGAGACAATAGTGTAAAGAATTGAAAACTGAACCTACTTGTTCCGAGCAACGTCAACTCTCCTGGTGCTGAGACTGCCTTGGAAACACTGATATTGACTGTTTCAAGTTTGGTTTTTCTTTTGATTTAAAAAAACAAAAACAAAAACAAAAACAAAAAAGGCAGGTGGGTTTTTTTTTTTTTTTTCCCTTTCTTTTTCTAGCTAGTACAAGCCCTCAGTAGCCTTTAGCAGAAAATCTCTCAAGACTCAAAATCAATACAAGCTGAAAAGGGTAATCATGGTAAAGGCTTTTCTTTAGGAATCCCTTGGCCAAAGACAAACTTTGTGTTTGCCAAGAATATATGTACTCCAAGTAAAAGCATGCATATGCAGTAGGGAGAAGGAAAAGGACAGTCCAGATGATGTGGGTTGACAGCAGATCTGTAGATTTTCGGTCTGGCAGCCCACAGAAAATTTCTAAGGAAACTGCAAGGGGTAACTAAGAAATAAAAGGCTTTTGTCAGTAGGCTAGAATATGGTATACAGAGGTCTACATTTCCACAGAAAAACTTGTAAGAGTTTGAAATGGAAAGAAGTTGAAAGCCACAGGAGTGGAAAGACATTTGAAAGGGGACAGAATGGCTGATAATATGTTAAAAAATTGTTACTATCCAAAAGCCTTAGAGAACAACTAGTGTAAATACACACTTTCTGAAAGGTGACTTCCAATCTGAGAATCATAGAATCATAGAATATCTTGAGCTAGAAGGGACCCACAAGGAACAGCAAGCTCAAATAAGCTAAGAAAACAAAAAGGTAACAGCTCCGAGATTCATCTGAAACCTATATTTTACTGGCACCTTATGTCAACATTTACTATAAAAATAAACTAAAATATAGACAATCAGTGAGGTTAGATCTGCAAACAAGGGATTCCACTCAGATGTTACTAAAGTTTGAAATTCGTCCTGAAGGAAACAAACAGGAATGCCAATGGTTTTCTGTGCTGCAGCCTGACAAAAAAAAATTTGAGAATATTTTATTTATATTTATATAAATAAATATAATTATATTTATTTATATATATATATATGTTTACATTGTTATCTGGAATAAAATACTTTGACAAAGTTCAGTTGAACAGTTTCATTGTTGACTTACTGATATGGTCTCACACGATTTGTTTGGAAGTAGCTTAATACACCCATAGGGCTTTCTCATTACACCACCTCACTGCACAGGCTTTCTATCTCAGTAGAGTGATGAACATATTTCCTTTCACAAGTTGGATTATTTTGCCAGCTATTATCATGCACTTGAGTCAGATGATTTCTACCTTGAAACACAGAGCATACTTGGAAAGAAATCCATTTTGTCTTGTGAAAGAAGGAAACCATTCTTTGGAGGCCTCCAGACCATCAGGAGTGGTAATATCTCATGCATGAAGTGGAAATACAGTATAAAAGTTCACTAAACAGAACAGAGAAAGCTAAAACTTTTGAGGCCACTCAACAGAATAAAACACTTTTACCTATGCTGAACCAACTCAAAGTAAAGCAATCCTACCAGACTTTTGCTAAGGAACAAGAGTTTAAACAATTAAAAAAAAAAAAAAAAAAAAAAAAAAAAAGGCATAACATTTAGACATTATTTAAACAGCATTTTTTCATCTAAAAATTATTGCAATCCTCTTTACCTGAAAATTCTAAAAAAATTTCAGTCTTGATTCACAGCTTTGTTTTCTTTCCCACCAATTTTTATACATCTAATAACTTTGTGTGAGCAACAGAAAATTTGTGTTATGTGAAAAAAAGGTCTCAGCAGCTGCCATTTGCTACAGCATTAGTTAAATCCTGATCTTTCACCCACAGGGGAAGAAATTAGGTTGTTTTAATGAAGAAGGTTCCTGGTGGCCATGGTAGCTGATGGTCAAGATGAGCAAGAATGGAGAGGTTGAGTCTGGCCCCAAAGGCAGCAAGGCAGTGTTTTCAAGGATAGAACCACAGAATCACAGAACGGGTAAGGTTGGAAAGGACCCCTGGAGAGGGTCATGTAGCCCAACCTCCCTGCTCAAGCAGGTCCCCTAGAGCACGTTACTCAGATTTGTGTCCAGGTGGCTTTTGAATGTCCCCAGGAAAGGAGACTCCACAGCTTCTCTGGGCAGCCTGTTCCAGTGCTCACTCACCTGCACAGTACCAGTTGTTCAGCTGGAACACAAAACACAGAGGAGCAAGACAAAAGAAAGGGGTGAATCAAAGAATAACAATTTTGTACTGGCAGTCTTGGAAAAGGGACAAAGTTAAGGGCATTTGAAGAATTAGATTTTTAAACTGTGTTCAAGAGCTGCCTGTACAGGTTTCTGCTAGGTTCAGGGAAGCATAACTTTGTGAATATTCATTGTAAATAAGCAGGGCAGCACCAAAAAAACCTGTCTTATTGCTGTCATCAATTTCTCCTCTTAATGGAAACCTGGCCAGTCCCCAAATGCTAATGGCTTGGGCCAGGGGTTAGTGATCAAAGAAATTACTCTAGCAAATGCCATTTAGCTTGTGGAGCTTAAGCAAGTGCTCCAGACCTAGCAGGAGAACCATCTTTAAAGATCATTGCTGTAAATCCCACTGCCTTCAGCAGAAATTAGAGGTGCACTTAACAGTCAAGTTCTACTATGATTATTAAGATAATCTTGCACAACACTTTCTGACCAAACATGAAAATATATTTGCAAAAAAAAAAACCAAAACAGTAGAGTTATGGACAATTAACCACATTTTTAAAATCCAGGCAACAGGCAACCAGCTAAAACATCAAGAGAGGTGCAGTTCTCTGAATAAATGACTATTTTTTTATAAATCATCAGTCTGCTTCTGACTTACAGACAGATAAGTGTGGAATGCATAGTGATCTCTAACAGATGGGAAGAGTGAATTCTTAATACTGTGAATATTAATCACTTCATTATTTTACTTATTTCTACATCTCCTGCTTTCTGCTCATCTCTGCTGGAGTGGTTAAATGTAATTTCAATATTAAACCCCATCATGCTAGGTTGAGAGCCATGCTAGGGTTAATTACAATGTGTTCTTTTTGCCAGTCAGTTTTCACTCTCGGCATACCATACCTGTGCAGAATAATGAGGCTGCTGGTGACCTGGATGGCCAGAACAGCCCTACAGAGCTAGAGGTGCTGTAGCATAAAGGAACGACATCTGAGTAAACAAGGCTCTAGCATGTCTACTTGAAATCCAATTATTTTTCTACCATGTAGGAAAGCCTGCATAGCTCCATTTATTATGAAAGAATGACACAACACAGCTACATGAATGGCAAACTTCATACAAAGATCTTTTTCTTTTTTGCATGCACACTTTCATGTTCATTTTTACAGGTTCTCTGCACAAATATGGCCCAATAAAAGCTCCCATTTCCAAGCAGAACTCTGCTTGGATAATATTTGTAAAAAGACCTGAGGGACTTGGAAGCCAAACACTGAAGATTCCAATGTCTGTCATTTCAGAAAGATTTCAACTAAATTTTCTAAAGTCTAGAGCCACTTGAATGGCATTGGTTATGAATGGGATTTGGGCATCTTTGAAATAATAGAATCCTAGAATCAAATTTAGGTTGGAAAAGATCTTTAATATCATCAAGTTCACCAGTTAACCCAGTACTGCCAAGTTATCACCAAACCATGTCCCCAAGTGCCACATCTACAATTCTTTTAAGTTCTTCTGGGGATGGTGACCCAACCACTCCCCTGGCTAGCTTTTTCCAATGCTTGAAAATCCTTTCCATGAAGAATTTTTTCCTAATATTTAATCTAATGGTGGAAGTGGCTCAGTGAGCACTTCTGTCAGCTCCCTCAGTATCCATATCTTGAGCTTCTTCCACATTCACTAAGTAGAGAGTCTTTTTACTACCTCAGAGAGAATACCTGAGAAATGGAGGAGGAAATCAAGCCCCAAACAAAATTCCCTGCACTTTAAATATTTTTTGCATTAATACTGTAAATAATTTTTTGCATTAATAGTGCTCAATACTAGTTACTAAAGGGGATTGATAAGCGAAGCGCCACAAAGAATGGACTCGCCTTCTGATTTCTTTTCCTTTATAGACCAGTTCTTGTCTCATTCTTTTTGCAATTTTCTAAAGGAATGCCATACAGGAAGAACTGACAGTATCATCAAGTGGAATGATTAATGTAGCAACTAAGCTTTTGGTCTGCATATGATGCAGAGGGACAGCTTTATCATGAGGAGTAATAATATAATCCTATGTCTGGTGGTATCTGGGATGTCTGATATGAACTGTACCCAGCACAGAAATATTAATGACTTTAACTGATTTTCTGCATTTTGAATGTCTTTCAAAAGTGTGCCTTCTCAGAGCTGGAAGGGACTTACTCTGATTTCCTAATTTACATGGCAAAGAGACTTTATTCATCTATAGTGTCAAAGGTAGTTGTTGGGCTAATGAGATTTTATATCAGATATTTATCCAGCTAAATAAACAGAGCAGACTCAGCTTGTAAGAATGGCCAGGAGATTAATTTGAAATGTGCAAAAAAAAGAGTGGAATTTGGGGAAAGTATTTCTTGCTCACAAACTTCAAAACTGAAAAAGGCAGAAGCTTTTCTATCATGTGGCGCCAGTCAAAGAGCCCAGGCCAGGCTGGATCCCTGTAGGGTGCAAAAATAGCTTTCAACTAATTCAACTAATGAAGTAATTGAAAGCAAGTGCTGATTGTCATCTTTGATGTGAACCAGCATGGAGGGTGGGGAATATGTTTCTCTCACAGGAGAGATGGAAGCCTTCACATGTGCAGAGAGCAAGGAAACATGGTATGGAATCCCCCAGTCTGGCGTGGGAAGGCAAGCAGTGAGGGAAGGAAGTGTCTGCCCTTCCCTTCACTCGCCCCAGCTTCATTCACTCCAACATTACCCTGTTCTCTGTTGCTCTCCCTCCCACTCCACATGGTTCATCGTCATTGCTTCTCCTAATCCTTGCCACACCAGTTTCCATCCAAGCTTCTCACCCCAATCCCAGTCATCAGACATCAAGCACATCCAGTTCTCAACTCCCTGCTCCTTCTCCTGTACGAGGCTCCTTGCCCAGTCAGTCCCAGTTCCCTCCCAACTTGCATCCTTGTCTAAGACATGCCCACCTCACCTCCAGTGCACCAGTACCCTGCTCCTTGCCCTAATTCCAATCCATATCATTCAGGTCAGGTTTTCACTCATTCCCCATAGTTTCTTTGCCTAGGCTTAATAATTTTGCTCCCTCTCTGTTCACTCTCCATATCACAATCCAGGTCTGCTGGAAGCTGCTAAGGTACAAGGCCATTAGAAAGAGTTCAGGTGGCACTCACTATTTTCATGCCTGGAACTCTGTGCACCCTATCCCCAAACAGCCAGGCAAAATCTTATTAATGAAAGTATGAGATATTCTTAGCAAAATAAAAACATGAAACAACAAGAAATTGTGGGTCCCATTCCCATTACTGGAATATTTCCACCCTTGCTGGGTGTTTTAAAGTCCTGATGCAGAGGCAGAAGAAGTTCAGAAATAAATAAGACCCTTTAGCAAAATTATTTGGACATAAACTGCCACCTTAAGTTTGTTTGCTGGAGCTTGGGGACAGAGATATTAATGCAAGAGACAGTCTTTTTGAGAAAAACAGCCAAAGAAGACTGGGAAAACCCTCCAGAGATACTCTGAAAGGAACAGAGGCCTTCCTGAAGGGGAATGGAATTTAAAGGCTGAAGGGGAAGAATGTACTATACTGAACCATGAAAACACTCAGGAAAATGAAGGGACATTCACTGTATCCAATCCCTCCATAAATTTTGACCTACTGCTGACACATGAGATATCAGAAAGGAAGCTGGAAAAAGCATTGAGGGGACAGTATGAAGGAAAGGTGCTTGGTCTTGGCATGACAGAATTAATTTTCCTTTCTCTTAAGTTATTTTGCCAGATCTCTTGCAATGCTCCCTTTCTCCTTCCCTTGATTTGCATAATCTCTTTCTAGGGATTGTAGTGGAGCCTTTATTGCCCTTTTGGTTCTTAAGGAATTGTTCTTTTTCTTTTTCTTTACAGAGATTTCTTCCTTACGGGGACTTTTTCCCTAAGCCCAGCTATACAATAAACCCAGAAAATTCAGTGATCAGTGCCAAGGCAACATGTTAAAGACATCACAATATACTATATTATGGAAATCTACATTTAGGGCTTGTGCAGAAACTTAGCCTAGGGAAATGCTACAGAAAAAAAAAAAAAAATCTGTGGCATTTTAATGTTGGTGGTCTCAGCTTAGACTAAAGATAGAATTAATATGACTATCTATCATTCCTCTTCTCATATACAGGTCCTTGGCTAAACAGAAATGTTTCAAGAGGAGTGATGGCTCAGAATAAAACCAGTTTCTACTTGTGGGGCCAAACACGGCCCCTTTGCTCCTGTCAGTGGAAGATGGAGCTTCCTATCGACAGTCATTCCAATAGCATACAAAGATTCCTCCCATTTTTCCGTTATGAGAAAAGCTGTGCTTGTGTGAAAGTATGTATTTCTTAAGGGAATGAACCAACATAATCCTGGTGAGTTTTCATGTGATCCTTCCTGGCTTCACGCGCTATGCCGGAGGACATTTAAATAAATATGACAAGCAATGCAACAGTTGGTTTAAGACAGAGACTGCATGCTGTGTTTCTCAGTTCACTGAGGGTCATATCCTTTGGCAGGGATAAACCTCCTGATGCTTTTCCTCAAGAGCTCAGCATGCCAAACAATAGAAAATTACCAAGGTAACTTTCCCCAGGTGACAGGTGAAGTTACATTCCTTCTCCCTTCCAAACTCATACATTAAATGTGCAAGCATGCTGTAAAATAAACAGGACACAGAGAATGGCTGAAAGAACATCCACATAATAGTGAACTTAATGTTGCATGAACTGATATGTTCAGCATTTGTTCTGAAAATTGCTTGTATTCAGTCCTTTTGCCCTTGTTTGGTGAAATTGACAATCCAAGCTGAGAAAGGATCCAGAACCCAAACAGAGGAAATGTCAAAGGCCTGCACTGACACAGAACAGAGTATGTGGATGTCAGCAGTGCACTCTGGGCTTCTATTGATGCCCAGGAATTTCCTATCCTGTGATTACAGGTCTGACACTCTGCACTACAGTGCCCCAGTGGTCTCCCAGAAAGTCCATGTTCTTCTCACAACTGGGGTTCAGCAAATCTCCGTCAAGAAGAGTAAATTCCACCCTGAAGAAAAAGAGCAGCTGTTGGAGGGAAACTGAGGCATGGAGAGTAAAGTGAACTATAAAGTCGCAATAGATTAATACTCTGAAGCTGAGTGTTGTAACTTTCAGCCTGGTGCTGTACCCAGGGCCCCATCTTTCTGCTGTGCTTATACTACTAGATCCTGCTCAGAAGATCACTGAAACTGAATAAAAACCTATTGACTTAGTGGTTTTCTGACTTTGTTCTCTAGCTCCAGAAATAAACATCCCTGTTTACTTAGAAATATCTACAAAAGGCATAAAAAATACCCCATTAATTTTATACTCATTAACTTCTCATACATGCTTGATTAATTTGTGTGTATCTGGGGAATACCGCCATTAATGAAGCTGACACCCTTTCAGTAGGATCAGAGTGCTATGGATCTACTGGGGAACTGGTCAGGGCTGTATAGAGACTTGTACCTTGTTAAAATTTATTCACTGCTTTAGCAAATGCATTTCTGGGACCAGAAAAATAATGCTAGTGTGTTTTCCCCTTTTTCCCATTCCTTCCTTACATTTGCCTGACTCCCTTGGATTATTTTTTTTTTTTTTTAAGAAATATAAAATTCATAGATTCTGACGCTATTCATTGAAGAAATTACAAAATCACCTGTATCAGCAATTAAACTGGAGCCATGAAAACAAGCTCAGGGATTTATCTTCCATTCCTTCAGGCAAGAGAAAGTTCATGCCCACAGGTTTGCTGCAGAGAAGCTCAGCAAACTCATTAATACTCCAGGAGCAGATAATCAATCCCTTCAGGTCAAAGAGGAGAGGTAATGGTATCAAGGCTTAAACAGCAACCCTTCAGCAGTTCATCTGGTGTTGGCTTCAGATTACAGAGATTCAACCCTGAGGCTGAAGGCTGGGTTTTGTGTGTTCTCTCCCCACTTCACATAATCCTAGACTGTGGTTTGGGCTTTTTTTTCTCTTTTTTTTAAAAGGAAAAGACTTAATAAAATACGAAGAGGCATAATAATACTCCCTATGGAAGAAAATGGATGTCCTACTACAAAAAGTCTAACCTCTGAATCGCATAAAATATATAAAATGCCTACATAAAATGAGAGCATACACTCAGGGCAGAAATGTTATGAAAGGTAAGAACGGTACAAGGCACTTTATGCCCTTTTCTGTACCTGTAGGCTTGTGGAAGCACAGCATGTCTACACCTGGAAACCAGAAGAATGGGCAACTAATGAGTGAAACTTCATTTTCTTTAGCTTGCTGCTCTAGCTGCCCTGTTGTTGTTCTTAGCATCCACAATAACCTCTTGAGCCTCAGCTCTATTCATCAGCTATGAGCAATCAAAACAAAAATAAGAGAGCTATTCTTTATACACAAGGCACTAATTTCGGTAAAGGGGAGGATCCCATAAGAAATGCCTGGTTTCATAATGTGTGCCGGTAGTAGATGCAATTTATTTTCAGCACTACCTGCATTCTTTAGTTAACAATAACTCTAGATTAAGGCCTGTTTACTGACTTGCAGTGTTCTCCTTGCTACTGCAAGAAAGGGCAGAATAAACTACAGGATGCCAAGAACTCGGGGAAAAGTATGTACTGCAGGAGCACACTGTTTCTTCCCAAATAGTGTGGGGACTCCAGACGGTGCCAGACAGAACGAGAGACCCGCACAGACCTCTCCTGCCAGCCTGGTGCCAGCGCTGCAGGAGGGCAGCAGGTCCTTCAGGGCCACGGGAGGCCAGCAGAAGGGCTGGGGGTGAAGCAGAGGCGGTGGGTGCAGAGCTCACGGCAGCCTTCGTGCAGCGGTGTGCAGTGAGCACTGAGCTGTGCCACAGCCCCAGGCCCCACAGAGGGCAGGGCTGGACGGCTCCCCGGGATGCTGCTCTCTTTATCCAGGGAGATGTCATTTATCCTGGCGCCTCCTGGGATCCAGGGAGCTTCGTCCCACCTATCAGGCTGGAGGGAGCAACTCCTGAGCCACTTTCCACATAAAGCTTAATTCTTTGTGCAGCAAGAGGTACGCCCTGGGTCAACAAGACAGGGCAGCTGAAATAAGTATTATCTGCCAAATGAACTGAACTTGCTGGTGCCAGACCACTCCTGGGCGTGGATAACTGCACAGCCAGGGCAGAGGAATTCATTCAGGTTTTAAACAAATTGGCAGCAATTAAATTAATTTTTGTAGGAAATACGTCCTAAGAAACTATCTCATGCGCCCACGGGCTCTGTGACAGTAGTGGTAGTACAGGAGAAAATAAAGAGCGTAAAAAGTTTATATTAATTCAACAATCAGATTCTCTAATCAAAATGGAGGCCAGTTTTGCTGGAAAAGCCATCTCTGAAGTCCACAGGTGCTTCCACAATGGCAGCAGGGCAAATGAAACTCTGTTTTAATTTTAACATTATGTTTGCTAATCTGACACTGAGATATTTTATTTTCAGTTATTTCTGAATTATACTGCTGTAGCACAAAGCACAGCCAGACTGGAAGATCAAGTATCTTACATGACCTGAGACTTCTTTTTATTTATTTATTTATTTATTTATTTATTTATTTAATCTTTTTGATATCTATTGAACATTTGACAATGTAGAACTTGGGCAATAAATTGAAACTTAGATTAAAATATGCAATACTATCAAGAACAGTGTTAATCTCAGTTTACTAGCTCACATGGAAACTAAATCCCATATCATCTCTTCCGAAAATGATTCAGGCAGATTAAATCTGACAAGACAGCATGGGGTAATTTGTGCTGTGGTAGCATGCAGTGTACTAGTTTTCAGATAATTTCTCATTTCCAGGGCATTTGAACATTTCGCTTTGAAACTCTGACACATAAAAGGGGAAAAAAGCATTTGAGGAAAACTGTTTTCTCTCTTTCCTCCTCACCTTTCAGTTCACTTTTGAAGAAGCGAAGGGACGTGAAGACGGATTGCCATCTATTGGTGTGACCAAGGAATTCTGTGAGTGAAAATTCCCTGGTCAAATAATACTTGAGTACCTGATTTCTAAAAATCTAGAGGTACTCAGTTTCTATATGTAGCCCTTGCTTAAGCATCTTAGATGCTGTCTACCACATAACTACAGCAAATTAAATTACCTATTTAGACAAACCCAGATTTCCCTTGTTTCCTACGCCAAACAATATATGTGGATTCTCCAGTCAGGTCAGGGATTGTCTTTGTATTCTGCTATTGTTTATAGAGGCCTTACAAGTGATATCCTAGAACTGAAAAACAAATTAGAAAAAAATCAAAAAGCAAAGGTCTTGTTTAAAATAGCTCATTTTAGCAGAGGTATTTTAGTTATCTTGGGAAGACACAAGAGATTACCTTCTTTTACAGAAAAACTGAGAGAAAGGAAGCAGAGAAAGAAAATTAATTTAAGGATTTCAAGGCATAAAGACATTTCCTGATAGGCAGGAAGAGGAGAGGCTGTATCAGAGAAAAGGACCAGTAAGGAAACACAAAGAGAACATGGGAGAAGAGATGAGACCAAACAAATCTTTCATGGTTTTAGCTAGCTGTCCCCTCTACCAGCCTTTCCACCATGGAGCAAGTATTTTGTAGCTAATCTTTTAAATTTCATTGACTTTCAAAGCCAAGAGCAGACAAGCTGCCTTAGGGATGATGCTACCTCAGGTGAGTGTCACCACACGCCAGCTGGATGTTGTTCTCCCCATCCAGCACTTGAGATGTTTACATGGCATTTTTCAATTTCATTCACAGTAGCACTGATTATGGATATAACATTGTTTATTATTATCTGGATACTTTTGCTTAAAGGCAATTATTTCACAAAAGCAGAACTAAAGGAATGACAGCCACCAGCAAAGGGAATGATGCTGATCTCACCCCTCATCACAGCTGAGTCCTGAGCACTTGCTCTGGTATTAGGGCTCTTTCCATGTGAACCCACAGAAATGATTCCTAGCACAGATTGTAGTTTTGATTCAGGCCCCAGTGAGGCCACAGTTTCACTTTTCTATTGCTCCAAAAATTCACTTTATGATAGTTCAAAGAGGCATGTCTTTGTTTCCTTCCTTTCTTTCTTCATAAAAGGAATGTGTCAGCATTGGTTTAGCCTTATTTTGACATTTCCTAGCCTTCTTCTGTCTAAAAATGTTCATCTTCCCTTAGATTAGGTTTCTGTCCTCCTCCTAACCAGCCATGACACCTTGCCATAGTCTTCCCTTCTGCATTTTTCCATTCAGCACAGCCAGTGTGTGGGAGTTGCAGGGCATTTCCCTAAGTCCATTTGGAAATGTACTCTGGAACAATGATTCACCCTGCAAACCCTATTATTCAAACCAGAGAATGAAAAAAAACATTGTTTGCTGGTTTTTGGTTGTTGTTTTTGTTTTTTTTTTTTCCTATGCATGATCTTAGGAAGGAGAGCATGAAATGAGAAGATGGAGAGGTAGCAGTTTCCTCTTCCTGAGGATTGCTGCCACCAGCCCTGAGTTGAACTGAGAGGAAGACTGGAGTGCTACAGCCCAGTAGCACATCTCTGATCCCTGACCCCTGGGCTCTCACAAGGCTGGTACAAGCCAGGGCATCCACTTTGCCTTCAACACCACCTCTTCTGGGCATCAGATTTCTCTCCAAGATAAATTAAATGAAAGCAGTATATGCCTGTTTGAGAAAGAGACTTTCCACGACTTATTCTCATTGTCAGGAGAAAGTTAAAAGTGGCCAATGTTAGCACATAAGTAAATTGGACTACCAGGATGCTGAGCAATAAAGCATCTCAGAGATATTTACCAAGTAGATTGGTTGATGTTAATGCCTGTAAGATCAGCATAGAAACAGACTTTGAGGTATTTAATGAACAAAATTATCAGAGTTGGAGTGCAGAAAACACTAGACTGTACTGCTGACTGAGAAAGGGAAAAATTGGCTTATTTACCATTAAGAAACCAACTTTCAGTATTATGAGGTTCCATGAGGTCTCTGTTTACCAGGAAATAATGTATAGCTCTGATGTTTATTTATTGTATAAACATTTGTCAGTCACTTGTTCCCCCAAGAAAGCAGTTGGTGGTACTGTTATTGTATGGGAAGGTTTTGTTGCACGACGGCTTTTGCTCAATTTGGTACTGTGAAATGAAATGCCGAGCTAAACCACATTACAAGGAAAAAGAGTAATAATTACTAACTAAAGTATAAATTCAGTTTTCTAAAGCAAAAGAGTTTAATATTAAGAGGAAGAAATGTCCACCTTGGGATTGTACCTTTGTCAACTGATTTTCAAGCAAAAAAGCACTGCAGACCGCTTCCGACCCACCTAACGGAGGTGCTGAACTTCGTCAACTGAGGTGCCAAAGCTCAAAAAAATCAGGTGGTGCCCTAATCAGGTGGTACCCTACCCTAGGGAGTTAAGCTATGCTAATTTCCACAACATGCAGATCCATACACAGTGATGACAGAAAAGTATTCCCAGTGCCTTTGAGATAAAGCACCCAATGCAAGACTAATCTTGCAATAGATTTCTTAGGCAACAGGGAAAGATGCAAAGTACAGCCCCAAGGCACTTTGCTGATATTTGGCAATAAAAAAATTGGTTTAATCACCACTGTGAAAATCCCTGTGAAAGGTGAAGTGTGTGGTAAACACAGGCCCTGGCTCTTGCTATTGACACCAAGTTGTAGGAGGTGCAAAATCACTTCATTCAAATAAAAGAGCATGCATTGGACTTAGACTGCTTCCTTTTTATATCATTTTAATGCCTTTCTGTAAGTCACTCATTTGTGTTAATTCATATATACAAATACCTTCTCTTCAAGTGTCTACTTTCTAGAGATTTCAGATGTCTTGACAATAACTTTGAATTATAACACATTTGTCAGCAGGGAAAGTCTGCTTATTAACATTATGGAATAGCTATCTTCAAGCACTCAAAAGAAATTGTTAAAAAGCTCTTAATGGATGTAATAATGGGCTACTATAAATATGCAGAGCTGAATGGTGCAAATAGGTGAATTCTGAAACTTTGGAGTCCTGGGAGCTCAGTTTATAAATCTCTGTGCTAGCATGAGATGAGTAACACCCCAGCTATAGAAGGAGCCTGGGATGATTCATTTAGATTTGGTCTTCATAGCTGCTTAAGTTAGGACAAGGGAATTACCCCTTGTCCACCCCTACCATTCAATTACTTCCACAGATTCAGGGTTTTGTGAAACACTGCAGAGTAAGAACTTCACTGCCATCTTTTAAATGCCTGTTCATATTTTAAAACACTCACTTTAATGATGCTGGTAAAAATGATTGCTTTATGAATGCAGCCAGGATATGACCTTCAGTCATTTAAGTCATGGTTGTAGCAGCTTATATCAGCTATTTGCAGAAAGAAGAATTTTCCCTCGTCCTTCACCCCTGCATATTTTCCCAGCATTTCTGACATGAAAACTGCAGCATAACAGCAAATAAGAATTTTCTTTCTGCATATTGGACCATGCAAAACTAGGAATGTAATGAAGGCACAGATCCAGAAAGGTCCTAATAACGCACTATCATGTGGATATTTATTCCATTGTCTATCAATATTCAGTGTAATCTAATCAAGAATGTTAGGTTTTTGGAAGGGAGATTGTGATACAACATCTACAAGGGATGTCGTGAAGTCAAGGAAGGTTTGTCTTTGGTATCAATTATAAGTTCTGCTTGAGAATACTGGATATATTCTTATTCATTCTGGGACAGTATCCATCATATATAAAATTATTATGTCATTAAGTATTGCACTATCCCAAATGTGCACTTCAGAGTTTTGCTTATAAATGGAAGGGATTTTAAGATTAATAATGTTGCTTTCATAGACTACAGATTTGGGAAAAGTTATTTAAAAATTCAGGGTTTGATCTTGCAGGCAGCTGCTATTGACCTATTGGCACTAATGCATTGATCTCTCATAAGGAGATCAAGGCCTGATCATCTGTGTGCAAAGTTTCAGTCTGGACTACAGGAGGGGGATCACTACCATAAGCAACATGAAAGCACAGCACTAATGACATGAGAGTATTGACATAACATAACAGAGCCTGCAATCAGCATTCTCCAGTGCAGCTAAAGCCATAGTTTTCAACTTTGTAATCATGCTGAATAGGGGCCTCAATGAGCACAAAAAAGTCTGTCAATTTTAGTGTAAATTAGAACAAGAGAGTCAACATCATGGGAAGCATTATTGAGAATGTTAGTTCAAGGGCTTCCTTCTTCCCGATTTTTGTTTCTCATTTTTTGTCAAGGCTTCCACTCAGCAGATACAGCGTGGGATTTTTTGTAAAGAGACATGCATGAAAAATGCCAGTAGACCTTTTTTTGTGAAGAGACATGAGTGAAAAATGACTAGGAAGTTAAACCATGTTTTTTCATCTACATACAAAGACATGTTACTCATTTGGAATGCTGGTTCATAGGTGGAGCGGAGCCATAGCATATTCTCATCCTTTTACAGAAAGGCTTTAAGTCATCATCAGACCCCTGTCATGCAGTGGTATTAGCAGCTCCTCCTGCAAACAGCTTCCCCCAGTAACTGAGTAGTCCTTGCTGTGCTTCCCTCTCAAATACACTGCTCACACTGCCACCGACAAAGAGCATTGCATCTTAACATCTGTTCTGTTGTCCATTGTCACTTCATAAGGGTGGATCCTGCAGCAGAGTTCTATGACTGAGCCTGCATCCAGGAGCTTTATCTTAGGGATAAGCTTAACTCTTCTCACACTTTTTCTCTCCATTTCAAATGGCACAATCCATTTCCATGGTACAATCGCTCCTTTTGTTGTCAACTCTTATTTTGAAGGAGCACTTGTTTCTGAACCCATCTCTTCTTTATCTGCTTTGACAGGACCTGTTAGAACAGAGGAAAGGCTCAAGGACTAATTGTAGTTCTGCGAAATATTCTGATTTTCATGTTGCTGTGCAACTGATTATTATTTAGCATCTACAGTTATAAGCCAGACAATATTAACCAATGTTCCTAATCCTAAAATCTCTTTCAAAGAACTCGATTCTTTCCTGTAGGCAAGCTGTTTGAACATCACAAGTGCATGACTTCCTAAGGTCTTTTGTACTAAGAAACTAACATTAAAAAATACAAGAAATAAATTAAAAAAAAAGAATCAGGCTTGGTTTGCTAATGTGGGCTACAGTCAAACACTGAAAAATGCTTCAGCACTTGCAATGCAGTGTTGGATGCTTTACATTTGTGACCATCTTCACTGCATTTTGCTGAAATGTTTCCACTAGCTTTTAATACCAGTTTGTTATTTCTTAACATCTGGATCAGATTTAATAGCAATTACACATGTTGAAAAGAGCTTGGGGTTTAGGGCTTTGAGAGGGCAGGAAAGGTGGCTTTCAGCAGAGGAAGGAGCCTTGAGTCATTCAAAGGGAATCCCATTCAGGACAAATTATTTACTTTTTCCTTTACCTTACTGAAATTCAGCTCAAAAAAACCCTCCTGTCCAGTATTTTAGTCCAGGAATTTCAAAACCAGATGGAGCAGGGTTCAAATGCCTAAACATAAGCATATACCACTATTTTGGATCCACTGGGATATTCAAGCATCAGTATGGAGCTGTCAGCCATGTCATCAGGAAGACCCATGCCACTCAGGCTGGATTCAAGTACTCCAGAGGGAGCACTGAAAATTAGTAGTCACATTTGTAACCCTTGGCCATAATGGTTAAACAGGAGTTGCACAGACATCGCAACTTACCAGAAGTGATAACAGAGAGACATTGGTCATCTGGAAAAGTTGAAATCTGAGCCTTTGAACTAGCAAGAGCAGCAGCAGGTCAGAACCACCGAAAAGCAAAATATTACAGACACAGCAGCTTGAACGCAGTTGCTTTGGATGGTTATGTTGGGAGCTGATCTTTACCTACCAGAGGAGCTAAATGGGTTATCAACTCAATTATCATTAAGAAGAAAATGGAATACAAAATGTCATGTGCAGGAGACATTTGATTGATTTTTATCACGTGCCAGGTGAAAAACTGTGATTCTGGATCAAATTCTCCCCAATCCATAAAAATGGATTTTGTCCCCACTCACTAAATGAAAATACATTCAATTACATTGCAAAAGAAGTCAATCCTTTCATTCTATACACATGGAAAAGATTTTAATTTATTTTAAGTGTTTATTTTAATTAAAATTCATTATATTCCAGAAATATTGTCATCACTGATTTGATTCTTTGGGGGGGCAGCAGGCAAATTTTATTTTGTCCACATGTGGTCACAATAACAGTTGTGTCTACAGAATCTGTGTCTACAGAAAGTAGACATCTAGGGTGGTATTTACTAACTAAATGTAGATTTCTATATTTGAACTACTCTCTATAGGCTTCCTTCAAAATCGGGAAGAGAGAGGAAAATAAACATATTTAGCTGTTATTTTTTCTTATGCTAAAGTAGGTATTTAAAATATGCCAAAAACCCTGCACCTTAGTTAGAAGTGTACATTTCTCTTCTCCCGTAATGCAGAACTTTGGGTATCTCAGAAGTAAATGTCAGCACTGCAGATGTTTATAGTTAGATGAGATTAATTCAGTCCCAAGGATAAGAAGATATGCAGATTATGCTAACAACTCTTAACACCAATTACCTGTATTATGAGGTATACTCAGCTGTGGATTAAACAAAAAACAAGCTTAATGTTCCTTTGCCTTCAAGCCCGTAATAGTCCTGTTAGTGCAACATTCCTTCTAGTGGGAAGTAATACATCTGTGATGATATACTGCTATTTAATATGACAATTTATGACAAGAATTTGATATCAGTTCTGTAATGCCCCTGTTAATGTATTTTTCAGCATCACAGTTCATCATGAAGGTCTGCATTAAATATTAGGAGAACAACATCTGTCTTGCATAGAAAATCGGAGCAGAGGTGTTTAAATTGGTATAGATAAAAATGTACGGGTGTGGAAGCACCACAAAGAATCATGTGGCAGGAGGAGGGCTAGAAACTGGGAAATAAAAGACAGCATGTAAATCGTGAACAGGAACAGGATGCAGAGACTAATCCCCAGTCTGTATGGGGAACAAAAAAGGCATATCCAAAATCACCAACCTAAGCCAAATCCAAAAGAATAATTAAGGCTGGGAAAGAGCTGTAAGATCAATGAGTCAAATCATTAACCCAGCACTGCCAAATCCACCAACAAACCATGTCTATAAACACCACATCTGTGTCTTTTTTGAACACTTTCAGAGACCATGACTCCAGCACCTCCCTGGGCAGCCTGTTGCAATGCTTCACCACTTCAAGTGAAGGAATTTTTCCTAGTGTTGAATCTAAACCTCCCCTGGCACAACTTGAGACCATTTCTGTTTGCCCTTTTGTTTTTTACCTGAAGGAGTGACATACAAGTGTGTCCCTGTGGTGCCACTGGGGATCTCTGTCTGCCTGCCTGCACATCAGCATCTTGGTGCTGCAAGGGAAGACAAAATATTTGAACATACATGATTTGGTGTTGCATGTGCTTGTGGAAATGTGTGAATTAATGAATGAAATCAGCTCTGTTTCAAAATAAAATTGCCCTCCTTTCTCTAAGATCTCCTGCTGAGATCTCCTATGCTGTTGCTATGATGCTGCAGCATGTTTCTGACAAAGTGCCTCTCCATCTCTGTCAAAAAACTGCTCCTCATCAGCTGAGATCCACTGTTTTCTTTCATGTCAGTAAATATCCAAGGGCAGGAAATATTTGACACTGCTGTAACACTGAAGACTTCATGAGTATTATGCCATATTTTTGGAGGCACATTTGAGAAGAAATTCCAGTCCTGTTCAACTTTTAATTTCAGACTAGCAGCATGACTAAACTCACATTATTTCACCTGGCTGACACCAAAGAGAAAAATGGACAGTGACAAACCCTATCCTAGAAAGCACTGAATTACGAGAGACAGGGTCGTTTACAACTGATTATGTTCCAAAGCTTTGTGAATGAACAGGTGAAATCTGGCACTTAACTATAAGAAAAATTATTGCTTGGGTATATTATTCATTCAAAAGAAAAAGAGCCAAGCCCTTTGCTGGCATAAACTGCCACAGCTCTACTGATTTCAAACAAGAGCTTATTTGCATAAGATGAACGTCTAAGCCATATTTTACAACATGCTCAATTTTGATTAATTATTAGAGTCCTAAAAAGAATTTTTCATTCCTCAATTATTTTCACACTATACATAAAAGGAAAACAAAAAGCCCTGCCATTGAATATACCAATAAATATTCTTTGGCCATAAGAAATTAATAATTCTTTTCATAATTTGAAGAACATTAGAATTGATGTTCACAGTTGACTTGCCTTGAAAAGTGAGCTACCACATCTCCTACACTCATTCAGGTGGACTCAGCAATGTTGTCTGTGTTCAGTTTTCTACTTTTCCTTCCACCAATGAGTTAGGTCATCAGGAACACCTCCTGAACAGAAATCCCCAAATGGACACTTTAAATGTCTGGACAAAACTGGATGTGGTTTTCTCTGGAACCGGTTTAGGGGTGCCTGTATAATCCATCTGAAAAACTCTTATCCTCATTGTTCAGAACTACAGAACTATTATTCATGCAGCAGTCTGGGCCTCCATTCTTCTGCCTTTAATTTACATATCATTACAATTCTTCCTTAGAAATAAAACCCCCCGCATTATTCTGAGTCCTGTGCTCCCATGTGATACAGACCAGGTTTTTCCTTGATCTGCCAATGATTTTATGGTTCATTCCCTTTCCTTCTGTATTATTATAGTAGTAACATACTGGATGTTTAGGAAAATCATGTCTACAGCCTGTTAGTCTGCAGATGTATGAGACACAGGGAAAGGAAGGGAATGGAGAGAAAAAAGCAGGAAGAAAGTAAAAGAAAATTGAGAGGCAGAAGCGGGCAAGGGAAGCAGGGAGGAAAATGGACAGCTACCCTACGGCTACAGGAATGAACACATCTGATTGCATTGGGAAATGTTGAGTGAATTCTTAAGGTCAAAGCACAAGTCATGAGGTGTTTTCTTCAGTCAGATCTCTGTGAAAGAAGCATGTGTGCATAACAAGTATGTTTATAATGAATGTTTTTTTCTCTGATAAATCTGCCTTATTTGTGTTTATTTAACAGGTTTGGGTTTTTTTGGTGGCTTCATACTGAATACACCAATATCCTTCATCTCATTCGACCAGAGTGTAATACATTGGTAAATACTTGACCTCTCCCTAATTTAAAGTGTCTTTAGAATTATGTAACAAACTTGCCCTGTGCTGTCTAGTGTCATGATCTCCTCTTCATATGCCAAGCAACCTTAGACTAAATTTATATTTAGATGGAAGACCTTCTGAAGAATATATCTTCAAAAATAATAATAAAAATATCCATTTTGGTAGTTCAGAACACAAGGTTATGTGAGTATGCATTCTGAACCTTTACAGAAAGATGCTATAGAATTTGCTATAGGATTATAAAAGGTTATAAGACTTTGAAGCAGATTGGAAGAGTCCTTAATAGGGTGTCTATATACTGTTATATTTTAAGGTCCTGACTTTTTCACAGTGACAAGTCATGACTGATGAAAATGGTCAAATAAAAGGGTATTTGCTTCAGCAACGTGCTTTAAAACATGCAGTCGTTCCAAAATCAGGTTCTATTGCCAAACATAAATATCTATAGATGTTTGTATACTTGATCTGCCATCTTGAAAACATGACCAGAAAATATCCTGTAGTGTGTATTTTGGGAGCAACTGGTTGATCTCAACAGTTAAAAAAATGAAAATATGTTCTTTCTTGAACATATCTAATATAGTAACAACTATGGAAGGAAGATCAGTAAACACCAACTTACTCCTGTGGGTTATTAATATTTTCTCATACATAATTTTTTTATAGGGTCAGAGGGAGATTCAGGTTGGAAGGAGCTTCAGGAGGTCTCTAGTCCAACTTTATGCTCAAAGAAGGGCCACATCTGAGGCCACACCCCACTGTGTCCAGCTTTATCCAGTCTGCTCGTGGAAACCTCCAGACACAAAAACTGCACGATGCCTCTGTGCAGGTTGTGAATCTCCTATTTTCACATATTCCCACTGTCCCTCATCTTCCAACCATGCATCACTTCCTTAGCTAAGTATTTTCTTTTTGTTTGTGAGTTGTCATAGCTATGTTTTAATCCCTAAACTGGATTTATATTGGTGCACTTTACTATCTGTAGAAAGTCCTGGTGATACTAATGAGATTATGCCCAAGTGCAAAGGGATCCATTCCTGGGGCAGGACTGCAGACTCTGCAGACTTGCTCTTCTATGCAAGTGAAGGAGAACAAATATGATGTTTAAAAATATTTCACAGAATTTCAACTTGCCTTTTAAACAAACATTGCCAAACATTTTAAACATTTTCTGTAGATCTCATTTGCTAAGCAAAACCAAACCCAAACACCAAAATCAACAAACAAACACCCCACAAAACCAACACAAACCAAAACAACCCCATAAGTCTCTTTCATTAGATATATATAATTTAACATCCCTAATTTAACAAAGCCAGGTATGTAAAAGAAGCTAGAACAGTAGCTATATTTAAAAGTCTAAGTCAAATCCTGAGAAACTTTATATAATGCAGTAATAATCTACCTAGAATTATATGAATTTTCTATTCAGTATGCTAGGTTATGCCACATACTAAAGGACAGAAACAGGCAAATAAATGAAGACAAGATTTGAGACTGTGACATAAAAAATAGAGAAAACAGGAGTCTAATATATACTGTCAGATAAAAGGAGCCTGAAGGCAGATGATAACACAGTTTAAATACCCTGAAGGAAGCAATATCAAGGAATGAAGAGAGTTATTCACACTGTGTAGTAGAGCTAAACCAATTTGTGTTTAACAGGACTTGCAAATTAAAAAAAAATAAAAAAAATAAAAAAAAATAATAAAAAAAAAATTAACTATTTCAGCAAGACAATATGAACACTTTAGGGGAACAGTACTACATAACTAGGACTCCAGCAGGGAGACTGCCACATTCTTCAGGTTTCTTAAAACCTTTGCTCTCTCGCTGGTCAGCCAGGTCAGCCCTGTCCCTGAAGGTGTCCCCTCTCTCAGCGGGGTGCCCACCCTCCAGCCACGCTAATCACCTCCACCAGCTGGATCTCCGTGCTCACCTTTACTCACAAGGACAGGGTCAATTAGTGCCCACCCAGCTCTCACCTGCGACAGACACCTGTGATAGCCAGCCTGTTTCTGAGAAGGCTGCTTTGAAAGCAGGAGGACTGTGAAGCTTCTCCATGCGAAGACTGGCCCAGTCACCGCGGTCACTGGTGGAACCCCACTGCACATCCCCCACCAAGCTGCACTTAGCGGTGACCAGCATCAGCAGACCAAAAGCCCTGTCAGCAATGTATGAAAATACGATGACTATCACATGGTGCCTGTACACACAGTTTCAGGGGGTTTCTTGCAGATTACTGGACTAGATTACATCTAGTCTATTCCTGTCTCCTGCATGCTCGTTACCAACTAAAAGGGAACAGGTGTGCTCCTGGAGTACCTCTCCCATCCTGATCTCACCTGGGATGTTTCTAGTTTAGGTGCTCTGAGACCACTCAGAACAAAAGCAGAGAAAATGTGGATGGTGGGAGTTCAATTCAAAGGTGTAGTCTTGATCCAAATTTAAATGCTAATAGAGATTAATCCGATTCCTCAGAGTGTCCAGGCAATTGCCTTCTTAGCCCCCTTCACCTGGGTGTAGAAAAATCTGGGCTTTATTCCCAGCATGAATCTCCTTTGTTTCTATATTTTTACTTTTGCATTTCTCGCCTTCACACCCAGTTTCTGCAGGAACCGTCATTTATATTGATGACTTCAAAGTTTCCTACTTTGTTTTTTTCCTACTTTGTCCCTGAGATATATATATATATATATATATATAAATTGGAAATGGCAGTCCCTGTATACCACATTTAAGAAATATGCTTGTGTTCTTCTGACACCTTCTCCAAGACCAAGGGCCCAAAGGAAGTGGCCCAAAGATTTCCAGGGATTCTAAAGCCACAGGAAGGAAACCACAGTTTTACAGAGAAAAGGACAGAAGCAATAATCAGCCTACAACAGTAACACAGCACTTACAGAGGATGACCTACTTCTGGAGAGGCAACAATGCCTCTTCATATGCTCCACTACTCTGTTCCACTGCATCTCTCCCTTACGGTTCATGATTAAATCAGAGTAATCATACGAGGAAAAGAAAATTCCACATACGTTACAATTAGATTTTAAAAAAATGCCCTTTCAAAGCTCAGCGTCACAGACCATCTTTGGTTTTAAAGACATTTTATTAGTCATGATGACTCAATATAGGCCTGAATCCATTTCAATAATATTGAAGATGACAGCATAACCAAAAAAATAAGAGAAAACGAAGGCAGGCATTGTCTTCATTATTCCTTTATATTGCAATAACTTCTGCAGGATAAATCAAGTGGATTTTACAAGCTGGGTGTTACAGCACAGATTCATTTTTCATAGCTTTCATACACATTTTTCTGCATTAAGCAAACAACTGCCAAATAAAGGCTAAACTGCGCTTTTGGAGTCAAGCCATCCCTCAAGCAGTTCTGCATGAATCACGCTGTGTTTATTGGTAGCCTCAGACAAACAAGCAGTAGCCCTGACTAATGACAACAAACGTAATAAAATAGCTACGCCTCATTGCTTCTAGAAAAGAGGAGAGATATAACCACATTCCTGCTTGTTCTGATGTTACAGTGATTTTTCTGTCAGTGCCAGACAAGACAGACATCCTTCCTCAAATTATTTCTTAAGGAAGGAGCAGCTGACCAACAGTAAGAAAATTAGGTATGGCACAGGTTACCTGGATTTTGCTCCTTGTCTTGGCAAAGACCTCCCACATGACTTAGACAAGTCATTTTTAATCTCTCTCTCTGTACGCAAACATTATGTACGAAAATAGTGAGTTCACTGTGTATCAAGAAAATTTCCATTGAATATTACTTGACACTATGGCAAGCAGAGTCAGACAGTCCCAGGTCTTGCACATGTAGCATGAGTCTAATGGTTTTGAAAGATGTTATATAGAAGCACAATAAGATGGTTACAATAAAAGAGCCTGATTCATTATTGTAATTATCTTCACAGGAATACACAGAAAAGATTATACCTGAGTAATATTTCATAGTATTTTTCTTCAGAGCCTGAGAAATCACTGGAATGTTGAAATACAAGTGCCAGCATTCCTTTCTCAAATCAAAACAGAACAGAGAGGATTTAGGGCGGCAGCACCACCTATCGGTAAATTTGTCACCAAATTACCTAAAAAGCAAACAGAAAATTACCGAAGCAGACTATGAAATTAAATGCAAGACATAACCTGCAAACTTTATCTTCAACTGTATCATCCTACTGCCAAGTTCCATGTGAAATTAGGACCCACATCAAGGGGTACGTTCATTATTAGTGCTACAGAACTCCTCTTCCACATGAACTTGTTCTTTTGTTATAGGCAATGTTTCCTTGAGCCACAATTTCACATTTTTTACCCTGGATAATTTTGCACAAGCAAAGGCTGCCTAATTTGTGCAGAGGTTTCAGATAAAAATTGGGGTGGCTCTTCAAAGTGAGTACACACAGGAAAGAATGTTCCTGGAAGAGGCAAAGCCATCGTAAGTGGCAAACAGTTTATCAAGCTGTCAGCAGTGTCAGTTCTGGCTGCGAAATCTGCAAGAGCAACAAATGCAAGGTTAGCGAGTGATTTTTACTTGAGGAAGGGTGGCATTCGCATAACTGTGAAAACACGGAAATCCCACAGTTGTTACTGATGAGATTGTTTTTTCCAACGTGGAATAGCAAAACAGATACCTAGAAGATCATAATGAAAATACCCATCTCACCACTTAAAGCTCTGAAACAGGCTCTAGCATGCAGATAAATATTTTACTTGCCAATACAGTTTTCTGTGGAGGTGTTAAGCAAGGATTATGGCACAATGTAATACAGGCAAAATGAAAGGAAACTGCCATCAACTGTAGAGATCTGAGCAACAATCTGGGTGAAAAAGAGCCAAACCAAACCAAACCAAACCAAAACAACCAAAACAGAAAATTTCACCAAATAAGCTCAAAATTAGTAAAATCTATGGTCAATCTAGTATCACATAACACCACACTTTTTACATTGAGTGTGTCAGCCTTTCTAGACCAAGAACCCATTTGTCAGGTGCTGATGTGCTCAAGCCACACAGTGTAGTTTACACATCCCCATTGCCCACATGCTTATCTGCAGCTAGGTATTACCACAAGGCACTGTTCCTGTGGAGGCTTTGATCTACAGTGCTGAGACCATCTAAGGCAGACCTGGCCGTCATATCACTTGTTCTGCAGCTGAGCATCCCATCAGAACAACTGCTCCAAAGCCTCTGCGCTCTTCTACTGCCAGCACAAGTTCAGTGTGTAAAGCATTTGCACCCACTGGGATCTAGTCTACAACCACAGAAGTCTGGATTAGAAGAACCTCCAGCTTCCCCTGCATAACAAATATGGATTTTATATACATATATATACAACTTTTTTAATACCTCTAGTAACTAATTGCCTGCTGACATATATTTTGAAATAACTCGTTAGTGTTTTTCATGGATTTAGGCTAAAACAGCTGGCCACATGACTATTTACAAGCTTCTTTGGAGAATTCTGAGGCCAGCCCAGCAGCTGAAATTAGAAATACATACCCCGGTTTTACTGGTCCTACTTCTAATTACCCATGTCTGAGAACATGATCAGTGTCAGAAGTTTCAGTGCTTAAGTTTCTCCTAGTGGTTACATATGATCAATTTCACAGTTTTCCTCTTTTTAAAATTTCCCACTGACTGACAGATCCATTTATTTACAGCTCAATAGACACAGGCTGCAGACTTCACTTACATCATTGCAATAGGATAAAAGGAAATATGAGCTGTGTGAAGGACAAGTGGCAGTTGGGTATCCTCATTCCTCCCTTGGTCTCCATGGAAAATTTAAAAGGGGTCAACACAGGACACTCTACAGAATGTGTTCTTTTCCACTTTTTGCTGCTAGAGGGTTTTCACTTCAGTTCTAGCAAAGTGACTCTCCAGAAGGTCTGTAGAATCCAGGCTCTTTGCAAGAACTGTTGTGGTCATTGCTCTCCAGATGGAAGCATTACCTACAAATAACTGCACTGACATTTTCTCCTTTGCTCTTCTCCTCTCCTGCTACAGCCACATTAATAAGTCACTAAGAGAAGGAAATAGAGACCAAGTTGTTTCAGATGACTAATAGAGTTCAGATAACCCAATTAATTTGGTGTTCAACATAAGGCACCTTAAAAGAACCTCAAATTTTCAGCAAATAGTCATTCAACATTATATGAAGATAAAATAACATTCAATAATCTCAAAAGAGATGCCAAGTACCAATTTAAAGCAAATGGGAACATCTTTGGGTTTCATTAAGATTTCTCAGATGTTGAGATTAAAAAATCATATATTATTTCTAAAAGATTCACTTGTGCCTATCTAGAAATTACTTTTGTACCCTGCACATTTGAAATTGCAGTCACTGTGCACTTCAGAGCTGTGCTGAACAGAACTTCATATCCACAAATCTTTTCTGAATAATGTGGTCCTTTCCCCCCCATTTTGCAACAAAACAGAAGGATAATATATTTTTTTAACAGTACTCACAAAATATGACAGCGCTCCACTAAGAGCATCTTTTCCTTCATCACCTCCCTTTGATTTCATGTCATGGTTTTTGTTCCACAAGATAAACATTTTGTCTCCTCTTTTTGAGATGAAACAGTTAAATTGGTAACAGAGAATTGGTAAGCATTACAGCAATAATCTCTAAATATAATTTTAAGACTTTTATTATTTATTACATAAACATTTGAATTTTCATTGAATAAGTTTGTTTTGGGTTAACCCTCTCCTAGCTTCTGCCTCAAGAGAAAACAGGGCTGTTGGCAAAACTTAAGTTTTTCAAATGCCCAGCTGTTGCAATGCATTCTACAATCTTACCTCTGGAATCTTTACAACACCTACATGTTTGCCTAAAAGAGACCTTTCCTATGAATACACTTTCCCAGCATATGTGCAAAATGGATGTCTGAATTTTGTGATTATTTCAATATCTTGGCATGTTTTTCACATAGTACATACCCACTGGTCTTTACCATGTTTTCTATATATGTATTCTAATATTTATATATCTATTGATATCTATATCTACTTATAATTTGTATTTTCTGCCATCTTTTGCTGTGTTCTAAACCAGCTCATTTCATATCTTCATCACTGTCATTGTTGTGGCTCCACTAGAAATTCCGCACACAGTGCCCAAAACAAACTTCATATTTATACTGCAAAAGAACAGTAAATGGGGAGAGAAGCATATATTATAAAATAGTCTGTTGTTGTAATCTTCTGGGTCAATGTTTTTCTCAGTCAGAACTTCAGTAAGAAGAGACCATGAAAGCTGCAGTCACTGTAAAAAGACAATTTTATAAAGACCATCAGGTGCGAAATTGTAACAGTTGCAGAGCTTGCTCTGGGCCTCCTACTCTTTTTTTTTTTTTTTTTTTTTTTTTTTTTTTTTTTTTTTTTTTTTTTTTTGTGCATAGCTCCAGCAGCTCCATCCTGTTTACTTGTAAGCCAGGCAGCTTATAAGTAAGAGACTGATGCTCTTTTGAACTGCTGTTTCAGTTTACTGGTAGCTAGATCATGCACAGAATGTTTTATTTTTCTAGCTTATTTTATTGTGGTGACTTTTCCTAATGTTACACTAAAGCCTTGCTCCCCCGATTTCCAAACTATCCAGTAAGTTAAAAACCAAACAAAACAAAAAATCCAAAGAAACCTCAAAAATCATAATCATAGTTACCATAGAAACTATCTCTTAGGTACAGAACAATTTCTTAAAGAAGTCTGCAGAGGAGCACTGTGTATCATCAGAGCTGTGACACAATGGTTAAGAAAAAACGAGGGACAGGCTGTGCTCCAGAGCCTGAATTTCTCACAAATTTCTTGTGGTGATAAAGAGTATCTCTTTTGAAATAGGAATGGCTATGGGCACAGAGGGTCACACAAGTCCATCACAAAACAATAAAACAGACTCATAAAACCTATCCCTTTGCATCTTCAAGTTGTTACACTTGATAAGAGTCTGACTGGGTTGCTGCATCAGTCCTAGCCGATGGATATCACTCTGCATTTGTGTTTATATCTGTGAAAGAACGACAGAGTTCCCCTGGATGGAAATAATGTGTTATCTGGGCTTCTCATGGTACTGACATCTTCCAGTCTTGTGATACTATGAGGAAAATAAATCTCTTGTCATTTCAGCCCGTAAATGGCTCCCTTTGGCATTAAAATGTCTGTAAAAACCATAATTACAATTGCAAAAAAAACAGAGACCAAACCCAAGTAACAGATCCTACATGCATTCCCAATGCATGACATCTCAGGCATAAGTGCAGACACTTTTCTACTCAAAGATGCTGCCAAATGTAAAAAAAAAAAAAAAAAAAACCAAACCAAAGTCAGTGCTATTTGTTCCTGCTACTAAAAAAAATATGTTTTCTGAACTGCATTTCAAAATCACTTTGTATTGAGAATGCCTTCTGGAACACAATCCAGATCTGTTACAGGAGAATTCTGCTACCATCTTCTGGCTGACAGAAATTCTTAGCACTTATTTAACCAGCATACACTCAGTTCATAATACATTTGCTGTTTTTCAGTCTGCACTCTTCGCATGTTACTGCCCCATCTTCTTTGATACATAAATAGGAGTTACACACAAAACTCAAACTGTCATTTTGCAAACCCTTCTGTTTTGTAATGAGGAAGACTTAAATTTTTCATAACCAAAATCAAACTTCTTGACATAAAACTAAGTGTGCTTTTTCTATGTTTTATCCCTCTCAAAAAAGTATTGTGATTCAACCCAATTTATTTCATTATCAAAGAACAGAGAAATCCATTGATAACACCACTACGAAAAATACTCCACAGAAAGTGGTCTTGTAAATTTTTTCGCACACTTCTCCCATTGCATGTGCAATTAGTCTCACTAACTTAATAGCATCAGAAACAAATGTAATCAGTATGCTGGATACCTGCTTTTACTTGAATACACTTGCTTGCAGTAAATTGAATGGAAAAAAAGTGCATAACCAGATCATAGGCTCCTTAGCTGTGTTATGACCTTTTCTACCATTGCCACAATTTATTCTTAAAACTTCTGCAGTTACCAAACACAATCAGTGCTATTTTCTTTTGTTGTTAAGTAAGTAGCTAGATTTCAGCTCCAGAAAAGCCTGAAGCTGTTAGATTCAAATTTCAGAATCCTTATGACAAACTAATTTACATTGTGTACTTAGTCATTTAAAGTACCCTTACTTTGAAAACAACATCAGATGTGGGGAACTGTCCAAGAGAGCATCTCGAATGAGCTTGGTAATACTGACCAAGTCAGAGTAGTCATGAGAAAAGTGCAGAGGAACAAAGTAAAGGTCATCATTATTTACCAGAACTAAGGCCAGGTGACTTCTAATGTAAGCCCTTTCTTTGAAACTGGTGCTCAGAACTTCAACCAGATTTAGCTATTTAGCTATTTTTCCCTCCAAGGGAAAGAAGAAAAAAGGACAAAAAGCTGGAGATGGAAGCTCAAACATTCCATGAAAATATCCACCAAGTTAAAGTGAACATGTTATTATACTGTTCTTTAACTGTACTGTAACTTTTAAATATATGATGTATATTTAAAGACTCATAGAACCATTAAGTTGGATGAGAGACCCTAAACATCACCTAGTTCCAAATCCCCTACCACGGGAAGTGATGGTACCCACTAGACAAAGTTGTAAAAAATCCCATCCAACCTGGACTTGAACACTTCCATTCTCTGGGCAACCTGCTCCAGTGCTTCACCACCCTCACAGTAAATAACTCCTTAATATCTAATCTAAACCTGACCTCTTTCAGTTTAAAGCCATTATCCCCTGTCCCACTACATGTCTGTGTGGAAAGTCCCTCTCCAGCTCTCTTGCAGCCCTGCTTGTGTACTGGAAGGATGCTCTAAACTCTCCCTGCAACCCTCTCTTCCCCAGGTGGAACAACCCCGGCTCTCTCAGCCTGTCTTCAAAAAGGAGGTGATCCAGCCCTCTGGCATCTTCATGGCTCTCCTCTGGACTTTCTCCAACAGGCCAACACCTTTCTTGTGCTGGGGGCCGCAGAGCTGAACAAAGCAGGTGAGATCTCATCACAGTGGAACAGAGGGACAGAATTCCTTCCCTTGGCCCTGCTGGCCACATTGCTTTTGATGCAGCCCAGGACATGGTTGGCTTTCTCGGCTGTGAGTGCACATTGCGAGATTGTGTTGTGTTGTGTTGAGCTTCTTATCCACCAACACCCTCAAGTCTTCAGAGCTGGTCTTACGCCATTCTCTGCCCAGCCTGGACCTGTGCTTGGGATTGCCCTGATCCATGTGCGGGATCTTGCACCTGGCTTTGTTGATCTTCATGAGGTTTACGCAGGCCCACCTCTCAAGTCTGCTAAAGTCCCTCTGGATGGTAAATTTAGTTTCAGTTCCTCTCCCACCAGTATTCCTGTAATCCATCAACTTTGTGTTTGAATTGCTTTAGGTCACAGGATTACTGCACTGTATGTAGCTACACAAATTATCTTACTATTTTCTGTCATCTAGGGAGTTGAATTCTTTAAATTTCAACATAGCATTTATGTTTAATAATTCACAGATTGTGTAGCATTTCAATCTTGTTTCAGCTGAATGAAGGATGAAAAAGATCATTATAATGCATTCATCACTACAAGTTATGACAAAGCAGCACTCTGGAGAATGGCTGTATATATTGCATCAAAGAGGTTTTACTTTCTGCAGCGAGGTCGAAGGCATAGAAAATTTAAACAGGGAAGCATCAACATACTGTCCCATATCCTGGCAAACTCAGTAACAAAATTTCCAGTTTCCTTAGCAGCACCTGAAAGCAGATTTCTGAACTGCCTAAAATATTATAAAGTTTTCTAGATATTGCACCTAGGTTAATTATAAAAATTACCTTTGAAAAATCTGCCTTAAATGAATTCCAACAATTGCACAGCAAGCCTGTGCTAAAGTCTGATATCAAAGGAAGTGGTGAGCCTTAATGAAGCATCTACTTAAATTCAGGTCGTGCTTTAGCAGCAAGCACTCCGGCGGATTATTAGAAGCGGATGCTGTTTAATCTCTCTTACCTCCTGGGAAAACCTGGCATTTAAAAAAATCACAGAAAGGAGAGAAAAGTGTTCTCTCCCAAAAAGTCAGTCGTTCTGCTTCTCCATGAGATGTGACATTTTAAGATGTTCTGCCCATCAAATCTGAAAATATTCAGGAAAATAACAGGACACTTTCTTGCAAACTCTGCAGGCTTTTGGCTTTTAGCTTTACAAGGATTTATATTTGTCTTTTAAACCTCTGCTAAGCTTCCTAAAGAAAGAATTTGTTTAATTATTTCTCATTTTGATATTTTCAGATCTGAAACAGAGCTACCTGCCTTGATTTTAAATGAGTCCTCAGAATCCATTTAAATTTCAAGGACTCCCTCTCTGTTCCAAGAAAGTTGAGGGAGCCCAAAATGACCTCTGCCTCCCATTAGAAGCAAAAATAATCTGGTATGACACAAGAGCTCTAGCCTGAAGCTTGAGTCTTGAAAATCTTCTCCTCACCCTCCTTCAGATTTATTTGAAAACTGGTTTAGTTCGGGGCTTTTTTGCAATCCCATGTTCAGCAGTTCTGCACAAACAACCTCTTGATTCCAGGATGAAAACCTCCTCCCTCAACAAACTGGCAAGCAAACCAGATTTGCAAAGATTCTGCATTTTGAGAAGTGAACTCAAACATCCTGCTTCTTTACAGATTCCAGTTCTACAGGGAAACGACATCATTTCCAATGCTTGGAAATACACCTAAGTCCCATTAAACACGGATGAGATGGAATGACTTTTAACTGGTAGAAATTCAGGATGGCTTTTATCAGGGAAATCTTTGCAGAGAATCTAGCTCCATTAAAAAAAAAAAAAAGGTGGGGGGGGTTGGGTATAAATCCCTCTGCTATCATACATACATAATATCCAGAGTGTACATTCTCCTGTGTTATGTCTGTTCAAGGCAGAACACTGCTTCCAAAATTTTTTAACCGCAACATTTCTGACATGACAAAAATAGAGCAGATGTAATGAAAATGAAAAGCGTACGCTCACAAATCTTTCACTGTTCCTCAGATAAGATGTCTTGTAACACCTAATGCAAGATCCAATCACTAAAGGCACCATAAAACCTTGTCTAACACTCTGGAATCCAACTCTCTGGAAGACTTTGAAACTGAAAATAAAGGACAAAACACATAAAAAAATTATCTACGTACTTTTCATGTTTTAAGTTCTAGGGAACTCAGTGTTCATCCATAAGATGATTGTTCCTTATCACCATGAATCTCAAATGAAAGGCTTCTACACAAAACATACAGGAATAAATTATATCTAAGTCTGTCATGCCCACAAGATGATGATCTAAACCTTATTTGAACAAGTTACTTTCTACCTTTCCAGAACAAGGTTGAAAGCCTCTCATACCTTCCTATCAGGCACAGAAAATGCCTTTTTGAAGTTGTGCAGATTTCTGTAAGATGAGGATTATGTACTGTCTATTTGTAGTGTTTTGTGCAGGCCGAACACATGCAACTTCAAGAGCTGATTACAAACCATTATTCGCTTCTGTAGTGTTCTGTGAAACAAAACCCCTCATTCTATTTAACATCATGTACAAAGATGACAGATACAGCTCGGTAACTTTCAGAGATCCGGCTGTTAAAATTAACAACAAATTGAGTTTTCCGATAAATTTTCTTCAATGCAATACGCTGTAGAATTTTGAATTGCAAAGCAAATACATTCTTTTTTGATTTCTGTTTGGGAGACATAAAGGCATGTCTCCATATCAGTTAGACAGTAATTAGGTGAGGAATATACACACGATACTTTTTGGGAACACATGGTGTGGGAGATTAGGGACAGGCGGTCGGAAGATGTTGCATTGTACGGGCAGACAGAACCCCTCCCTCAACACTTAGTTGATTAGTGTCCTTGATAAGGTAAGCAACACGTAGTTTGTAACGTAGCAGACGGATGTGATGTAGCAAACAGAGGTTTTAAAACTCCATGTAATCAGTTAATAAAGCGCCATTAGCCGTCCACCACACTGGTGTCTGTGAGCTGATGGACCGAGCAGCCTGGGTGAGGCTGCCGTGTCGTTCCTGAACCAGGTCGCTACGCCTCAGTGGAGGCAGCAACATGGATTGTATTTTTCATTTCACAAGTCTCCTCTGAGTGTTAGAACCAACCTCCATTACTAACATCACAGGAATGCTACTTTTTAATTCAGTAAATACCACGCTGCTAAAATAACTCCTCTTGATTTTTTAAAAAGTATTCTTTGAAAAGAAATTGATGCTGCCTCCGCAGAAGTATAACTTTTTTTTCATTGCACAAAGCCAACAAAATGTTGGCTCCTTCTAAAACAGATGTACGCTTGCACGCTATGGCTGAAATGCAGTCATGGTCACAGAAATACCACAAAACTTATTTAATGGACATAAATCACATTTGATTTTCATGTGGCACTTTCACTGACAGGGAAACAGATGAATTTTATGTTTTAAGAACAATTTTTCACCTTATGGTAATGACATAACATACATCTATATACATTTCAGTCCATCTTCTACTTCTAAGGCATTTAAGAAACAAATGTTTTTATATAGAAAGAGAGGAATTCTTAGGTCTCTCATTTCTTTCCAAACTCTTATTATCACTTGTATTCATACATTAAAATATTTATGGTAAAATAGCAAGAGAATGGTGTGGGGTTTTTTGCTGCTTTAAATTACAAGAGGCCTCAGAACTGCAGAGCAGAAGGAAACACTGGGTATTTGATGGCTCAAACAAATGCATATCTTTATGTGAGACACACATAAAAAGATGCCAGCAGATATCAGGCATCAACTCACAAGTTTGTGGAAGTTCAGGCTACATCGGAAACAGTCTCCTGATTATCCTTTTTGCATCCTGCAACTCCCTTTTAAGAAGCAATGTTTTGTTCATTCTGTGCACACGTGTTTCAGGATTTGTCATATGTGGAACAAACACCCAGGCAATTCTATTTTTAAAGCTGTGCAAGAGATGTTTAACTAGGAGGAATCTCCTCGTTAATTGAGTGCAGAAATGTAGATGTCTGTGGTTATCTATTTAGAAAAGCATGTAGTGACAAAAGAAGGAATGGCTTCAAACGGAAAGAAAGTTTTAGACTCAGTATTAGGAAAACAATCTTTATTGTCAGGGTAGTGAGGCAAAGGGACGGGGGATGCCCCACCCCAGAGGTGTTCAAGGTCAGGTTGGATGGGGCTTGGAGCACCGTGGTTTAGTGAAGTGTCCCTGCCTGTCGTGGTGTGGTTGGAACGACATGATCTTAAAGGTCCATTCCACTACAAACTATTCTATGATATTAAACACAATCTCTATAATGCACACTATTGAGCATATATAAGTCGGTCAGCTGTCAGGAGCAACCAGGCAAACTTTCAGGGAACTAAAAAACATAAATTAAGTGTTTTTCATAGTAGGTTTCTGACGCTGGCATCTGTGCTTCAGTGCAGATGAGACAGTCATTTAATACATAATGCACACAAGCAATTACTTCTAATCAAATTCACATACAAGGAAAGAAAAACAGAATTCAAAAAACAGGGCAAAAATAATAATAATAATAAATCGCCAGATATTTCCGCGAGGCCGAGCATTCACCCATAGCCGCGGCACCACTACGGGCCCGGTCGCTCGGCGGTTCCGCGGCCTGGCAGCGGCGCCTGCGCAGCCGCCCGCCCGCTCTCGCCGTCCCCCGAAGCTTCGTGAAGATTCCGGAAGGCTCCGGCCGGCTCTTTCCGCCGCGGGAGCAGCCCCGCCCCCGGGGCCGCTGCCCGGCTTCCTTCCTTCCTTCTCCCTTCCTTCCGCCGTGCTCCGCTCTCCCGGGCGGCGGGGCAGGAGGTGCCGCGGCCATGTCGCTGCTCTGCTACAACCGGGGCTGCGGGCAGCGCTTCGACCCCGAGACCAACACGGAGGGTGAGAGCGGCGGAGGGGCCGGGGCGCGGTGCAATCCTCGCTGACAGCGGGGACGGCCTCCGGGGCTCTGCGGGGCGGTGTGAGCCCGGGCCCCGCGGCGCTGCGGGGCTGTCACCCGGCCCGCGGGCTGCGGCTGCCCCGGGGACACGCGTGTGGGGCCGGGGCTGGCCCGGCGCTGTCGTGTGTGCCAAAGGTTCTCCAAGGCCACCATGGGCTTCTCTGCTGCGGGCCTCTGTGCGTGTTGCATTCATCGCAGTTACCGGCGGGTTTTTGGTTTTTCACTTTGGTTGGTCGGTTTGGTTTTGTTACTCTTGTTAGTCCACATGTGTGTACTTGCAGCAGGTCTTTAAACGTGTTTGAACGGCACACGAGTGTCTGCTTTTCCAAGTGCCTTGAGCGCTTGCAGTGCTTCTCTTGTGAGTGCTGGGAATCTTAGTGAATCGTATTCAAAGCTCTGTCCTTTGGGGTTTCGTCATACCGCAGAGGCTGTTCTCAGAGAAGGGTGATCTGAGTTTGCAGAAGGCTCGCCTGCACCTGGTTCATAAAGTAACTGTTGGTTGAATTTCTAGAATGCCCTCTTTGCGTTAATTTAATTTTTTGTGATTCCCACCCCGTCCCCCCCCCCGGGTTAGAAGTAGGCTGGTATGTTCTAGCCTGTGCATTTTCCGTGCTTTGGAGCCGTGACAATAAAGAGTGTTTATTTTTCTGAGCTACACGTTTTTGCATAGAGAGGGGCTGAGTAGCATACTTGTTAATGTTAGTAACAGCAGAAGCGGGAACAGTTGTGGAATGCTTACACTTAGTGATTTCTTCCACCACCATCCCCTACACCCCTATGCCCCAAAAGGTAAAGCAGATAAAGGTATTTATTATTTGTTGGTTTTGTGTGGTGTTTTTTCTTTCTTTTTTTTTTTTTTTTAATTAAAAATTTAAAATTAAAAATTTAATTTTTTTTTTAATTAATTTTTTTTTAAAAAAAATTTAAATTAAAAAAAAAATCCTATTAGGACTTCGTGACCTGAACTCATTGTAAAAATAACACTTCTTTAGGGTTTGTGATCAAGCTGTAGTGAATTAGGTCATGTTGGCATGGCCATATGCTAACTCTGTGGTGTTTGGGTTGAGGCAAACAATTTCACAACATGAAATTTGTTTCAGTGAGTGGCTGGGACATATAGTGGAGTCACTGTCTCCTAGGCTAAGCAGTTCTGAAGGTAAATGTAATTACTCATAGATTGCTGCAGAGAACCAGGTTTTGCATTTGGGTAACCCTTACAAATTTCTACTTTGACATTTAGTGAAACAACTAATAAAGTGCTTTAAGGATGCAGCAATAAGGTGATAGCAGTGTGTGCATGGTAGGATCAGTTTGGCTATGAAATGAACATCAAAAAAGCTCTAAATAAACAAAAAGAGAAACCTGAAAAATTGTGGTACTTGTATCTGCAAAAATTATCTGAGGATTAGAGAAAGTGGCTTTGAAATACTTTGGTCTTCCTGGTAAAGGAAAGGTATTAACAGCGGTAGAGAGGTAACTTGTTTTGTTTTGTTTTGTTTCAGTGAAAATGTAGAATAGCAACCAAAGGCTGCAGCAATCTGATCTCATACAAATGAGGACTAGAATATGCTTTTATCTGCTTGTATCCTAATTTTCCGGTTTTCCCTACCTAGTGTGAGAATCGACCCTTCATGCCAGATAAGAGCTGTCGGATTTGGTATGAGTGCAGGCGAGCTGGTGTTTTCCTGTCCCTCTAGCAGGGACAGTGGTCAGACTGCTCAGTGTACAGATCTGCTGAGGCACTGCAGAGCTTCTTGTCCTGGCATCTTCTCTTGTGGAGCACGCAGGGCTCTCAGGAGGCAGCAGCCAAGTGGGTTGTCATTTGCTCCACGATGTACCTGCTGCAGAACAGGCTCCAGGGAGCGAGGAAAAAGGATTGGATTGCCCTTGGCCAGATGGATGACCAGGCACTTGTCTGTGTCTGCCTTCAGCTGGAGCGTAGCCACCTCTGAGTTATTTGATTATGAGATGGTTCTGGTCTCTAAAACGGTTGCTGTTATTAACAGCATCTCTCTAGTGAGGAAATAAAAATACTCATTTAAATCTTCTGACTTGGAAATATTCTTTGCTGCAAAACAGAGTTTATTTTTAGCCTCATGATGTTTCAAATGACACACTTTCATATTTTTTGAAAAGAAAAACCTCTACTTTTATTTTTATTTGATTTAACAGTGAAGTCCTGGTCTCTATGCAAAATAACCACTTTTTTCTTTTTAATTTTCCTGTGAGGTTTACCAGCATTAGCTTTTCATCGTGAAACTGAAGAAATTGATAGAGGTTTATGGATATATTTGTAAGTCTTGCTGAAGGACCAATGTCCCCAAATATACGCATCTTGAGTGAAGGTGGGAACCAGTGTCCCTCACTGTATTAGTGCTTTAGACTTAGGCACTGAATATAAAATCAAAGAAAATTATACAAAACAAGGTTTCTTTAAAAATCTACATCTTTATAAAAAGCTAAAAACAACCAAGCTTGGGTTGGGTTTTTGCCTATTAGATAACTATAGGCAGGCTGCTAATAAAGTTACCACTTTTTTCTTTTGCATCCTATTATGTGCATTGTTACTGTTTATGCCACTTTTAATTTTAAGCATTTCTAGTTTTGCTTGAAAGGCTAGAAGATAGCGTTTAGTCAGTAAGTCAGTAAAATGCTCTCCATGCAGTAAATGTCAGTGAGAAATTATATAATCAGAGCAGTTTCATTACATGTGAAAGGAGCACAAGTAGAAGAGAACAGCTGTGTAACATTTATAAACATCTATGGATACAAACACTTTCATTAATGGAGGCTGCGTTCCAGCAAAGAAAGAGTTTGTACAGGATCTATTAGTAATAAATAGTATTGATATGTCAAAATTATTCATGTGGAGGACTAACCTTTGGGTTCAAGTCCTTAGCTGGCCTAGGATACTACAAACATTGAAAAAAGAACAAGGTAATTACAGTTAAAACCATGAACTCATGATTTGCATTAAGAGACTTTTTTAACAGAATGCTTCTGGATAGAAAGCTCTCATCAGGTTCAAATAGATATGTTTGAAATGGTAAATCAGTATTTTCTGTCAGGTAGCCATAGGGTCACCTTCTGCAAAATTACCATCAGGGCCTGATTACTGATGAAGGCCAGGGATGGTCCGTAGAAAGTTTACTTGCTCCATGTGGAAGTAGCAGTTTGTCTTAGATACCTGCTTTCCAGTTTGTGTTGTATAATACTTAAGAAGAAGGGAGAACTGATTATTTATGTATAATATATGCACTCAGAGAGGTTTTTTCTGTGGAATGTGGATTTTTCTGAGTAATAATGTGCATTTGGGGAAGTGGGGCAGCTCATGGCATACATGAATTGCAAATGTGACATTTTTACTGGGTTTGTAATCATGAATAAAGGTTCTTGGTGTGCCTCAATATTAATAATAATCACTGTCTTCTAGATTCATGCACATACCATCCAGGTGTGCCTGTTTTTCATGATGCTCTCAAAGTAAGTACGCAACTGTTCTTTTAAGTACGGTCTTTTTGGTTTTTCACCTTTTTAATTCCAGACGTTTCAGTGTTGAGAAACTGATGTTCAGCCTATCATGAGCAACCCTGGGAAATTAGAAAAGCAGAGTTAGTCAGTCCTGAAAAAGAAGTTAAAAACTCCACTCATATGGTCTAAATGCCATGCAAGTCTAGATGACTTGTTTCCTGTTGATTGACTGACTTCAGGTCTCTCAGCAGTTTAATTAGGCCCTCTAAATAGGACTGTGGAGCCATTGAGAGGTTTCTAAGTCTTTCAGTTAATTAACCTGCCTGGAATTCAGAGCAGCTGCTTGTGGTCTAATGTGGCCAGGGCACTAATGTGTATGTAACATTTATCTGCTGTAAAAAACAGTCACGTTCATTTAATCAGCCAAATGAGGATGGTGATTAAATTGGGACTGGTCACCCATGCCTCTTATGCAGCTGTCCAGGATTCTTGGGCTCTATCTTCAATGATGAGTTAAATATACCTGGGTCTCCAGTCCTTGGTTTTGGGCTAAACTGCTTTCCCTCTTCAGGATCTACTGGATGCATAGAAACTGCAAATCCTTTACAGTTGCTTAGACTATGGTAAATTTTTTTTGTGCAAAATTATAGCTGTACTCGGAGCACAGTGCAAAAATCTTCTACATAATTATAAAGAGAGAAATTATACTGTTAGCTCAAAAACTTATATTTACTCCCTTTCTCTTACATATTCACTGTTTATAAACAAATACCACTTTCCCCCTTTACCTTATCTGCCTCTTGACCTAATTAAAAATTTATCATAATTGCAAATGAGCAGTTTTCTTCCTGCTGTGAGTTCTAGATAATCTGGGTGGGCAGGATGAACCTTTTGTCTCCTCAACTGTGGAAAAGGTTTATATTTTCAGGGTGTTTTGGAACCATGTACCTGAAACCCATTGTGTTGCACCACTTAAGCTTTCAAAGTGGTGTTGCATTAGTCAAACTGTTGCCTCTAATAAGGTTCTTTGAGTTCTAAGATATATTATTCACAGTGGCAAGGCAATTTGCTCTAAAATTGAATTTCTGGTTTATATAATAAAAAGTGCTCTTGATTGATGTAGTTGGTGCTGTGCACATATCCAGCTCTGTTGGTGGGAAATAAGCATTTGAAAGATCTGAGAGGTGCTCAAGAAAAGAAAAAAAAAAAAAAATCCCTATCATTTTTGGAAGAGGGCCTGTGCATTGGGCCACAGGTGAGCCTGGTCTCAGGTGCAGTATTTGTTTGTTTTGCTTACATGTTACTTTGAGATGAAGTAACATTTCTGTATTCTGTTGTACAGAGTTGGCACTTGTCATTGGAAGTATTGCCTCACATTTACTGAACTTTCTGATAAAGGCAGCATCAGCAAACTAGAAGACTTCTCTGGCTTTTAAAAATGCAGATGATAATATTGTCCACAGAAAGGAAGAAAACAATTTCTAATTTTGATGTGCCACATCTTTTAAAGTAATATAATAAATATTTTGCTTTGTGTAAGCTGTTGTCAAGTCTGGTAGTCATGCCTGTGTTGTTTCTATTCCAAAATGTTTGTAGGGTTGGTCATGTTGTAAGAGGAGAACAACAGACTTTTCTGACTTCTTGAGCATTGCGGTATGTACTCGTGATTATTTACAATTTTTATGCTTGTCACGTGACAGTGATTAATATTAAATAGTACATGTGCTTACGTGTTTTAAATTAGCGTACTTCTATTAAAACTGTCTTAATTCTTATGAAGAAAAATAGAACATGAATGCTGAATTCAAGGCTCATTTTCAAGCTTTAATTATTAAAATTGTCAAAATAGGTTTTGATAGAACTACCTGCTAATAAAGAAAGATGTCAACATTTATTTCTGCTTTGCTTGACTACAGAAAGTGTGCATTTTTCTTTTAACTCAATGTCCAAAATGAGAATATTTTCCACTTTAGTGGTAGGGGTGTTTTTGCAGCCAGTGTTTGGAGTGGGCTAAAGGAGATAATGGACCTGAAGAATGAGTCAAGAAAATTTGTTAATTTCTCATGCGCATGAACTACACTGCATTTATATGTAAACAAAAACATGTGCTTTCCACAATAGGGCTGTACAAAGGGTCTCCATAACAGCGAGAAACCTCCTGAGCCTGTTAAACCAGAAGTCAAAACTACCTCTGAACGAAAGGAGCTAGCTGAACTGAAACCCAAATTTCAAGAACACATCATTCAGGCACCAAAACCATTGGAAACAATTAAGAGGCCAAGGTAAGGTTTATGAAACTTAAGGTTTTCTAAGTTTGTAGTCAGTTGGCCAAGTTAAAGCTTGCTTGGTTATTCAGTGTTGTACATGTCATATAGTGTAGAAATTCCAAAACTGACCCTTAGAAGACATTGGTTTTGGTAGCAGTGATGTTGTCTTAAGCTTCAAAATATGAGAAAAGAATTGTGGCTATAACGAAGTACTTGATCTTTCCACACTTAGAAGTGCTAAATCTACAAGAAGCAAAAATTGAAGTCTATAACCTCATAGCTTAAAATGCTGCTAGAAGCTGTGTTAAGTATTTTAAACAGTAATAAAAATAATTTGGGATGCTTGTATTTAGATTCCTTAGTATCTCTGATTTATTTTATTTTTGTAGAGTATTTAGGATTTCCAGTTGAAAGCCAAGACTGCCTTCTAAGTTTCTAGATTGTTTTTTCATAAACAGTAAGGATTGGCATTTACAAATGTAGTTTGTTTGTTGAAGGGAAGTTTAAAAGGAATAGTCTTATAGGAAGATTAAAAGTTACTACTTTGTCTGTTATAAATTCTTTCTCACAAAGTAAGTTGACACTAATATGTGGACTTTTTTAGCCCAGATGAGCCAATGACAAATTTGCAGCTGAAAGTGTCCGCTTCCTTGAAACAAGCTCTTGATAAACTGAAGCTGTCATCAGAAAACGAAGGGAGAAAAGGTAAGGAGACAGGGAGATTAAGTAAGTATGTGATGCTAAGTGTCACACAAATGCTGATCTTGTCATTTCTGAAGTGATAGTTTCCTGTAATTATGTTCTTTTTCTTAATAATCTGGGAAATACCTTCCAGTCAAGGGAATTGATGATTGAAGTTCATATGTGGATAATATGGAGACCTGGTTGTCATGAGAAGTAGATTCACCTTAGCATTATTTGAACTGTGTCTTTTCTAAGATTTCCTGGTTAGAATGGGAACATCCACTTCTGAATATGTGACTGATAGAGTTACCAAGAAATGAACTTTACTCCCTATTGTTGCAGAGACAGTGGCATATAAAGCCTTCATAAATTGGTGGAATTCCTCTGAAGAGTAGTTGGTTCTCTCTTGTCTGTTTTCCCTCTTTCTTCTTCCCACATTTTATTTGGAATTTGGTTCTAGAATGACACTGCTCCTGAAGAAACTTTATAATTTCAACCTACGCTTGTGGCTATTTCGTGCTCTTTTGTTCTTGTGCCAAACTAATTTAGCTCTTCTTTCTCCATGGTATCCAGATTATTTCCTTGTGTGTATTTATAGACAGCAGTTGAAGCCTTTTATATTCTTAATTTTACAAAACTGAACAAGATGAATGATTGTTTGCTTTCCCTGTGATTGTAATGATCCTCTTCATCTTTTTTTATTTACCCCACTTAAAATGTGTAAAGATACAGAGCCTAGAATTTGATGCATAGGTGTAATACAGCTTTTGGAATGTTTCTTTGTACCTCTGGCAGATTTCATTGTCAGGCAGAAAATAGAGGCTTGAAGACGGAGGTTTTTCTAATCTTCTCCTTGGCTCATTTTAGTTCTTAATAAAAGCAAAGTGTTCAGTAGATTATACAATTCATTTGCTATTTTCTGTAAAATTCTGTTTACAGAGGAAGATGGTGATGAGATCAAGATTGGGACGACATGTAAAAATGCAGGCTGTTCAAAAGTAAGTGGTTCAGTTGTACTCTAAATCCAGCAGCTCAGCTATTAAGTGAGCAGTTTCAGTTTTCTGTGTGCTACAAGTTAATTTGCATAAAGGCACAAAGTCCATTGGGTTTAACAAATGCACATTTGATAACACACTTCAGAAAGGACAAATGTGAGTTGTTTGCAGAAAATAGATTTTTTTAAAAAAGCTATAATGAACTTCTAAATAATAAGCTTGTCAAATCCACAGTACTGTTGTGTTTCAACTTAACATATTAAATATAATATTGGTGAGAGGTGGTTTACTGATAACACTTGAGTTGCTCTTAATAATCTCTGTATAGATCAGAAGCATCTACAGTTCTTAACAGTTACTGCTTCCTGCAAGAAGCATTAAAAAGTCAGTGTTTTAACACTTCTAGCACGAAAATGAGTCATTATATTACATAGTCATTTAAAGTGAAAGTTACACCGACAAGCTTGTGTTGTGCAAAATGGGACAGTAAGATTTAAATAGCCATTTTACCTGGCAGATTTTGCATTATCTACGGAAACTGGTGGGAGGAGAACTTGGACAGTCTTTGTGTTGGGAAGAGCTGATCTGATATTCACTGGCTAAGTTGTATATATTGTTCATTTTACTTTCTTTTGAGAATCCACGTGTTTTGTGAATGATGAATTTAATTTATTTTAAAGTTAAGTTCTTGTTTTCTCTGAGTGTTCAGAGTATCTTAAAGACAGAAATCTCTGAGGATCTGCAGTGACCTTTATGAGCATAAATAGTGTCACCATTGATGTGTGCCATTGATCTAACGCAAAGTACAGTTTCTTAGCAGTGCCAGAGAACCTTCTGTGAAGGAAGGTTGAGTGGTTACTTTGAACAGCTAGGACAAGCCATTTGATACGGATTATTTACGCCAAAGCTTTGTTTTACTTTGGTCATTATTTATGGGTTTTGTTGTGTTTTGTTCTATTTTTTTTCCTTGCTCCAAATCCTGTAACAGTAATACATTTAAAATGCTTTGTCCCACCAGACATACGAAGGACCACACAGCACAGAAGAAGTATGTATATACCATTCTGGTGTACCTATATTCCATGAAGGGTTAGTATTCAGCTAACTTCCATTTTTGTACCTGTGTTCTATGAAGGGTTAGTATTGAGTTGACTTCAGGTTTTTTTTTAACTAGTTTGTTGTATGCTCATGCTTTCTTTGTAGATGTTGCCTTGATTTATTCTGTGTTCCGTCTTCAGTCAAAAATGGCAATGCTTGAAGGGGGTATGCTAAAGTAACAGTAATATTGCATAAAGAAAAGATCTTAAATGTTCATAGTAAATAATGTCCTAAATACTGTTTCTTAATTACTTTGCAAACTTTCAAGGATGAAGTATTGGAGCTGTTGTAAAAGAAAAACTTCTGACTTTAATACGTTTTTAGCTCAAGAAGGCTGCACTAGAGGAACACATGTATGGACTAAAAAGGATGCAGTAAGTAGCATTAAGATTGCATTCTGTAATTGGCCATTCTGAATTTTGAGTACTGAAATGTCGTTTATAGCTTGATTGAGTTATTACTGTAGCTGAGCTATTACATATCACTACCTCTGATATAATGTGGGGGATACTGTACACAGCAGGAAAACGGAGAAATGGAGTGTGAAGTAGTCTCTAGTACAGGTATACTTGATTATTTAAGAATATTATAGAATTTAATAATGGACTATGACACTTGAAAAAATATTTGGTCACATGATGGATACAGGTGAGCACAAAGTCCTTGTTATGACTATATCATCTGTTGCTGAGGCAAAATGGGGTTAATGCTGCAACCATCAGGAATGTTTAACAGAAGAAAATAAAGATAAATTATAAAAAGTGTAGTTTTGTTACCTCATTTTAGAAGAATTACTTCACAAATCCATTACTTCCTTTCAATCTTATAATTGCTGCTTGCTTTGAAGATTTATATTTTTGTTCAAAAAATATTTGCAAGTGCAGAAAGTAGGGAATTAAAAAAAGCTGAAGCTGTGAGCCTAAAGCAGGAGAGTGCAAAAAAAGAGAGTAAAGAATTTACCCACATTTAAAGAAACCATATGTATATTAACTGTATATGTATTGAGATAATGGGTTTCTATCCAACAAGGGGTTTTTTACTTTAGCTTTTTGGTTTTATTTTGAGGGTTTTTTCAGTTTACTTCTTCTGCATCAGTGAACAGAGTAATAAATGTTTTTTGCAGGAATATGAAGCATTCTTGGAGTCATGGCATTCTTTCTCTTCGTTCAGTTCCTTTTTATAACCTGCTGGCTAACTGTAGTCTTAGAAACGAAGTTGATCCACCAAGTAACATTGTTTTGTTGTAGTTTGTTTGAGAGAGAGATACTGAAATACTTAGTAGAAAGAGTTGCAAGCAGAGTCTTGCAATCTCCTGTGAAGATGAAATACAGTCCTTTATTAGCTATGCTAATTGGCTATTAAAAAAAGTCCTGGGCGTTTATGCTGTTAATCTTGTAAAAAAATTTCTAATTTAATTCTATTTTTTTCTGTACGTTTTTCCTTATATAGAGTACCAAAGTAGTTCCATGCAGGCATGATTGGCACCAGACTGGAGGAGAAGTGACTATTTCTGTATATGCTAAAAACTCTGTCCCTGATCTGAGCTACGTAGAAGCTAATAGCACAATGGTGAGCCTCTACCTTAAGATCAGCAGCTTGAACTTAGGAAAAACTGCTCGGCTTTCTTTACAAGGCAGAGATAGCTTAAGACTCTTTTGAGTAACTGCTTTTTCTTGGCATTTGTGTGTGTTCAAGTATGTATAGCTTTTTTTTCTCCCTTCTGTTTGGACATCTGCACTGTAATGTGTGGGTTTTTTAAAAAGCTACAATACAGCATGCAAAAAAGACAAAAAAAACCAAACAAACCACTCTTATTTGGCTTCCATAATTAAAACCCAAGCCTGATGGGTTTGCATCACTGTTGTATAAATAATTAAAGTCATCATTTAATTGTATTTGACTTAATGTAAATTGATACCATTCTCACTGTTTGCTGTTTTACAGCTACTAGTATTAAACAGGTGTTCAAATGCTTCTCTCATTTCTTTATCTAAAATGATAAGCTACCAGTGGTCACTGTTGACTGCAACTGTTTCAGAATCTATTAAAATAGATACTCACTTCTATTTCTGAGGGACAATTTTATCACTTTGGTCATTGTAGGATTCAAGTCCTAACATGGTATATTCTGTTTAAACATGCTTGAGGTGTCAGATGTTTTATTAACATGATAAGAAATTCTTATTTTCTGTTGTTTTTCCTTTTAAGGTAAATATCCATATTGTATTTGAAGGAGAAAAAGAGTTTCATCGCAGTGTGAAGTTATGGGGAGTAAGTATAAAAATATTTTCTCTATTAAAAAGGAAAAAACAAAAAGTCAGACAGAAAACCCCAGAAGGAAAACATAAGCCTTTAGATTCCTCTCTTTCAAAGTGGTTTGCTTCTCCTCATTACTCTGTTTTGTGAAAGAATTTTCATTGTGTGACGTTGAGGAATTACATTTAAATCGGAATACAATGACCCAGGAGATCCATTGTGACATCACAATGGGCACCGCTTTGTACAGAAAACAGCCTTCTAAGGTCCTTTCTGATCCCAACACCATGGTAGGGGTGTTGCAGAAAACTCTTGCTTATGTATGTTAGCCAATGTATGTTAGATATGCATAGGCATGCATATGTTTATGCCATAAACATTCCATATCTTGGGAATGGGAAACAGCTGATTTTTCAAGATACCGGAGGGATCTTCATCTACCTAAACATCTACTGAAATTTAGTGATGAGGTACTCCTTAACTTAATTTCCCAGTGTCTTATCAGTCTGTTAAACTGAAGTGTGAAATACCTTTTCTGTTTCAGGTGATCGATGTAAAGAGGAGTTACGTGAACATGACCGCTACAAAGATTGAGCTCACTATGAGAAAAGCAGAGCCCCTGCTATGGGCAAGTCTGGAGTTACCAGTATCCAACACACAACCAAAACAGGAGAGTTCAGAGCAATAACGATTCCAAGAGACAAGTTATTTCCCATGACGAAGTGGTGACTTGCTACTGTAATCAAATATTTAACTTTTATATAGATTTTTTTTTTTTTTTTTTAATGCTAGATCATCTGTTCCCTTCTAGAAAGAAATTTGACGCACAGGAAATGGGGGTGGAAACTTGAAAGGGTAACGGTTATTTCTGCTGTTGCTCCCGTGGGTATGTTTATGCTAGATGCAATGTCTCCATGGGTATTTAGAGCAAAACAGCTACTGCCCTTTGCTTGCAACCTTCCCTACCATGCACTGACTATCCCAGTAGATGTGCTTTCTGTTCACAGTGGGTTTCTTTGTTTTTCAGCTGTTCTGTTTAAACTGGATGCATTCAGTAGCCTGTATTAAATTCAACTGTTATGAAGCATACAGTAATGCAGGTACAAAAATCTGAGTTTCAACTGATTAGCATGTAATTCCACATCTAGAGTGAAAGGTTACATAAACAAAAATATGAAGTTGTACGCTTGTAGACTTTTGTGTTGTGAAACGTAGGTTTGTTTCAATGCCTGTTGGCTATGGAGGGATGAAATAATGGCTGTAGTTCCAAGGATTTCAGTACTTGATGACTCCTGCTATCTTTCATATATATCAAAGCAGATCGGGTTAAAATTAAAATTAAAAGGTGGCAAGAAGGGATTTTTGTTTACTTCTTTACATTTGCTATTTGAATAGTTAAATATAAAAGCAAATGGGCAGTGAAATGGCTGTATAACTTATGATTTCAGCTATGAAGAGTATGCAAACAGCAAACTATTGTAAAATTACCAAAGTGCTGGATATATTTGACAGCCTTTAGAATGTATAGTCTGTCCTGTTCTACAAGGTTGAACATCTCAAGACTCTTCTCAAAGTAAGTGGATATGTGTAGTAGGAGAAGTCAGGACATACTGTGGGTGTCTTGGTAAAACAATTTCCACACAGATGTGTATAATTCTTGACTCTGAGGATGGTCATCTAAGAACTGCAGTTACATACAGGACAAATCTTAGGAGAAACAACATGCTTTAAAATGTCTGTCTCAAATTGTAATTGTGCTTTTGAATCAAAATACTTTAAAAGAATACTGTCTCTTTTGAGCAGACTGTCATTAGAAATCAAGACCTTAGTTTTGTTTTCAGTTCCTCAGTAAAGGTATGTGGCTGAAAACAGGATAGCTGTAAAAATGAGATTTTTTTTTTTTTTAATCCAAGCAGCCACACACACAATAATGTTGCTTTCTATTTCTGCTTGGAATAATTTCTTAATTTTGGCTTGCAGCTGAAATAAAGATGTTTTCCTATAAAAGTAATAAAAAATGCACACCATTATTTCTTGTGCCTAATCCTGTATATGTAAACAAGATGTCTTATGGACTGTTGGAATGCATGGATACTCATCTACTAGCCTTGGCAGACCTGGAATAGTGTCAGGAGAAACACAGGGTGTAGTAGAGGCATTCTGAAGTGAAATACAGATTTCTAAGAATCTTGCTGTTTTCCATTAAGTGTGATTTGACTTGAGCTCAGACTTCTGTCTCTAAGAGTACTTGAAGTCTTAACTTCACGCTTAAAGTAGTAGGAAGAACATTACCAAAGAAACTGTCCCTGAACACCAAGAAAGTAACACTGGTAATACAAATACATATATGTACACATATATAAAATTGTTTTGGTGCTTCTCTACATTCATTTCAAAATTTTTTGTCCTTGATTACTTAGTTTGAGCATGGTTTTGTACTCCCTTGGGCCGTTCTAAAAAATTTCAGCTCTAAAATCTGATTCTGTTTACTTTTAATGTATTTTCCTTTTTTTTTTTTTTTTTTCTTTTTTTTTTTACAATTTGAAAATGTCAGGTACTGAGAAGTGATAGGGTACAAGTTTATAAAATGTGTGCCTGCCAAGTGGTCCTCTGAAAATTGAACAGGTGTTCCTTGATGTGTTCTGAACCAACAAGTGGAGTACTTATTAGTATGACACTGAGAACACCAGTGGATGAAAAATTCTAGATAGCTGTAGCTACTAGCATGCCATCTGTATTTGTGTGTGCAGAACTCTGAACTTGGACAGCAAAATTAGCAGTGCTTAAATGCCAGGATAAAGTTCTTGTTTAACAAGCAAGTTCAAATGTGTCTATCCATATGGCTATATAAATATCCTAAATATGTTAAAAATTACGGAAAACATATTTTCACTTAACCTACTGCACACGAGGATGCAAATTTACATAATGTAAAATCCACTTTAAAGAACTACATGGAAAATGGAATTCCTTTGGAATTTGTTTTTAAGTAAGTCATATTCTGCCTTAGTGCACTAAACCCTGAATGGAGAGAAATGTGGATGAATGGACCATCTGCTGTGAATGCTTCAGGCTTTGGGATCCTTTAACTACTTATTGCACTCTTTTAAATTACATTCTACTGCTAGCTTACTCACCTTGGCCCATAAGTGGGAGAAAGCTCCTGTAAACACAGTCCCCATTTTTGCTTTTGCTTTTTATTCATTCCTCCTGCTCTTCTCCTCTTGTTCATACTTTCAGTACAGAAGTAAAGATACTTCAGGTGTTCTATAATGACTCTTCTGATCAGTGGCAATACAACCACTGTTAAAACTTAGCTGTTTAAAAAAGCAAGCAAACAAATCAAAGAACCCATAAAATCCAATCAGCGTTGGTCAGGCAAGAAGGTATAGATTTTACAACAACAGCATAGTTTCTGTGGCCTGGGATTCTTTTCAAAATAGATGAACCTTCAGATGGCCTAGACTGCCATAAACTGTCTCCTTACCTGCAGAAATTCTTAGCAGTTTTTTATAACCATATGTCTGCATCTATCCTGAAGCTGCAAGAGCCGTCACTGAATTTGTGTGTTTTGAGCAGTTGCTCATGATAGGCTTCAACACGCTGAGGGTTGATCCTGGTGTTTCATGCAACGACATCATGCATAATGGTAGCAGACACTTTGATGGACTATTGGCTTGGCTGTAACTTTTATCAGTAAGTGTGGAGAGAAGGTGAGGCAAACTGTAGTATAGTAAGCCTGTATACTAATCACGATTGCTACTTTCCCAAAAACAAGACTTGTCAAGTAAGCAGAGTGGTTTTTGATCACAGGCTTTCACCTGCCTAATAATATAACAGTAAATTGCAAACCAGTATGAACAGGAATACCTGATGTTGAATTTATCCTTTTTTCATGCTTTCAGATGTTGTACTGTGTTTATCAAATTGACTAAGTTGACACAGTCTGTATTTTTATAAATAAGTGTTTAAAAGCTGTAGTGTGTTTCAGTATGGGTTTACGTGCTACACATGTAGACAAGCATGCTCCAAGAGTCAGAACTGACTGTCCAGGTGCATATAGAACTTCACCTTCACGATCCCTTTATAATGTGAAAAATTGCATGGGTATACAAGTTTGACAGAAATCTTAATCTTTTCCCTCATGTATAAGCCCATTTTCCTATCTAATGTAACGTATTTTGTTTCTAGAATTACATCCTAGGTAACAAGGATAAGAGGAAATAGCTTCAAGTTGTGCCATGGGAGGTTTAGATTGGATGTTAGGAAAAGTGATTTTCATGGAATGGGTTTTCAGGTGTTAGAACAAGCTGCCCAGGGAAGCTGTGCAGTTACCATGCCTGGGGGTGTTCAAAAAAACCCAAGGGTGTGGCATTTAAGGACATGGTTTAATGGTGAACATGGTGGTGGTGCTACCTTAGTGGCTGGTGATCCTAGAGGTTTTTCTAATCTTACCAATTCTGTGATCTTGTATCAGTAATAACATTTCTTAGAGGAATTGGAATTTATGTGGAATGTTAATACACTGCTAAGCACAGGGCTGATCAGCTACTCTGACTCATTGATATAACTTGACAAAAAAATCTTCCATTGGATGGTATTCTGGATTGTGTACATTGTCAAGTCACCATTTCGGTAGTTTAGGAATTAGTTTTACTAGGAATTTTGCCTTGGAAAAGAAATGCCTGTTTTGCATAATGATGCATTTTTGGCTTGCATTCTTTAAACATGGCATGAGTACTGACTAAATAAATACTGTACCCATTAATGATTGGTCTTTCCCAATTTGCTACTAATTTTTTTTTATTTTTATTTTTATTTTTTTTTTTTTTAAAAAAAAAACTTCTGTGCAGAAAGGAGATCCTTTTTAAAGTAATGAGTTATGTGTCTGGAACACTGTTTTAGGGTGGTAATAATTTTCCCATTATAAGAGTCTTGAATAACAGTTGAAGAGGAGGGGCCCCTTGCATGGCTGTTTGATTCTGCACATTCATAAACCTTATATGCAGAAATTAATCTCATGTCTTCATGCTCTAGTTTTTTTCTAAATGTATTCAATAAAATTCTTATTACATGCTGGTTGCATTTGGGGTTGGTTTTTGACTCCTTTTGTTATGGGTGAGAACTTCCCTGTTTGCAACATGGTTGTTCTAGTAAAATGTAAGTGGACATTTTCCACTTGTGAATCTCTGTAGGAGGGAAACAGCATCGCCAAGGGGTTTTTCCCCACCTGTAGTTCCTTTCTTTGTTGCTCTCTAATGCTACAGCCCAGTCAGGATATGTGAGTTTTGCAGAAATCTGAGTGTGGTTACTGAGATGAGGGCCTGTCTCATTCACAGAAATAGTTCGGTCCAAGAATTTTGAGCTGTAACAAACTGAATGGAAGTGAAATAATTCCAGATACAGTGGCTGTTTCTAAAGTTGCCGAAGATACTGTTACTTGGATATTTGTTTCTGGTTTCTTGGAAAAACAAGATACTTTTCAAAACCTCCGGCATTCACTCAGTGTAGAAAAGGGTTCACCTCTTGAAGCTTGATGTCTTCTGTGGTAATAAATACTTGGTGTTTTTCCAAAGTTTGGGTAGATGTTTTAACCAGAGGGTAACCAAGGTATTGTTGCAGACATAAATTAATCCACAGTCAAATGAGCGTTAAGCAAAAAAGGAAGTATCCTGAATAAAATATTTTTGTTACCTACTCGAAACAAGTATTTGAAAAATTAGTTCCTTGGTAAATTTTAAAGAAACCTCCATTGCAAAAAAATTCATTTAAAGCTACCTGGAGGCAGATCTGTTACCTTACAATGATCTATGAAATATTTTTTGTCTAGAAGCCTTGTTCTCTGAAATGTGATTTAAGCCTATGATAAATATTGATACTGCGATATTACTTCTGAATTCCATGCCTGGGAGAAAACTAACCTAATGTACTTCTAGCCTAATGTGCTTAACCTAATTTGTTCTTCCTTAATTGGAAAACAGGCTTGTGTATAAGGAGGCTGAGTTGATACAGTGTCCTTCGCTGTATAGCCCAAGGGACTTAATTTATTTTTTTTTCTCAAGAGAAAGCCTTGTGATCAGGTTATGTCATTACATACATAAACAACCCAAATTTTAAATGTTCTGCCCATAGTGAGAGCAGTTAACATTTGGAGTGTCTACTCATGAGCAAAAGCTACAATGAAGAAGTAATTTAAGTTTTTAACTGCAGCTTTGTGAACTGGGAGCTTTTTGCTCTTATGTTACCAGAGTTTTACTTAACTGAATAACCTAAGTGGGATACTTTTGCTTTCCAAGAGCGATTAACAGCTGTAAAGAAGAGAAGGTTGGTAAAATGAATGGAGGATATTGAAATGTAGTTGAAAATAAGCTTCTAAGAAAGATTGTCACGTGTTTGTTGAAAAATAATTCAGGGAAGATAGGCTAAGGATAATACAAAGGAACAACTCCCAACTGCTAAACTTGACTGTTTTATACTTTTCTCACATACGTTGCTGTGTGAGCACAGTGGCACTGGTCAGTGCTTCCTTTGCTGTTATTTTTCCTCAACAACATTTTACTTTAATAAACAGCCAGATAAATTTGTTGCATTTATTATTAAACAGTTTTATTGACACACATTGCCTTAAGATGGGGGTATGGTTGGGACTTGTGCAATGCAAAGTGGCCAAGATTTCAGTGTGGTTTAGTGGCAATACCCAAATGCTAAGTGCATAATTCTTAAGCTAAACCATATGTCATTTTAATGAGTTTTTGTATTTCAAAATTATATTAGAGAATGCACATATGTTTTACCTTAAACTGTCCCATAAGGGTACTTCAATAAGCATAACTATTCAGGAGTATATTGCAACCTGCAATGTTGTACATCCTCCCTTTTCCTGCATGCATTGCAGGTGTTCTTCACTGAAGTTGTAAGTATGGTTTTGTGCAGACTGAGCAGTAGCCATGAGAGAGGTGACAGATTTTGCCAGAGCTGCTCCATATACTGGTAATTGTGTTTTAGTACAAAACAGAGCGTAGTGCTGCCTGAGAGGTAAGTGCCAAGTCCTGCAGTCGCATTCTGAATCCTGTACAAAGATCTGGTCCTCAAATGGGTTGTTTTTTATCAGACTACAGATGACAAGAATGATATTTGCAAAATCAAAGTCCAGTCAAGCTGAATTAGGCGAGCAGGGGTGGTTTGAAAATACAGAAAGAAAATCCATTTCTCATGTTTACCAGGACTGGACACTTAAGTGTGCATATGACTATGGATAAATAGCTGTCCTTAATGATTGTTCTTTAAAAAACTTGGGGCCTCCCTCATGTAGTCCCCAGGTGCCGATCTCTGCTGATAGTTCAATGAACACAGGATTCCTGTGGCTGGCAGCATGGCAGAAGCTTCATTCCAGCTCTGCAGGGTCCCAGAACCTGCCAGGTTTGCTTTATCTGAATTTTTAACCTGTCTGCAGCTTTGTTCTGGCTTGTTTGGCTGTTACAACTTTTCTCATGTCCAGGTGGCTATTGTCTTACTTGGTTTACCTTGTTTCTCATTCTGTAGTTGCTTGGTGTGGACATATTTTTTATATAACTACTAAAATTAAAGCAGATTGACTGAGTAGAGCAACATGCTTCTGATTATAGTGCCATGTCGCAGAGGGATATATGCAGAGGCCTTGAAAACTGGGGCATGGGATGTGTTATAGAGGACTGCTGATATGGGATGATTGGAGAAGGGGCTGGATAACTTGTGGATAACGGAGATCCCAGGAAGAGAAACAGCTTATAATTATTATAACTTTTCTATTGAATGGTTTGTACTATCCTTTCTTTTTCTTTAATAATAGAGACTAATCATTCTTTGATCACACAGATTTGGAGCATGCTAAGAATTAACCTATCTTTACTTATGAAGTGTTTCTTTCTGCCTGTAATAAAACTGGCAGGATGTTTGACTCATCTGCCGTGGCAGTGGATGACACTATCACTGCTGTCAGTACCCACACTCATGTAAGGGTAGTGCCAGGTTAATGGTGTGTGTTGCAGACTGAAGAGAGCTTTAGTGCAGGCAGGAGGTGTCCAGGCATGCAGGCTCTGGTGGAGAGTATGGAAATAGAGCTTAGGAGACAGAGCTGAGAAAACAAAAGCAGTGCTTCATTAGAGGATTGTTGGTTCCAGAAATACCTGGAGGGATGAGCAACCTCAGAGAGATCTAAATCTTTCAGTGCTCAGTGTTCACAGCGGACCAGGTTTCCTCAGCCTGAACTGCTTCTTACAGGCTACATAAGGGTGTGTTGTCACAACAGTCGCTGTGTCCAGCAAATGTGACTTGGGTTTCCTTCTAGAGGTACAGCCAAGTTTGGAAGTAATGTGGATGGCAGCATCAGGAACACGTCAGCTGCGCTGTCAGCAAGCTAGCAAAGCACATCTGGGGAAGGTGCCATGTGAACTTAGCAAGTCTATTCTTATCCGATACCCTCTTGTGAAAAGCTTTTCTATTACTGCCTCTCCTGTTCTTTGCCTTAAAGGTTGGAACATATTTGGAGTTTATTTCAACCAGATCCAGCTCTTCCTGCATGAAGTGTCTAACTAAACACTCTTATTCCTCCTCCTCTTAGATTCCTTGAGCTCCCCAAGCTGAAGAAGATGTTTTAGGGTGTAGCATCCATCAGGAGAAGCACTGTCAATGCTGACAGGAACATCCTTGACTGCATAGATTCTAACTGGCACAAGTGTCAGTGGCCTAATGGGAACAATCTTTTACCTTAACAAAGATTGCTTGCTAAATTCAGCTCCTAATGGTTTCTCTAGGGACACTTTCTGTGAGCAGGTGCTGTTCAGTGAGGAACAGAGCACTTTGGAGTTCTGTATTTCATTTAATTAGTGTTGTCTTCTCTGCTCTGCCATAGGGAAGTCCATGATGTTCACCACCATCATTCAGCTTTTTCAATAGCACTGTAAACTGTACACTGAAATCCCATGAATGAAACCAGAGGAACTTAGAGAGGAAAAGAACAAGGTCATGCTGAGTATATCCAGTTTCTACCAGCTACAGTGAGAGGTCCCCAGCTGAGTTTGACACAGTGTCACCTGGAGATTCCAGCACCTAGGGTTAGAGATTTCTTTCCAAAGGCAAACTAAAGGTATTTCTACCATAAGAGAATCTGAATCATAGGATCAAACAAAAGATTTGGGTTGGAAGGGACCTTTAAAGACCAGCCAGTCCAATCCCATTGCCATCTTCAATGGTTATTCAGATCTGGTTATAAACTGATCAGGTTATTCAGAACTCTCACCCTGAGTGTTTCCAGGGATGGGGCATCTACCATCAATCTGGAGAACTTGTTCCTGTGTTTTTTTACCTGTACTGTAAAAATCTTTCTTGTATCTAACCTAAATTGACCATTCTCCAGTTTTTAACTATTACCTCTTGTACTAATGCAACAGGTCCTGCTAAAATAGTTTCCAAGCTGAAATAACTTTCAGGCACTGTCCCTTTGGAACTGATTTTCTAAAGAGGCAATTGACAACCCAGATATCCAAGTGATACTTGGTCCATCCAGGTTTAATTTTGCAAGATTGTTTTGCATCTCCAGTCTAGGCTGAAGGGTTGGTTTCTCCCAGTTGTAAGATTCACTGATTGCTTCAGCTGGGCTGAGTTAAGGAACTGGGCAAATGGAATTGGGGATGGACAGAGTAGGTGATCCAGTGTTATCCATTTGTAAAGAGAGTGTGAAAAATTCTTTTCCCACACTTGAGAACTATGTGGAGGCAGAGCTATGTTTTGGACTGGGAGACAGCAACAGAGGCTTGTTTGCTTATCTATAGAACATAAGATTCTACTCATTGAGGAAGGAGAGGCAATTGGAGTTCTGAGTAACTGATCCTTTCAATACCAAGAATAAGGGATGTTGTGGAAATTAGTTAGTATGAGCCATTTGTAAGTGGTTTGGTTTCCTTATTTATAAGGGTTTGGATATCACTGTCCCTCAGTAGAACTTTATGGACAGGAATGGAAACAGATTTAATCTATTTTATATACCTCTCAGGATGTAGCTGGTCATGATGAATCTCACATCCACATAGTTATCAATTAAACTGACAAGAGGGACAAAGCAATCAATGCCAGCTGTGCATTCAGCCTGCTGTGAGCTGTAATTTATTCTTACAGCTTCAAACTGCACAGGGAAGCAAGGAGAGATTGTATGGTCTTTTGCAGCAGCAAGGTAATAGTGCAGAACCTCAAAGGCCAGCTACCACTGAAAGAGTTATGTTTACTGGTGTAACATTTGTTCACTGGTAGATTCATTTTTGTAAATGAAGGAAGAAGAAAGTTTCATCAAATACTTCTTTTCAATGTGGAAGCTCCTTGTTTGCCTTGTACTCTGATGATCCTACAGCAGCAACCAATGACAGATCCAAATTTGGCTGCAGTTAATGATGGAGCAGGAAGGACACACAGTTTGAAGAAAGGGGAAAAAAAACACAGTGCAGTTATGTGCCAGTCACATCACTGCATCTCCTTAAGCAGAAACTTCAGCTACAGATTTAGGTATTAACTTATTGAGTGTCCCCAGTTAGGTAAAACTGAAGAGAATAACAAAAATGTAGCCACTGTTCACAGGATCATAGAATGGTTTGTGATAGAAGAGACCCTAAAGATGCTCTAGTTCCTACCCCCCTGCCATGGGCAGAGACACCTTCCACTAGACCAGGTTGCTCAGAGCTCCATCCAGACTGGCCTTGAACATTTCCAGGGACAGGGTCTCCACGGCTTCTCTGAGCTACCTGTGCCAGTCCTTCACCAACCCCACAGTAAAGAATTTCTTCTACTCTAAACCCACCCTCTTCCAGCTTGAAGCCATTCTCCCTTGTCCTATCACTACATGCCCCAGTAAACAGTCCCTCTCCAGCCTTCTTGAAGCCCCGTCAGATACCGCAAGGCTGTAAATAAGGTCTCTCCAGGGCCTTCCCTTTCCTAGGCTGAACAATCCCAGCTATCTCAGTCTTGTCCTCATGGGAGACATATTCCAGTGCTCTGATCATCTTCATGGCCTCAACTGCTCTGACAGGCCCACATCCCAGTTGTGTTGGGGCCTCAGAGCTGGAAGCAGCACTCCAGGTGGAGCCTCACCAGAGCAGAGGGAGAGAATTACCTGTTTAGTGCTCCAGCATCAACTACTGTCTCTTAGGTGTGAGATAGCAAGGTCAGTTTTGCACTCCATTTCCCAACAGAAGAGGTAAAGCATGGACTGTGGAAGTGTAATTTCCTCCTCACATGCCTAAGGCTTGATGTGAAAAAAAAAAAATTGAACAGTAAATTTTGAGAACAATATCCACAAGTACACAATTCTTCATATTGTGTGGAGACCTATTGGAAGTGATGCTAGTGACAGCCTCTCTTCTTGGTAGCATATATCCCCCAAAATAACTTCCCACAGGAAGTTTTTTTCTGATTCCTTTGTTTTAATTCAAGACATCTGAGATGAAAACAGCTCCTATGTCCTGATTCTCTGATGCTGTCCTTTTGAGTACCACATCTGTTCTATGCCTCATTAAAAAAATAATTTTTATTCCAACAACCTGGTGCAATTTATGGTTGTTAGAAAAACGGTGGTATATTTTGCATAAGAGAAATAATTTGATATGTCAGTTCCCACAAGCTGAAATGTGATTCAGTAGAATTCTACCAATTTTATTCGTTTTAAAGCATGTAGATGAGAATTAAATCTAAAGGGCAAATGAAGCAAGCATTTTTTCTTTTACAAATTAAACAGTTTTGTATAACTGCCCTTCTCTCATGCATTTCAGTTCCTCTTTGAATGTAAAATCAGCTCCTGGTGGAAAACTTTCTTATTTGAAGAGATAATTATGTCAAGCCCCAAGCTAATAATAACAATAACAGCTCCTTTAGATAGAAAAAAAATATGAAAGAGATTGCCCGGGAAAAAATAGGAACAAAAGCTGCCATGGATTTGGAACTAGAGAAAGTGCCAAAAAGAGCAGGAAGGTCAGCTTTTGGTTACCCCCCAAAATCTTTATTTTCCAAAATGCAAATAAAGGAGGGAGATGTATAGTGACTTTTAGTGGAATAAATGTGCACTCCAATGACAATATGATTTTGGATTTCTGAATATAAGCAGCTGTTTTCCCTGATAATCAAGAATGGCCAGTACTGCTTTGGTAATCAGTAGGAGTCACTTATTTTTTTTCTTTTTTTAAGGAAAATAAAGCAAATCAGTGTAGAGAGCATTCACCAGTCCTGCAGAATAGATTCTGAAATGCAGAAATGCCTTTGATGTCTTCTATTATAAAAGTCATTATCAGAACAAGAAAAATGGACAAGCCAAGTATTACATTTTTTCTGTCAAAATGCGTGCTGTTGATCACTGCTGTGGAGAAAATTTACAGGCAGCTTGGCAAATAATTGTTTTTCATAACTGTACATCTAAAACACTGGGTCCTCAAAGCTGGCAGATCTCTCAGAAAATTCTAATAGGAAACTGATTGTTCCTGCTTCCCCCTCTTCCCACTTCTCCTCACAACCAAACTTACTTCCATCCAGGGCTGTTCACAAAGCTACAGTTGTCAGTACCAGAGATGCATCAATTCCTAGCTCAGGAGTTCTGACACACAGAGCTCTGCTCACCTACCATGTGGTTTGGGAGGCTGGAGACTCAGATGGGGATATGGGGCCACTGCAGCAGCCTGACAGCTCTGTGTGCCAGACTCTGCTATGTGAGTTTTCAAAGCCATCATCTTATGCCACTTCTTTCAGTGTTCCTGCTGCTGCCTGCACAGTGAAGGCTGCAATGGAAATCTGCCTCTTCACTTCTTCCCAGGCTTCCTGTTGATCACCTTTGCTTCCGATGTCAAACATGGCATCATAGATTCCTGGGAAGGATTCTCCTGCATATTTGTTGTGGCTGCTTGGAGCAAAGATGACATGTCTGTGGGAAAAGAAGAAAAAAGGGAATTATCCTAAATAAAAGAAACTATTAATGAGGTGTGTGTTCATTGTATGTGTAGTGTATAAAGCAGCTATGAATGCCAGGAAGATCAGAACTTCCTAAAAACACATGAAATTGATCTTTAAAAGGACAGAAACAGTCCCAAGAGCAAAATCTATTGAAGAAGGCACAGATTTAGGTCAGGTGGCCTTCTCCTTGGGAAGAGATGATGCATTTGCCTAATTAGGAACAAAAAACCATATTACACTTTTTGAAAATGGGAGCTCAGCAAACCTGTCAAATTTGGCAGTCTAGAACAGGGAATAAAACTAGTTATAGGTGTGTTGTAAGAAATGAAACAGAAACCTCAAAAACAACTAATTAGCTGCATGATGGTCAGCAGATTACTTATCTGGGAAAGGAATTTAAAAGGAGGAGAAAAAAAAAATCTGTGGGTGAATTCTTGTGAAAAGTGTGAGTTCTTCAGAAAAGAAGTGAACATATTGGATCAGAACTGCAGAAAATATCAATCTTATGTTTTGGTATAGTTTTTTTCCTAAAAAATGAATAGCTGCAGATCTGTTCTTAAATTGTTTTTAACTGTGAAGTATCAAAGCACATTTACACCACGTGAAAAGAGTCCTCCCAGATGAAAAGAAACATTAAAATTACATTAATAATGCAAGCAATCAAAAAAAAAAAAAAAAAAAAAAAAAAAAAAAAAAAAAAAAAAAAAAAAAAAAAACAAAAAAAAAAAAACAAACAACACCAACAAAAAACCCCCCAGACAACTCCAAATGATACCCAACACCCAAGAAGAAAATTTCTAGAAAGAAATTACTTTGTCCTTCTCCAAGTATGAATGACAGTTTATCCTAGGAGGGTGGAAGTGTGATTCTCAGTTGTACCTGCCTGAAAGACTTCTGGCATGGTATGAAAGGCATCCATCAGTGAGTCAGATATATCCAGTTGTTAGGGAAAGGGGGGTACTGAGAGCAAAGTGAGGTAGTCACACCCCTGACACTGAAAACTGGCTTCTTGGCAGATATTCCTAATAAAAGCACTTGGTTTCTAGACAGGATATAGTAGTTACTGGTTTAAGGTTTTTGGAACACCTATGGAAGCAGCCAAAGCTGGACAGATGGAGCTCTGTAGCGCAACTGACAGGACTTTATCCTGTGCTGAAAGGTCTCTCCCTCCTGCTCTCTTCTCGGCTTCTCTCTTCAGCTGACCCTCACTACACATCTGTTCTCCTTCTTGTCCCCCTTTTACCCTCTTCACCTTTCTTTTCAATACAGTTCATTCATTCTCCACTCAATCCTCACTTTGCACACAATCACAAGAGCAAGTTGTAACAGCAGTAGTACTGCACATCTACAAGTAAAAGAGTATAATGGTGTTGTAGTTAAACCACAGCTGATAAAAAGAGAGACAAAAGAGAGGAATTTGGCTTCACAAGAGTGATGTAGCCAAGGAGTTCTCTGTAAGGTTTATAAACAAAGTCACTGGATTGTTCTTAAAGCAGTGTATTGAACTATAATTCCCGTGAGACGTATACAGGAATATTCAACTGACTAGTCAGCTACAAAAGCAGAGTGCCTTAGACAGCAGGTCAAGAAACTTGTAGCCTCACCTGTAAAACTTCCTTCCTGGCAAGCCCAGAGGATCAGTGAAAGCTCTTTCTATCAGCATCAGCTGATCGTTCATGATGCGCACTGCGACTGAACTGCAGGAGAGGCAGACAGAGAAATGTCACACAGCGGGGGAACACGACCTCCCAGTTTCATTTAAAACAGTTTTCTTCTCTCTTTTTTGACAGAAAATGAAAAAATAAAAGACAAGTGTGGTCTACAGTTCACAAAAAAAAAGATGAGGTTTTGCAAATGGAGATGCTGAATCCATGTTATATTAATGAATTGGCATTTCTGTGTTAGAAAACAACATTTCACACTATGCAAAATAAAATGGGGAACTTTCTGAGGGTGTCAGATACTTGCTTAGTATTAAATGGCACTGGAAAGATGCCACTTAACAGAGGGGAGAGGAAAACTGGGATTTACATAGATGAAGATAGCTAAATTTTGGTGTCCATCCGTAAGCCAAATGTCCACAGTCTTGTTCTAATCTATTCAGTAACATCGTAAGGATGGGATTCAGCCGCCTAAACACAACTGGTACCACATGTGGCCTGCAGTCACTGCACTCAGAGGGCACAGGAGTCCTCCAGGGACCTTAGGCTTTCAAGCCTCATGTGGGTACCTCAGATATTCTGAAGCATCATCCTCTGAAGTGTGCTTAGAAGTACACATTCTGGCATCACCTACAACACTCAAGTGTAGGTGTCTAAACAGAGATCTCAGTCTAACTCTTTCATTGTTACCTGCCTTTCCGTGTATTACATTAATGTTAGTAACAACCTGATACTAGTAACAAGCTCTACTGCTCATACTATCAATCACAGGAAACGTTCTTGTATTTGCTAATTCATCTTAAAAGGTACTCCTGTCTCAGGGTTCAGAGTTCTGTTCTGCACTGATCAGAGAGAATCCTTGTGTAGTAGAAGAAATAAAGAACTGCCACTCTGGGTCCCTAAGGCAAAGGACATAGGACATAGGACAAAGGGCAAAGGTCCCTAAGGACATAAATACATACATATACATCTATGTAACTTTTTCTTCCAGACTTACTCTTTCTTGTCAACTTGTTCAAGTCTCCTGTGAAATTCAGCAGCAGCCTTTGAGAAGTTCATCACAGCAGAAAAAAGAGGATCTAGGAATGGAAGGATTACAAAACAACTTCACAGTATTCACTAAGCCAAATATACCTTTCAGTTGCCCAGTGGGAGAACTACATTTGTCCTGCTGACAAAATAGCATTAATTTTGTTGTCTTTGCATAATTGATTGGTTTCCCTAGTGTAGACTTTAAAGAGCTGCACTACTAGCAAATACCTTTCGCAGTGAGACCAACAAGTAAAGCAGCAGAGTGCTTGGTAAAGCTTTCACAACCATACATCTTCCCTCTGCCTTGCAAGCAAAAAATTGGCTGCCGTTGCAAAGTGAGAGCTCTGCGGTCTGCTGTTTAACAAATGCACTGCGGTGTTCAGGTATAAAAAGCCTGACTTCCATCAGAAATACCAGCTGTTCCAGAAGGCTGTGCAGGAACAGCAAGATTTCACTCTCAGAGGAAGAGTCACAGCACGACAGGGGAGTGTGGTACGTGCATTGAGCAGGGTCAGGTGAGGCACAAAAGGCTCAGCTGTTGTGACACACAGGGACAGAGCGAGCAGATGAAAGCAGCCCACTCCTGTGCTTGCTGCACGCTGAATTGCAGCACAGGAGGTGTCTCTGCCACGTCCCTCCGTCCTGTCCCACAGCTCTGCCACTCAGACCAGGGGCTTGCCTGACTCTGAGGCAGGAATGGCTGCTGCTTTTTCCTGCCCTGTCCCAGCCCAGTATATCTGAGACATGTGGAATAACTTACTTAGAGGAGCAGCAGACCTTCCTTTTAATGGCAGTAGCAGCTGGGATGATTTTCTTGCGGAAGGCCCTATTTAATACAAACCTGGGAAAAGTATCAATTTATGCAAGTAATTTTAGTAGAATAAATCACAGGTGGACGTTACAAGGATAACTTCTGGCCCCACCAAAACTCAACTCAATTAGAAAGAAAGATAGTTTAAAACTTGTAAATTTTACCCAGAAGTTTCAGTAAACCTTGGCTAAACCAGAGTATCCTCTCTTCAACTGTGCAGGAGGATGGGACATGTGATTAGATCATCTCCTAAATCCAGTCCTCAGCTGGTAACTATTATCTCTTCACTGTTTATATATTTATAACCCAATTTCACGTGACAGGCTTTCTGTTCCCAGGATTCCTATTGAAAGCTGTTCCTCAGTCTCATTTGCTCTTCTATTTCTAGCAAACTTATTTATTCATCACAAGCCTACGCTTGCTTCTTTTTTGTTTTATTGCTGTTGTTTAGTTGGTGCAAATGGAGGCGCAGATTTTATGTATGGAAGCTGTTTACAGCCTGCAGCTCAGAGGGACACATCACCTTGTGAGGGTGAGAATTCACACTTGTCCACAACCCTGTGGCAAGAGCTCCAAGTTTGCCAGGGGGCAGAGTCCTGCCCTGCTGACATCATGGCCATAGCACAGCAACAGATTATATTTCAGAAGCAGTAGGAGAGGATTTAACAGAGAAATTTAAAAAAAAAAAAAAAAAAATCTGAAAAACATGTAAGAAACTTTGTGTTTGTATTCACTAGCTATTCAGTGTTGTCAGTGTTGGTTATTTTAGAAAACATAACATTTCTTTTTTCCCCACTTGAAAACTTTATTTCCTGATAGCACATGACTACAATCATGTATTTTATGAAAAAAAGGTTCCAGCCTGCTTTGTTTCAGATGAACAGCTAAAATGTGAATCCAAATGCAAATAAGACCTTTTATCTATTATTTTAAAGGACAATTATATGATTTAGTCAGGCTTAATCAACAATTTTCTGACATTCAGTGTTGTCAACAAGCAATTCTGTGAAAATGCTGAGTGAAATAAACTTTAATTTTCACAGTATTGTAAAACCTACCGATGTTATTTGATGTACTCTGGTGCAGTAGAATAAATAAAAAATTAGAAATCATAGCTTCATTCAAGAAATAATTTAAAATTCATCAGGCATCAGAGAAGAGCCATGAAAATAATGATAAGACTGAAAAACGTGCCTTGTAAAAAATAGTCAAAATGACACATTTATAAAGTTACTAAGGAGAGGTTTCAGTGTTATATGGGTGGGGAAAAAAGGTCAAAAATAGAAGATTGCTTCTAGATTCTAGGAACGAGAATAGATGCATGGGCCAGGAGTTAAGTTTGTGCAGCTTTTAATCTGAAAATAGACAGAAACTCAAACAGTGAAAATAAATTATTTCACAGATATTTTGATAGATGTTCTACTACCACAAAAAGATTAGATTTGATCTTACAAGACATGCTGCAGTGAACACTAGAACGTATTGAAATAACTGCTGGTGTTCTACAGAACCTCAGAGCAGATGATCCATCACACAAGGCTTCCTCTGTCTCAAGAGGACTTTTTACAAAAAAGAATGTCTTTTCAAAATAGCCAACAATTGTTTCACCTAAACCATTACACGACATTTCAAATGTAATTTCCCCCAAATGTGGGTTCAATTTGAGTTACTTAAAACATTTCACATACCCCAAATGGGGACTACATCTCCAAAAGGTGGTTTATATCTCTAAATCAGGGGGTCATCAGATAGCAAGTGACTTAGGACTGACTGAAAAATGCCCTTGAAACACAAGGAGTGGTCAAGGCAGGAAGGAAAAAAGAAGAAAAAAAGGGGAGACAGAAAATGACCATGGAAGCTATTACAGCCTGGGATCCAGAGCATTCTGCTGCTTTAGACCTGTTTTATGGGCTCCAGAGCAATGTGCTCAGGTGCTCAGCAAATGGATGTATTCATGTAGGAAGCTGGGAAAGTGCTCCTGTGGCTTAAAAATGGCAATCAGGAGCTGAGGGAGATGGTGAAGCTCCCCAGGGACAGATGAAATTTTGGATGAAGAGGAATGGACACCACTTATGGCCCTCAATTTCCAAGCAGTGGAAATTGATTTGTCTTCTTTTCTAAGCAAGGAAATGAGAAGCAGGCTGAGATACCTCCTTGTCCTACATTTGAGGTCCTTGACTGCCCATGAGCACTGTAATAATGCCTATAATTAATAATATGCATGAAAATTGTTAGATCCCTCTTATCAAGACAATAATGTGTTAAACCTGTGTTGTGTTTAGGGGAAAAAAAAAATAGAGGCTTTTTACTGTGATGGCAAAATTCAAACAGGAGAGAATTAATTTGCAGAGCTACGAGAGGTGCAGCATGTCCCTGCATGATTCTAATTAATGCACCTAAGAAACAGTCCTGTGGCAGTTACTCACCAAATGATACTTCGTAAAGTTTCAGCTGTTCTTCATGCTTCTTGGCCAATTTATAAATTCTGTTGCTGTATCCTTTTAAGGCTTCTCCATAGTCTCTACAGTCAAATGGAATGACCTGGGAATCTGCCAGTTCATAAACCAGTTTGCCTCGTAACTGAGCAATTGCTAGCTGTTTCTTGAAGGTGGGGTCATAAAATCTTTCCACTAGCTCAAATGTCTCGTACACAGTGTGATAAACAGGATAATTGCTGAATTTGTCTGCTTTCTGGAAAAGAGCAAGGAAATCTGTCAATGCCCTGTATTCTGACTGCAGTTAAAAGATGTATTGATCACTTTATGACTCTGATGTTTTGTATGGTTCCCAAATCAAAAAAGCTATTTGCTACATAACACAACTTACTACCCTTCATTTTTGTGTGTTCCCATTTAAAAAATTAAACCAATCTGAATCGTGGACTGTTGCACAGGGTTAAGTGAGAGGGCTTCCTTCTCTCTACCCACAGACCTGCCTTCTGTTCCATTGCACAGAGATTGCCTTCTACAAAAGTGAAAACAGTTTGGAGTTTGGCTAGCAAAAGTCCTTAATCACAGCCCCTTTCTTACCTTGTGTAGCTGTTTCTGAACACAACTAGGGAAGATTTGTATATTAAAGGGATTATTAATAACATAGTGGAACAAACTATCAACCTTCAATCAGACTCTATAAATGCCTCTCTGTGAACTTAACATCCTATAGAATATACACATCACTGTAACATGTTTCATTCTCCAAACATTTAGGTTTCTTGCTAAATTAAGAAATGTCACTGATATACAAACCAGTCAAAGGTGCTTGGAAGCTTTTATATTAATTATGAATAAATGCTTTTAACAGGATGACTGCTCAGCACTATCAAACTTCTTCAAGCAATCTCTCAGACTTACCCTATTCTTGGTGTAACGAGCTCTGCCTGATGCAATTCCCAGTCGCTGGAAGTAAGCTTCAAAATCACTGCCTGACCCCAGCTTATTTATTCTGCACGTAGAAAAGACAGAATTTTAGTGAGAGCACTTACTGAACCGTTATGGTAGTAATTTATGCAAAATGCAGATTTTTCAGAGATTAAGGTCAGTTCTTCTGAAGGGCACATCAGGGACAGTAGTAAGATCAAAGACTAAATGAGTGGTAAGCTTAATTACTTAACTGATTTAATTCTAACACTCTGATTCAGTATCCAATATTGCTAGGAAGATATTTTAATTGCAGCAATCATAGTTATGGCAGCGATGACATTAAAAATACAAACAAACCGCTTTATGCACAGGAGCCATAAAATCGTATCAGGCACGTCTGTGCCCTCTTAAGACATCAATCATCTATTTCCAGACTGATACGCATTGGGCAGCAGCATGTGTAAAGACAGATGTGTTTGTGCGCTCGGCACATTCCGCGGCAGAAGCCAGGAGCGATGAATAATTCCCGCTGCGAGAGGCGCGGGTGGCGCCCGGCACCTGCGGGCCCCCACTGCCAATCTGATGGGGAGCCGCGGCGTGGGAGGCTGAGGAAACGGCAGGAGACAGACGGAGCATCCCGGGTCATTTCAAATATTTACGCTGGAAGTTAAGTTTAGGTTTATAGGTCTGGCTTGGTGAATAATTAGTGTTTCTGAGCAGGGGGGGAAGAAGAAAAAAAAAAAAAAAAAAAAAAAAAAAAAAAGTTTCTTCTGTTCCAGCTGAAGTTAGTGTACATTTCTGCAAGGAACTGTGTGCATCGACTAGGAAAGATCAGATCTGGGAGCTTTTTCAAAAGGAGGAAATCCCAGTGGGTCTAATGAATCCAGAAACTCATCTTAGCAGGGCCAGAAACATGCAGAAAATATTGTCAAATCATGAAAAGGGGCACTTCTGTTTACCTTGTGTAAGTAACGCCACACTGTGAATAAGATTTAACCTTTCTGAGTCACAGGTGGAAAGAGCATTTGGAGTTGTAATTCCTTCAAATATGGTGTCTCAATACACACATACATAGATTTGTAATGTAATACATTCACACCCATTGTATAAACAAGGAATAATTACCTCATGCTTTTTAATTACTGCTTTTAAACTACTGCTCTAGGCAGCTTCTTTCAACTGTTTGCTTATCCTAACAATTTTGATTTTATCTCATCTAGTAGGTGACTAAACTGTGTTTTGAAATTTTTCCCCACCCTGCCTTTTTTTTTTTTTTTTTTGAATGCTTTCAAAGTGCTTGTCTACAAATAAAAAGATCTTTAGAAAGTGTGAGGTTTCATTTCACTGCAGGAATAATGTCACCATCATTAAATAAAAATAATAAAATTTTATTTTACTTTACTATAAAATATATTTCTAGAGAGTTACCTTGTGGAAAAGGTTTTGTATTGCTGCCATAAATAGCACATCTCAAAAAATTCTGATGAGTAGCCATGCCACGATATGATTAAAATACTGGGGTAAGAAATCCCCAAACATATTAACAACTTACCTGGGATAGGTGTTATTTTCAGATGCAGGATCTTTCTCAAGCCAGCTTTCATAAAGAGATTTATTTTCATAACCCTCATCAGGGCTTAAAATCTGGAGAGGGAAACATTATAATCTCATTGGAAATACCTCTAACTCAATTCACTATCACTTCGCAGCTCCCCGCATCGTTCTGAACCAGTGGTGTTGCTGCATGCAGGGAAGTGAATATTGACATTTGTTACATACATTTATATATGCATTCCCAAACAAGGAAAGCATCTCGCAGGCACTTGGAACCAACCACAGAAAGTAGGAAAGAACAGGTTAAAGGTTTAAGAATGATACCTGGGGCTCATCTGCTTGAGGGGGAATGTGCATGTACACACACAACAGCATATATAATATTATGGGACTCCTCCAGAAACTAGAACGTACTTTCCTTTCAGCAGGCATGGGGAGATGACAACCACAAGCCTGTTTGCCCTGAGGTTTGCCCTGCACAGCAGCAATATTCTCTCAACAAGGCTAAACCTAAAATTTGACTGCTTGTTCTGTAGGAAAGGTACAAAAGAATTTTACTGGAAGGAGGGGTCCAAACCACTCATATTATAGCAGTTCCAAGGGGACTCAATCAAACATGGAGAGTCATTGTGCAAGACGCTGTATGTAGGTCTCACTCTTACTTCAAATAAACCCCCCAAAGCCCTGTAACCAGGATGGAAAAGGTAAGTATTATTGCTATCATCATGCTGCCAGCAAAACTATGAAAGAGTATAAAATAATTCGACCAAGGCTCTTAGAAAATCTGTGTCAGAGTAGAAATAAATCAAGACTCCAGCCCTGGTCTCCACCTAAACAACCCCCACTTCACTTAAACGGCTATTAATAGACATGGTCCTTTAAATGTAAGATTGGTTATGATGTGCAGAAGATGGGATTTTTTTTTTTTTTTCCCCAAAATACAAAGCATAAATGGTCATGGACGCTTACATGGTCCTACCATATTGCTGAGTCTTAAATTTGGCCTTGAAAAACATACAGAATTGAAATTCCAAAGAGTTCTGACCTCTGAGATTCTGTCAGCAGCTAGCAGGAAAATAACAATTTTGTGAAATAACTGCTTGGCTGCTGTCATTTTCAGGGTACGCTGGTAAAGTCCTAGGGCTAAAGTGGAAACTGCACATTAATAAGAGCAAGCTGAACTCTGACATAAGGGAGCAAAAGCAATCTATGCTCTGGCAAAGATGTTCTTCTAACGGCTCTGGTCATACAAAAAAAAAAAAAATTGGTCTGCTTTTTCATACAACACTGAGAGCATAGTAAAACATAATTTTTGCCCTGACTTAGATCCAAATATAAGATCACCATAACCTTCCTGCTCACTCAAAGAGAAGATAAAGGGTTCTTTTAAGTATAAACACAAAAGAAGCAGTGATAATCACAGGGGAATTGGAGTTGAGCTATTGCAGACACTCTTTGGTGCTGACCAAATGTCCAAACCTTGGTAGTAAAGCAGGGACAAAATGCCAGTCAACAGCTAAATGTCCCATCTGAATGCTGGACCACTGTTAAATGCAAACTCCCTGAAAGAAAACACTTCATGTGTAGACTACGCTTCTTTCTGGTGAGAACTGGCTCACTAAAAATCAAGAAGAGTAAAGAGATCTTTGGATGTTGGGTAACTGGATGCTGGACACCTTAATACAAAAAGAAAGAACTTTCCTTTGGGCATGCATAGTCAGGGGGTCACACTGACAGGTTTTCTATTGTTTACATCATGCTTCTGTTGTTAAAAGCTAAAATAACAGTGAATATGACATTTACTTTTTTCAAGTCAGTCTGAACTACTTTGCACAATACTTTAATGGAAGTTTTCACCTCAAACAGGCAATAGCTGAACAGTTGACTTAAGATCAAGAGCAAGGTACTATTTTTAGCCCAGAGCACTTTTTGTTTATCTTTTGCAGTAAAATGTGTTCCTGAGTTAGTGGCTTACTGCAGACAGAAAGTAAATTATTTTATGAAGGGCCCTGCAGCACTAAGGACACAAAACTTTTTATAGACAAAAGAGAATGCTCTTCAGTGTGCCAAGTGTCAGAGATAATATTTGAACAGCACAGCTTCTTCCCTCTGCAGGGATGAAAGATTTAGATAGAAAGAACTGATAGGAAAATAAAATGTAGAAAAGAAAATCATGGGAATAGCATAAATAAATAGCATAAATAAACTTCCCCAGATCTAAACCATGGAATTTCAGGGGGTGAAAGTGTACTGTGTTTGAAAATAACTTGGGATGAATCTAGCAGGATGGGAGATTGGTACCTGGAGTCATCTACCAAGTGCCATTACAGGGCAGATTTTTACACTGGACCAAATGACCTGAGTTCCCTTAAGATCGGGGGGAAATAGTTTGCATTTGGTACATACAAAGGTAGACAACCACATTTGGTCAAATGAATCTCATGCTAAAGGCACCTATTTCTACCCAAAGCCTTTACTGGTAGCCTACATTGCTTAAGTCAGACAGAGCTGTCTTCTGTTTACTGAGACAAATCCTCATCTGAGGATGGTGGCAGTGGCTCATGACTGGTGCCTACTCTGGTCAACTCCTCATATGGCAAATAAAGTTCCATGCTTCAATGGATCACAACCTTTCAGCCTTATGATAATGTATCCTGAGAGGTGAAAATAAAGGAGTCATGGTTAGACCACTTGAAATAATGCAAACCCATACATCAGACCTGTTAAAAAACCATGGTTCTTCAATATTTATCATATATTTCAGGGGCTCAATGAGATGTGGAGGAGATTCAGGGGAACAGACAGAGAGAAAATGACAGCTAGCTAATGCCAAAAATATTTTCCTTCACTGTTTATAACTTTAGAGAATTGATCTTGCTCAAGTATTTTACCATCTTGCTTTTATCATTATTATTTTATTGTATATTGCAAATAAGATTCTGCTTATGTCAGTGACACATTTCAATCCTTTTAAGAATACTGAGCAACTGTGAGCACGGACTATGTACTGATGGGATGTTTTGCTATTGATTTTGGTGGGGTCAAGATTCTTCCAGCACACCAATAAAATAAATTTGATATTATTCAATAATCCAAAGTTTATCAAATAAATTATTCTTAGAAAGATAGAAAAAAATAGGTTGATTCTGTACCTCTTTTGTCAGATTATACACCAGTTTGTAGAGAAGAGGGGTACAGTCAACTCTTAATGTGTAGTTCCCTGAAAATAAAACAAAGACATGGAAATTTTCTCTTCATGTACTAGTGACATTATCTTCTTAAAGGAATAGATACAGAAATAGACTGCGTGGTTTCACTTTGTAAGCTACTGCCACTACAAGACAATAATATATTGGTTGTAATACATCCACAGTTGTGTGGTTAAGCCTTCCCATAGCTCTAAAGCATGTTTAATTATCTATCCTCATTAGCTACAAGCCCTTGTCACTCATACACTTCCCAAGCTTTTGGTGAACAGAAGGCAAAAAGCAAGATGATGGAAAAAATGCCAGATAATGTTAATGATGTTTCCAAGGAATGTCTGTACGTGAAAACTGGAAATTAAAGCCACAAAAGTACTCAAAACAACAACTTGCTTTGCTTCTTTTCATTGCTATCGGACAGTAAATAGAAATAATTTACTGTCCAAAAAGTGTTACATAAGAAGTGTTGTGGAGAACATACAATGATAAACAAAATAATTTTCAGAGCACATGGATGCTATGAGTCTGCAGGGAATTTTACTGCTCAGGTGAGAAGTGTCCAAGATGCTTAAACCAGTGCACTGAACACTGTGTTCTTTTCCTTATTACACACCTCTTTTCCAGTTGTTTTGCTTTCACGTTTTCTTTAATGCATAAAGCAAGAGACATGTTTGAATAATCAAGATTCAGAAGAAAATTGTTAAGGCAGCAGCATGCTGGCTGCAAACCAACTAAAAAATATGCGTTACAATCCATGGTGAGAATATGAAGCAGTTGTAAAGCCATTATTTCATTCGTGAGATTTTCTAGGCGTGAAATTCTGCTCTACTTTTTACACAGCATGTAGGCAGCATAAATGAAGGAACAGCTCTAACCCTCTTTATTCCCCAACTCCAACTGAGCATTTAGAAACTGGGTTTGGCTTTTCTTTCTTTCCAATCCTTTTGTGGCAGACAAAATTTTTAGCTGACAGGGAATAAAAAGAGTTCCTAAATATGCCTGTAGATATCAATTTTATTCACACACAGGAAGCCCAAATAAGTTGGATTTGACATGGGAAGAGTAATGCCCTGAATAACTGAGGTTATGATACAGAGCAGCTTCACAGGACTCTTCTGACTATTATTTCAGCACAGAAAAGAGTAAAAAAGGTCTATCTGTAATAAAATGCAGCATAATTTCAGAAGGATTTTATGATACAGATCATAGTGTTGGGCCCTCTCTCTCAAAAAAAAAAAGGCCAGTTCTCTAAGCAGCATTCCTGAATGACCTATTCTTCTCATAATATGAAGGACACAGTAAATTGGATAATGGTGGATAAGGCTTTTTTGAAACACTTTTCAGTGCCTTTTTTTTTTTTTTAAAGTCCTGCTGTAATAAACATATAACCCCCCAACTCCTGGCAATCAACAAAGGTGAACACACTGGCTTAAAGCACCAAAGCATCTCCCACCCCCACAAAGTTTAAGCCTGAGGTCTTACAATCATTATAATTTATTGTCTCAAAATACTGTAATTCCACAGGGAAAGTAGCTGGAGCTGTGACCAGAACAAGGAACAGACTGTCATATATTAAAACTACAGCTGTAAATTAAAGTTAATGCAGTTAAGAGACAGTTTAACATACAGAGTTCTCAGCTCATTAGCAGAGAATAATAAACTCCTCCAGGGGAGATAGTCTGGACTCAGACACGTGGACTGCAGCTCATGGCTATTTGCAACACGAAAATTTAAGTTGTTCTCTCTCTCCACTTAATTCTGTATTTGCTATACTTACTCTGTACACTACAATACCTATCTCATGCAGTAAACAATTCATGGTGAACAATAAAAATTACACCTGTAAGGCCAGGTAAGGTTTAAAATAAAAGACCCACCTTCTATAGAAGAATCTGCGTTGATGTAAGCGACTGCACGTTCCTGAAGGACTTTGGCATTTTCCTAGGGTTGTAAATGTGTAATTCTGACTTCAAATTAGCAGTATTTAGTCAAGAGCATGTCAAGTACATTGTTTTTTACAGCATTACCTTTAAGATCTCAGTCAGGATAATTACTACTGTGTATCTTACTAATTATATTGTTTAAGGATGGGTAAATGATCTGGGCATATGACATTCACTGCTCCTTTCTGGGACTTAATTTGTTGTGGAAAACATCCACAAAATGTAGCAGCTGCCTGCTGCATCACACAGGAGCAAGATGGAGCAGGAAAATGATTGATTAGAATAATTGTAACACAGTAAAATAAGGTTATTACATGCATTTTAGCTCTGCACTTCAGGACTTTCTGAACATGCAACATGGGACTGCGAGGTCAGCCAGAATTCCTCCATGCTTTTGATCCCTAGTTTTTCATATGTGCTCCCAGCACTGAACTCGATTTTAACACTGACAAACCAAGCACTTCTGTCATATCCACAGTCTTCCATATCAAAAAGGGATAAGTGAAAGCACTGAAATTCTCTACTAAAATGCAGCTGGACTGATTATTTTGAGTCCAGTAAGCATTGCTTTCATGCTAAATATATACAGACATTTGTTTATTTTTTTGCAAACTGGTAATTATGTTTGAAATTGATATTCCAATCAGTAAGTGGCATTTCACAAGATTTTGGCTTTGTGACAGATATTTTAATTAGGTTAGCAATTGTCACCTGATTCATTCAATTTATAACCAAACTAATAATTTGTAAGTCACGTGAAATAAAAATTTAATTGGTAATTGATTACTACATAATGAAATTATTATCTTGAAAAAAAACCAAAAAAACCAATAACGACAACAGCAACAAAAAAACAACAGGAGAGGAGATCCTGAAAAAGAATATAATGGGAGGGAGCAAGACTGTATTTGCCTATACGGGGCCTTGCATATATGCAAAATCATATTTGTGGCATAAAGAAATTCCTTTGTTTATGAGCAGTGGAGATCACGTGTGTAGCAAAAGCATGTTACCACAATTGAATTCCTTCTGTTACTTAGAAGATAGTGAATATCATGGGTTAATTTTCCTCGAGATTTAATACACGACATATCTGGCAGCTGCAGAGAAGAGGACTGTAAGCTGTGAGGAATGTCTCCAGAGAAACTGAATCTAATTTAAGTCTCAAAGAGTAGTAAAGCACACCACCAAGATGCAGCAAGGAAAAAATAATATTAAAACACATGTTTGTGAACTGCGCTTACAGTTCTCTAACCTTATACAGCTGCCATTTCATGGAAAAATGAACGATAGATTACTAAATACCAAATTATTAAACAAAACAGCCAGTACAGAACAGCAGTAGCAATATTTAACAAATGGAACGTAAGAAAACTCCTTCATTTATTAATGACTTGCTCAAGAGAAATGGATCATTTAAGTATCATTGTATCATATTCTTCATAATTAAAACAATTGTGTGGGGTTTTTTCTTGACAGCATCTATGTGTGTGAAGAGACACAGAGACAAAGAAATCACAAACAAAGTTTTGCATACAGCATACTTTTGCCACTGGTGGAGTTCAGGTGGGATGAAACTTTAACGTCAACTACTTAAAATTTCTCAGTAAATGATTTAAAATAATTTAAATTACTTTTTCTTCATTTAATGTTTCATAAACCAGCAGTAAGATGAAGACATTCTGTTACAGCTGGAAGCCAAATAGTTTATGGGTGAAAAAAATAGTGCAAATGTAAAAGAATAGAAATCTCAGCTTTGTTAACAGAAGAATGATGGAATCCCTTTGGTGTTTGGGAGCATTTTTCTGGGTTTGTTACCTCCTCTGACATGTGACATTTTGCTGTGTAATTCTGTGATTTGCTGAAACACATGCCAATAAGCTAAACTAGAAAGATTTTGTTTTATTTCATAGATTCTGAAAGCTCTATCCACATAGCTAAATATTAACTTGTAAATAAAATTATAATAGCAGAACAAGACAACACATTTCTGTTAAACCATTCAGTACAAATAAATTGACATAGTTCAGCAGAAATGGGTTTCATCAGGCAATTTTCTTCCTGCTCTATTTCTAATTTAGATTTTGCAGACAAAGCAATGAAAATTCTCATAAGACCTGTATTTCTTATTGGGGTTGGACAAATCCACTAAGAACTGACCATGCCCAACAAGTAAAGGAATATAAAAATACTCAGAACCTCACTTCTAAATTTCCCAATATTCTTCTTTCAGTCAGGGATCCACCTAAAGAATTGACTGTCCTACCACTGAGACCCTACCATGCTTGAATTCACAGGAATTTTGATCTATTCACTCATAGATTACCTATTCTTTCATTTGCTCAGTACGATTGATTTTCATACAAAGGATTAGCATTCTTTAGATCAGAGGTTCAGATGTGGAGTTAAATTTATAGAAACTAAGGAATTTCTCAAATAGAAAGTTAGACCAATCTGGGTTTAATAAAATACAATAATTCTGTTAAATGATGGGGTAGATTTCCACATAGAGATCACTGTGGGATATTAGCTTTGATTCAAAGTAGATTTTTAAATCTTAGAAGAGTTAGTGCACTTATGTTCTAAGAAGGTAGGTAGGTAGGTAGGTAATTTATATAAATACACAAGTGCCTCACAAAACCTGAAGGAGTCTGTTGTGCTCCAATTTTACCATGGAGTTTTTGATTGTAGTCTAGGAATAGAGCCTGGGTACTGCAATCACCTGCAACATGCTTTCAAGTTTTGCTTTGCTTACACAGTTGTTTTTTTTGTTGTTGTTGTTTGTTTTTTTTATTTATTTACCTCAGCCCACTCTGTGGAACCCAATAATCCAAATTCTTCTGCATCCCAGCTAGCAAAAATAACAGTTCGCCTAGGTCTCCAACCTGCAATTACACAGTTAAATTTGAAAATTCAACTTACACTTTAAAAGCCTACTGACCACAGTTAATTGAAATTGCTTTAAAAGCAGCACTTAACTGATATAACAGTAAAAAAAAAAAAAATCCTCTCTAACAATATTTTCATTCTGCACAGCGAAGAGGGTACCATTACACTCCTAAGGGAATAAATTCAGCCAACTACCACGCAATGCTACATATGCATCCCTTCAATGAACTTGCATCTTTCATAATGAGAAATACAATTTTCTGTAGAGTAGAAAAGTTAAATCCATACAACAGCTTATGGAAGCAGTGATCCTCAAAGCTGCTGTTTTTCATATCCATCACTTTACATCTGTAGTAAGTTACCTTCCATCTTCATTTTACCAAAACTCCGTACAATTTCTTGCAGAACAGCAGCACCGGTTGTTGGATCGATACCACCGAACACCCAAGAGTCTCTGTGACCACCTAAAATAATGTATCTGTCTGGACACAAACACACGGTATCAATTCATAATTTAAAATGCACTTGGATTACCTGTGATTTCCTTTGACAGCATCTTTACTTGTATCAAATCAAATATGAAGTTCAATACCACTGCTACAAGCTTATTTTTAGGCTAATCTGCAATAATTCACTTACTCTACTAAGGTATGCAACTAAAGACAATAAATATTAAATAAATATTTCTCCATCTAAAAGTCTTTCATATGTATGACCTGCTACTATGCATCAACATTAAATTCCCAAATCATCACTAACTTCCTGTGATGTGAATGACATTAATTTTTGTAAAGGCAAAATGTATGACTGATGCAAGGGGAAGCCTAAAATAAAATGAGAGGCATTATAAAAAAACGTTCTCTGATGCCTACCATTGTATTTTAATGGGAATGCCAACGACAAATAGTGTGATGGAAACGACAGAAAAACTATTAAGAACTTCTCAAGACTCCATATTATATGGTTATTGAAAAAACTTTTCTACAACACAAGCACAATTTCAACAAATACAGAATAAAGACGGAATTAAAATCATCAAGCACCTGATGCTCACCTGGTTCCAGAGCTCCTTTGAGGATGCCAATGACGTTGTAAATTCGTGTTATTTTATTGCTCGTGTGAACATGCATTCTGACTTTTCTGAAATGAACAGGAGTGTGGAATAACCATTTCTGAGTAATAAGGCAATAAAAAGCCAAAGCTAATAACACATAAACCAGAGAGTTTGTGCTTCTGTTCTGCTTTGTTTGTTCAGCACTGATCCAAAGTGTGTTCAGCATTGTCATACTGTCTCAGAGACCCAATTTTTTTTTTTTAGTTTAGCCTGATGATGATGCCTTAGAAAAAAGCCTGTAAGCTGGGCAATTCTATAATTTTGCAAAGATTTAGTGAATTTATTGAATTTTCATTGATGGGAACTATCAGATAATTGTGTACTAGAGGAATAAACTGAAAAACATGCACAGTAATTTAAAAATATCTACATTTTGACCAAAATTATAATTGTGGACATGCAGATGTTTATAAAGAATACACTTTGGTTTCCTAGCACAGGTCCATGTAATAATATGGAACTTGCACAAAAGGTCATTAGGAATATTCATCTAGGAATAAACTGAAATCTCTGTTTTTGCCAGCAGATATAAGTGATCAACACTTATCACAGAATGGTTTGGGTTGGCAGGGACCTTAAAGGTCATCATGTTCCAGCCTCCCTGTCATGGGCAGGGAATCTTCCATTAGAGGCAGAAAACCTTCTGCTAGGAGCATTTTTTAATTCCTTGTCCCCCACCAGTAAAATTTTATAAAAACAAATCCAGGTATTCAGAGAGATAAAACTAACACAGTGTACAGCCCCCTTAACCTGTGGAAGAAACAAAGCACCAAACAATGCGGGGGATTGTGGCTGGCAAAACCTCAGGAGTTCCACATTTGAAGTTATCTTTTCAGCAGAAAATCTGCATAGCTGTCAAAATCAAAACCTACTTCAGGACAGCCACTGGATCTTTGCCCAGAAGATAATTGACACCAGTGCCTTGAGCGTGCGTATACGTGCACACTTTCCATGTGCAAGAGACTTTCTACCTAGAATCAAAAGGTTAATTTTGATATGGAGCTACTCTGAGAAAGAAGTGTATAATTAATCCATATTTACAAAAAAAAAAAAAAAAAAAAAAAAAAAAAAAAAAAAAAAAAAGTTAATGTTGCTCTACCAAGTAGGAAGATGTTAAAAATTCCACTCAAAAAGACAAGTTTTGTTGAAGAATCATATTTTTTCCTCACTATTGTTCTTCAGGGTACCATAAACAGCACTGCAATAATGTCATATATGCTTTCTTATTTATTTATTCCTTCTTTATTCATTTTCAGCTAGTGTTAAAGCAGAACAGAAAAGAATAATGATAAATGAAGCCTTTATAAAATTATATATTCAGACATACCCTTGTTATCCAGGAGATGGAGTAGTGATAATGATACACCATTTTTACACACTGTTCACTGGAGTCCACTAACAGTTCTCATTGAATAATACCACATGTAAACAGAAACTATTTTTATGTGGAAAAGTCACAGAAAAGTGGTCTTTAGCTTTATTGCAATTTATTGCCAAATGTCATTGTCACGTGCCCTGATCTGCTAATTCATGATATTTTCTTAATGCAATTTATTGTCGAACTCTAATAATTATCTCCAAATGTAACCCTAGCAGAAGGAAGTAAATATCTCCAGAGTATCTCTAGATGTATTGTTTCAGAGTCTTTTCCCTCAGAGGGATTTTTTTTTTTTTTTCTTTAAATATTGTATAAACAGGAAAGTATTAAAACAGACCTTGTAGAAGAGTTGCCTGTGAATCCTGGCCCTATGTTATAAGGCACATTGAGACTTCCCTTCCAGCTGCTGTCTGGAGCTGCAGGTCCTCCCATTGCACTGTGAAGTGAAAACCAAGACATGCAGTTGACCATTAGGTTGAAACCTTAAATTCTCTTCAAAATTACTGCAGCAAAACCTAGGTGGTTTTACAAAATTCTTAAAAGCCTTATTGCAAAAACAGATTGCTTTGAATTTTCCACATTTTCTGAAGCACACATTACTACAAAAGAGTAGCAAAAGCAAGTAACAGCCTAGATTTTGCCATCTTAATGTGAAAAGCTTGTCTGCACATTTGTCAATACTGACTTCTGGAGAGGAGGACGGATGCATACTCACCGCAGCAATACTTCTGCATCGTGATATCCAATGGGATGAACCGGGATTTTGGGAATCCCTACACCTTCGTTAATTTTATACCTGAAAGTGTACTCTGAGAAACCAGAACAAAATGTCAAGCTTATCACGTTCTTAGCAACTTTTACCAAACTGGAAACACTTTTGAGCAGAGCAGCCAGCAGCGTGCACGATTCTTTTTAATTCTTACATCATTTCTCACACGCTGCTTCTAGAAAACCAACCTGTAATGACAGAACCACAGGCCCAGTAATGCATCAGCACAGCAGTGCAAGAGATGCCCCCACACCTGATGAAAGGTTAGATTTGCTGTCCAACTGTATTATAAGATCTCCTCCAGGCTGGCTCTGGGGAAACCAAGCTGGTGGGTGAGGTGAAGATGACACCTGTGCAACTGGCTGACAAGCTGCAGAGGACATCCACAGATGAATTACCTGCGTGTCTCTCAGTCTGCTGGGCCGGGCACACACAGTCTCTCCCGGTTTTAGGTTGTCCTATGCCCTCAGCAGTGGCCACACAAGCCCATGAACTTTCCAGAGGCCTCCCTGTATAGCCATCCCATCAGCACCCAGACTGAGTTTAGGATGCCAGCAAAGACAAGAGAAGCACATGGTGCCAGCTATTGAAAGACTCCAGGCTGCTCTTATTTTTGCTACAGAAATTTTATTCCCCTTAAAAAGGATTTTAAACTGTTTGTTCTGCCTGGAGCTCATGATCAGCAAAGAAACATAGCTCCAAGTAAAGCTATTAGACCTCTTCGATGGCAAAGCATAAGCTAGTTTAAATTGGTCATCTTGAGAAACACAGGTATTTTAAAATGGCTGTAAATTATCAGTCATTTTCTTCTGCTTCACAGTCTGTAAATCTACACATCCTGCTTTTTTAGGTATCAAATGCGGGACTATACAAAGTTTCCTAGAAACATAATTGCCCTACCTAAATGAAACCAGTTAGAATGACACAGATAGAACTTAGTCTGCAATAGAAAATTAACTACTGTCAATAAGAATTTCAAGCAGCATTTTACCGGACTGAAAATAAATTTCTAGTGCCACACTTCCAGCAACAGTTTATAAAGTACTTGGTGGCCCAGGCTACAGAACTTGCACTCACCTTTTGCAGGATAACCTGGAGTCAGAGGATCCCCTGCCCCATTCAGGTTTAATACATTCCCACGCTGGGCTCCTCCACCTGGAAGGTTCCAGCCATTTGGATAAGGATCTACTCCAGGTGCGCAGTAGTCAGCAGGGTCTGAGTAAAGTATGATCCCTTGGGCTCCTGCTAATATGGCATTTTTAACCTGTGAAATTATTTGCTTTTAAGATGTGGTTTTGTGATTTGCTTTTTTGTTGTTGTTGGGGTTGTGGGTTTTTGGGGTTTTTTTGTTTGTTTGTTTTGGGGTTTTTTGTGTGTGTTTTTGGTTGGGTTTTTTTTGTTTTGTTTTGTTTTTGTTTTTTGTTTTTTAAACACAGCAATAAATATGAATGCTGAGATTTGCTTCCACGCAGACATAGTTTTAGAAGATGAGTATGTGAAAGAGTGAAAACCTACCCCAGATTCAGCAGAAGCAAGCATAGAGAAACACAATGGGTTCATTATTTGTGTCAGACCCTTAGTCATAGCTCAAGACTATGAAATAAAGCACAGAACATAAAAATGAGGCACAAAACCTGACCACCATCCCCACTGTCCCACTATCACCACTTTTCCCAGATTTGTTGCCTAAAGTCAGAAGAGACAGTTACTCAGTTTCTGTGCAGCAGATTCCTTGTCAAAACGCTGCTATTTCAAAGTACTGCAATGGATGGCAAATATCAAAAGACTTGGCTCTGCAAACTACTCAGTTCCCTAAACTATTCTCTTGCAAGAACTGCCTAGGGAGTTTGCAGTCATCTCTGTCTCAGAAGTTTAATACATTCATCTGGTTTTATTGTTTTGGAAGTTATTCTTAGACTGCAGTCACAATGGATACATTGCAGGCTTCGTTCTGCTCGTATGTTCCAACAAACAGCCCTCACTAATTCCCTCAAGCTCTACCATGAACAGGGTCTGACCCACGAAGGAAAAATTAAAACACAACCCTTACCTTGTTTCCTCTGAAGATCTTCCCATATCTGGCAATGACAATCTTTCCTGTACAGTTAATTCCCATTTCACGCTCCAGCTTAAAAAAATCTTCCGTTCGGCCATAATTCACATACACCAGATCTCCCTGGGCAGAAAAGAAAAGCAGGGTTGTGGTCAGTCAACTAACAAAATACCATTATCAGAAATACAGTTTCATTCACTATGTATGGTAGAGGATTTTAATTATTTTTTTTAAATTCCTACAAATGAGATCCAGTGCCCGTAAAAACAATAGAAAAAGATAATCACAATATTCTATAGGAAGCTGTGGCTCAAACTTCTGATGTTTGGATATTATCCTGCACTTAACAACAGTCCTAAAAACAGGCTGGAAAATAAACCAGAGTACTTTGGTAAACTGACAAACTGCTCTGGCTCTCACAAAGCAGTGCTATGCCTTGCATACACGAACACTCACTACTATATAATTTCACTCATTTATGTGATGCAGTGTTGTTCCTGACCTGTTCCATAACGAATTGGCAGATTAAGTGAGGAACTTTTGCGGCCTTTGAAGGCATTCATTTAATCTAAAATGTCTTCCAACTTGATATAAATATTGCACTTCTACCTGTGCCTTAAACAAGTCCTCTACACACGACTGAATCATATGGAGCAATCTGAGATGTATCTAAAATTTTCCTTCAAGATAAAAAAAAAAAAAAAAATCACTTATGTGATTCAGGGATTAGCAATTTGAGAAAGCTCTTTTTTCTTTGGTCATAAAAGACTTCTAATATTTCCATAATATGTGGCCTATCTGTGCCTAAGTGTTCTTTAATTAAGACAAACGGTAATTAAAACTACTGTAAAAAATATTTTGAGAAGTTGGAGCAATCTATCCCAGAAAGTGTTTGAAAAAATAGGTAATAATGCCATTATATAATTTCTTTTCTTACCTCTGGCACTCCTTGTGCTGAAAAAGCATTATATGGTGGCAGTATATCAGTAACATTTTCATACCCCTGTGGAGGTGGTTCAAACAATGATGTATTGAAAACCTATTAAGAAAAAAAAATAGCTTTTGGTTAAACATTCTTGGCACAAATTCACACGCTAAGCAAATGGTAATTATAGTTTAAAGTCAGAAGGGATAGTTATTCAGTTTCTGTGCATCAGATTCCTTGTCAAATAACTACCATTTCAAAATACTGCAGTCCTGTGGATGAAAAGTATCAAAAGGCTTGGCTTTTGCCAAGTTGTTTAGCTTTGTCACCAGTTTAAGCTATAGTTTCCATAAATTGATAGCAAAAAATACAATTCTAACTAGTAGACATAAGTTCAAACAAAAACACAGGTAGTGACTCAAAGCTGAAATTTTGTAATAGAATGCAGATATGAATACAAAGAGACAGATCTTGTGTCAGAAGATGCTCATCAGTCACTGCCTGAACCTAAGGAAAGAAGTAGCTGAAAATTGCCAAGAGGTGGTGACAGTAAAAGACATCTGGTTCATCCATGCCATCCCAGGTGTCTTTTGTGGTTTCTCCCACCTGCATTATTATTCTCTTTATGTCTTATCTAGTAATAGTCCAGTGAAACGTGCTGCCTTTTATCACTATGTATTGTAACACTCATGCTGCTTTAAGGTCCACCTTTTTTCACCTTGTAAGATTGTAGTTAGGACACTGTTACAGGGTTTCTGGAAGAACTTCATTCTTTCATCTCTAAGTTCATGTCACTCCTTACTTTATACCCTGGCTCTTCATCCTTACTATGTGTTATGATGCTTCTCTAGCAGTTCCACCTCCTCTCCTTGCTCAGGATCCTTGTCAGAAATTACATCTTCTTCTTTATTTCCCCAGGTATTCAAAAGAGAGATGTCCATGGACTGACTAATTCATTAGTACTTCCAACACTAACTTAGGAGACGCCATAGGAAGCCAGTGGGGTCAGGTTCAGAGCAAGGGGATCAAGGCAATACTACATAAAATCGATAGTATCTCTGCAATTCCTTACCTCAGCATGTTGTGGAAGCAAGTATTGTACAGATGTTGAAGCAGGGTTTGGATAGGTACTTGGAAGAGAGATGCAATGAGGGCCGCTGACTGGATAAATACTTAGAAAAGGTCTAATGAGGATTTTTCAAGAGACTAATTGCAGCCCATTCAGAGAAGCCCTGAGCTGAAAACAGCTAGACTCTGGAAGAACTGCAGGCCTGAAATACATTTCTTTGCTCTTAAATGTCCCTGTGCATCCACTTAAGGCTGTTTATGGAAACAGGATATTAGACTGGACGTATCCCTAAGCTGAACCCTTCTAACACCTTACAGTCTACCGGTGTTAACTGCAGCCTCTCCACACATCCTCCCTCTTCTGTATGAGGCACTGAGATCTCAGCCCCTTTGCTGTGTTTTCTGCACGGCCTGGAAAACTATTTCTAAATATGAATTCCCTTTGCAGTGGATTTTTTTTTTTTTTTAAATAATATTAAGCACATGCTGAGCTGAGTAGGTAAGAATACAGAGGAAGACACTTTTTTAACAGAAAGTCACTGGGGTTTTTTTGGTTTTACATAAACATAGTTTTGTCATTAAAGAATCACCTCATTCCCATGATCATCAATTACTGAAATGTAGTTTGGCTGCTTTTCATTTGGGTATGAAAGAAGCACATCATAATTAACAAGTTCTGCTGAATCCAATCCAAATGCCTTCCACTGGCCTTGAATTTTTTTGGCAAGAAGAAGATTCTGTTCAGTTCCTGCGAGGTGAGGCAACTTGGTAAACGAACTAGAATAAAACAGAAAACCACTAGTAAGCAGCAAAGGCAGAGAAACAATAGTGAAATGGGATCAGTGTGTATAAAGATAATCTTCAAGACACATTGTATGGACAGTAAGGTCTTAGAGTTTGAGTTGTGTAACGTGATTGGATATCAGAGTCTGCATCAGGACATGTACAAAATATGCTCGGAGCAGCGGATCTTTCCTGCAGCCTTAAAATAAGTCAACTGAACTTTTTTCTTTGCATAACAGGAATAGCCACATCTACACACATGCAGTGAAAATCAATGTCAAAGATTCAGCCAAAGAATATCAGCAGTATGCAAGAAGCAGAAATAAATACAGGAAAGCTATGCATTCAGTAAGGAGTCTTCCAGATGTTTCTGGTATCTGATAATGGATTTGTACTGTTGTCATAAAATGCCCTAATGTCTTAATAAGTTTAACTTGAAGATCATTACATTAAATTATCTGCACAGGTTTGCTCTTTTTTTTCTTGATCAAAAGCCTGAATAACAAAACCTTCTTAACAACATTTATTTCCATATCAGATATAGCACATAATGGTGATAAATAGTCACAAACAGAATCCAGTCCCTCTGGGCTGCCCTACAGAATTCTGTATACAATTTGTTCGGCCCACTGGACAAGTAAGGAATGGTGAAAGGTCATCAGTCATCCAAGTATGGTTCACCAGCTTCCAATTCCCAACAGGCTACTTGTCAATGGCTGGCCCACAAATGTCAGCTACCAGCAATTACCATTAATTAGTGGTAGCAAACACCACGATTAATATCACTTCAGCCTGTCATTTCAGTCTGTTTTCAGCCCCTGTTCTGCAGTGTGTACTTCCTCAGCTTCCAAAGGAAGAATGATGTTCAAAGCCTTGTTAAAGTCAAGGTTGTTCCAGCCGCTCTAATGTCTCCACTCCTGCACGTAGCCAGTCATTTCCCTATGGAAGGCAATATGCTGACCATACAATCAAATAGTAAATAAATGCTGACTCTTCTGAACTTTATTTCTATCCTTCATGTGTTTGAAAATAGATTACAGAAGGATGTTTTATCACCCTTCCAGGCCTGAAGCTAAGCAGCTCAGAGTCCCTCCAGGTTGTCCTTATTAAAAGAGAGGCACAAAAATCAGCCTTTTTCAGCCACCTGGCTCCTCTTTCTATCATTAGAGCTTCTCACCTACAGCAACATTGCAATCATAACACAAAGGTCTTTTACATGAGTCCCACCTGGCCCCAGGATTTGAATGCATCCAGATTCTCTAAGTAAACCACAAACTTTTGCTCTCTGCTGTTCTCATTCTTCCCTCTCTGTAAACTGTGAGGGTATGCACCAAAGTCTGGAAGAAACCTTTGCCAAACCCTGTTGCTTGCTTGTTTCTTGCACTTTAATTCTCACCAGTATTTTAAGTACCTTTTAATTCTTTAAGTATGCCAAATACTACATATGCCATTAGGAAAAACACACGTGATTTTTTTTTTTTTTTTCCAAAATTTCCCTTCCAGACAGTTTAATCCTTTCCAGAGCTACGATACAATGCTAAGACCAAAGCGTCTGCATTTTATGAGACTTAGGTTTTTTTCCCATCATGTGATAAAAGCAGATGTAGTAGTCTGAAAAGTGAAGACTATAGATGAAAATTCTCAAGTTCACTTTTTTTTAATGTTTTTGACAAACTTTTTGGAAAGCGTGTTGATAGAGTTTCTCTGCATTTCCTGATTTTTATTTGAATTTAGGCAAAAAAAAACCCCAACCAGTATTAAACATTTGGCCCATCACCAAAGCAAGCAGACAAATGAGAAACCATTAATATCCCACAGCCAAGAGACTTTGGCATAATTACAGAGCTATTTCAGGCTATGTTGCCTAGATTCTCAGTCAAACATAATATTCAGGAACTCTTCAATCTACTTAAAGCAACAAGTACAAAATAAGATTAGGCCTGTAATCCTTAGAAAGCTAATTGAAGTTAGGTACGAAACGTTTTGGGTTTAGAATAAATGTGTAGATATCAAATTTGTCAGTAATCTTTTCATGTTCTTGATGCAGCTGCTGACTTACACGCTGAATACAAACATTCTACTAATTAGAGTTAGTATTTATTTACTTTTCACATGAATATATTTGCTCCTCTATAGAAAATATAAATATACACAATAACATGAGAGTTTTTCATTTTCAGTGGGGGAAAAAAAAAAAGGGGGGGGTTTATATCCCTAATGTTTTAGATATTTTGAAAGAATTGCATGGACGTACTATGATGCAAAAAATATATTTACAAATAGTCACATCATGCAAGCCTTAACCAACCATACACCCACACTGAGCATGGACAGAGCCCTTTGTCTCTGAAACAGAAAACAGGGTATAATGAGATGTCAGAGCTCCCAATTAACAGCACATTATCCAGTATGGCCACACTAAAGGAATTTTAAGTTGTAAGCATACATGCAACTCAGTGCCATGCAAATTTGTAACATTAATTTTTAATAGATTAATTTTCTACTTAGACTAGCTACTCCAGCTGAGAGTTTAAAGAGACATTGAACAGATGATCAGTCAGATGTAATTCATGCCAATCATCCATAACACAGAAAAACATCTCAGTATGAAAGAAAACCAAGTTATCTGAGGTCAGAGCTTCAGATACTTATGGGAAAAAAAAAAAAAAAAAAAGCACACTTCATTAAATCATGAAGACTAGTAAGCACTGGCAGCAATGCACTTGACAGTAAAACCAGTTCAAAAAGGCAACTTCAAAAATAGGGAGGGGGGAACAGAAGAGTTGTAAGCCTCTCCCTTCTTCCCTCAGACATTCCATACAAACGAAATACTTCTAAAGCATTTTGAAAGCTCTGCTTTCAGGGGCCCTTCCTTGGAGCTGATGTTATCACTTTCTGGCTTTTTTGACAGATAAAATTGTCAAAAGAACGATGCTCAAGGCTTACCGAAGAAATTTCCTGATGTTCTCTGCTTTCATTTCAGCCACAAGTTTCTGTCTCACATTTTGATGGACAACTGAAGAGTTGGGGTTTCGCTCGGTCAGTTTTGTAAACCATCCTGAAAGACATTTGAAAAGTTTCCTAATTAGCAAGAATGTCCTCACATGTTTGAGCACAGGTGAACCTGTTGTACTTATAGGGTTAAAACCATGAGGATGAACAGGGCTTAGAGCACCCTCTGTCAGTGTCTGAGGGCTCAAGCAGAAAACTAAAATATATTTCATTGACTGAAATGCCTAAAAGTTACATAATGGAAAGAGTAAACCCTAAATCCCTGGTAAATTTCCTTTTTAAGGCAGACTCATAGTTCATTCATTTTAAACTATAGTTTAAATTATCAATTAACTGTTTGAAGTGTGAGGTTAAAACTCCTGATACTCATGATGAAATTTCTTTATTTATTTTATGCAGGTATTTTATTTGTTGTATAAGCATATTTAAAGTGAAGGTTTAGGACTCAACAGCCACCCTGCCAGCATTGTAATAGTTACAGACTTGGGAAAGGGTGGGGGTTAGTCTATTTAATAATTAAAAGAATAAAGTTAACTGTCACCCAAGAGAGTTTTAAAATGTTTATTCAGTAGCCATAAATAGTAGTAGGAGAGGGTATATCAACTGTATGAGTTTGTCTTAAGAAAAACAACAACAAAAAAATCCTTTTATTATTATAGCTAGACAATCCCAAACTGGGAAAATTTTCATAAGATAAATACATGTCCTGTCACATATATATGTTACACTTAAATACAATTGTAGTAACCCTCTGAACTGAACAGTCATGCTTAATCAGACCAAAAGTCCACCTTGTCCAGTATCCTGTTAAGGAGCAGGGCCAAAATATTATGTTCAGGGAAATGTATAAGCATAGCACAAGCACCAGAAACTAGCAGGGATCTCCTAAATTAAACTAATATTTTAAATGTTTAATAGCCCTCAGGGATTTTTCTTTCATGTTTTTTTTATTTTAATTTAAAATCAAATGCTGCAAGTGACTTCAGAAATGAGTCTCTAGTAAAGTTCAATGTGCATACTGAAAACTTCAGTAACTTGGCTGTCAGTCAAACTCCTCCTCTACATTCTACCCTAAACTTCTAAAACAGCAATGGAATAAGATCATTTAAAAATATCTTCAGTAAAAAACAGGAAATAAAAATTTTTAAAAAAATCTGGAAGATCTTGCAATCGCTGAAGTCTCAAACCCTTGTACTTTCTCTCTGAATGCCTGGCTGCCTGTTTTGGGAAGCTGTCAGCTCACCAGGGCTCGTCCTGAGCTGAAGCACGGAGCCATTCTGTTCCTCACTCCCTGAAGACTGAAACTGCTAGAAAGAAAAGCTTAGAGAAGCAGCGGGACGAGTACTTTGTCATGTCCCTGAAGAGCAGTGTGATCTCACAGCAGGGACCGCACACAAGCGTGCGCAGGGGAAAGGAGCTGGGGACTGAGCCAGCCCCTGGCTCTCTGCACTCACCTGTAAGAAAGCCCAGCAAGAAACAGCCGAGCAGCCCGGGGCACAGGAGCCACACACGGAGGGTGGCCTTGCTCCTGCTCCCGGCCATACGCTCAGCACTGGCCGGCAGCTTGGCAGGCTCTGAGGGCTGGCAAGCAGCTGCCTTCCTCCTCCTCCTCCTGCTCCTCCTCCTCCTGCTCCCACCCGCAGCCCCCGGGCTGTCCCTTCGTTCTTTGCTTCTCAGTTCTCATGCTGCCTAACCAGCCTTAATCCCTGGGTGAGGGTGATGATACTGACTTATTAAAGAAATATGGGTATTGATCTAGTATCGATACCCAACTGTGACGGACAAAAACTCTCTAACAGTTTTAAGTTAGAAAGTGTATGTTTATTACGGCTGGGCAGCACGCGGGATATTTCCCTAATATGCCTTGCGAAATTCACAGGTACTTACAAAGCCTTTTATTTACAAAAGTGTTGAATACCCAAAACACAAATACATATTCATACCCCTGTCACCTTCCATTCCTCGCTTCCTATGCTAATTGGCAAAAAGGCTATTAAGCATGCGTACTGTGTTTCCTAAAATGAGTTGGTGGTCTGTTCTGGGGAGGGGTCACCCAAAATGAAGAAGTAAGATGAGTTTTCCTCGTCCTGACCTTTCTACCTTTTCAATGCATTCGTGACAAATGAATCCTTGGTAGAACTTAGAGTTTCCTGTGTTCAATGGGTCCTTTAAGCAGGAAATCTGCAGCTATCTTATGTCCTATTTACCACATTTTGTTTTTCATTACAAGGACAACTACATAAACATAAAGCTGACAAGAAATTAGTTACAAGATCCGGCGTAGCTTATCTAAGATCTGACTTCAGTTAACTGCGAACAAAGATTACCTATCTACTTCAGCTAATTCAGCAACTTATTATCTTAACTTTCCTAAAAATCCTTAGTTCCTCAAAATTAACATCTCAATACGATTTTCCAGATGCAATAAAACTCTTCCATTTCTTAGTCTCACCCCACCAGACAGTCCCTGTGTAGCTGGGTGTGTATCTCCGTAACAAATACATTTCCAGGCTGTGCCCTAAGCTATGTAGTATTTAAGATGTTAATTCCTACTAATTATTAGGACTTTGTCGTTTTGAAAGTTCCTCTTTTAGGCTTGTTCACAGCCTTTTCAGTGGAAGTGGCCAAGAGATGAAATTAAGGGAAAACTTGTTTCCTCATTACCGACAAAACGCTGAATTGCTTCCCTTTTCAATCCATGGTAACATTAATCCTCAGCAAGGAATGCACACTTACAACAGCTGAGAACATAAATTAGGTTGGCCAGTAAGAACACTTCCAGACATCATCCACTTTGCAACTAGGAAAAGTCACAAATTTGTGTCCTATATTCTCTAGCTACTTGCACTTAAGATTACAAGGTTCGTAAGACCAAATTTTCCTAGTCTAATTTAGTCAAATCCATCAGTATCTCATGGGGAAGGAAACAACTTCAGCCCAGGGAGCAGTCAAACGATACGTTCATAGAATCATCTTATTTTGCATAAACTTATTCTGACCCTGGATATCACTCCCTGCTGCCAAGTTCCTTCATGGCTACATGGAAGTCAAGACTGATCTTTCTGGAACTGAGAACCTGCCCATTTGAGACGAGTTATATATGGCTGAAGGCAGGAAAGCTTTTCTGGGAGCCTGGGCATGTTCCAAATTTCTACCACTAACTCCTGAAGTCCAAAGTAGATACAGTTTGTGAAAGAAATGGCAGTACTCTGAAGATCAAAACTTCCTTAAATACATTATGATGAGCTGAAAATATTCAGAAAAAGTAAAAAAGATTGGTTAATGTCCTAATTACTTAAACTACGGCTTTTGACAGAAAAATTACACTACTTGGATATTCCACTCCAGTCACAGTCTTAAGGCAGGGAGGGATGTCTTTGTTCAAATGATAAGCAGGTCCAGTCTTGTGATTTTTTCCTGTCATTTCCCAGCTGCTCATAAACCATCACAAATTCTGAACAGCAATGACATTTCACACCAGCATCTGAATTGACATATACAAACCAGATGGAATTCCACCTACAGAACTCATAAAGAATGAGCATATTGATGTATTATTAGCATTTATATAGCACCACAGGTGTAGGACTGGCACATAATAGACAGGAAAGTGACAAGGGCTTTTGGAGATTACTATCAAAATTAGACCTCACATGATAATAACATCAGTGGAGGAAGAAGGTAAGAATAGCAACGGTGAGAATGTATGAAATGCATTTATTTCTCTGTGAATGTATTTTTAAAGTGACAAGGGCATTAGCAAGGCTAAGGCTGAACAACAAGCAGCAGCCAAATGGCTTCTACCACATAAAATACAGTCCTATTACTATTAGTTATTACTATTACTGTTATAACATGTTGTGACATGTTCTTACATGCCCTAGATTAGCCACAGGTGGAGTATATTATGTTACAATTAAATGTGAGTATAATGTACAGTGTGTATCTGCCTTCAATCACATGCTCTCCTCAAGACTGGGGCAGGAAATAAGATGAAAAAGCTCATGGGTTGAAACGAACACAGGGGTATCACTTGCTGTGAGTCATTGAAAACCGATATAGTCACGGACAAAGACCCTCTAACTAATTAAAGTTAGAAAGTGGTATGTTTATTCACCGGCGGGCGGCACGGGAGTCATCTCCAAAAGGCGTGGCCGCCCTGAACAAGGCTCTTTGCTCTCTATTTATTTTCCAAGATCTTACATACAATACATATGCATAACCCCAGCACCTCCCATCCCCGCTCGGTATTAAAATGAGGCTATCAGTCCTTCACGCGTGTGCAGTTCTTCTCTTGAATTGGGTCGGTGGTCTCGAATTGGGTCAGTGGTCTCAAAGGATGAAGTCAGGAGAGTCTTCATCAGGTCTCTGTGACCCTCTGGCAGTGTCCAAGGTCCCCTGTTTCGTGATTGATTGATACCAAGTCCAGGTGCTGGCCATTGTTCTTAGTGGTTTCAATCTGTTCTTATGACGGTTCACTTACTCCACTTTTTCTATAAACAAGCTCGTAATACAACAGTTAGCTCTAGCTTGGGCATCTAATAATCATTAACCTACCATTTACTAATCTAACTTACATCTTGATCAATATAAATTGCTTCTAACCCTTAGCTAAAATCTTAACTCTTAAAAGTCATGTATCATTTCCCCACTCCTTTTTCAAAGTTAGTAAATTCTTTTACTAATATGTAAATTCTTCTTTATCTAGCAAAACTCTGTGGTAGGGGTCCTTTAAAACTGTACTATATGCTCTTAATATTAAAATTAAAGCTGCTAGTTGCTTCAGCATTCTCCAATTCCAAAGAAGTATTATAACAAACAAAATCAAACTTATACCAAGTAAATTAAACAAAACAATAATCAAATAAACCAAGGTATTGAGCAAACCAGTTGCAGCTGGTGACTACCCCAAAAGCACATCCCACCAATGATGGGATGGGCCTTCTACTAACTTTTAAATACTCTCTGTGTAGTCTCTGTGTCATGATGCATTGCAATCATAGTTCTCTTTCTTTCTAATTTTTTTCTTCTTTTCTTTAATCCATGGTGTTTCAATAATTGTGCAACTGAAGTTAAGTTCATCTCTATAGGCACAGGCAATATTTCTTGAACAGTAGTCAAGTTTGCCTTTATATGTTGGTGGAATACAACATGTGCCTAATAGGAAAAATCACATTCTTCAGTTTTGACAAAGTTACAAATGGACAAGTTAAATTAAGTTTACTTACACAGTTGCATTTGTAATTTTTAGCATCTGAATCAGAGACTTACAGGAGATAAAATCATAAGCTTTCCCTTGGCACTTATATTTACCAGTCACATTATAATGCAGTGGTGCTGCATTGGCTGTGGCTATAGCAATGGTCATAAATGCCACAACTTTCCAGGCTATACCTATTTGATTATCCATTACAATTACAAGCTTTCTTATTTTTCAAAAAGTTGTTATATTAGACTTATCATTTATTTTCCTAAGAAAGTTTTAATTTTAGTTCATTTTCACCCAACATAATTTTCCAGAGTTTCTCAGGAGCTTTCTTCACTTGTGAGTGATGGATCCAGGTGCTTTGTTCCTTGATCTTGATTGTATTAAAGATGATGAGGAGCACTCGGAATGGTCTCTCCCACCGTGGTTCCAAAGTTTTTCTGCAACAGACTTAATGTATACATAATCCCCAGGCTATACATCATGTACTGGTCCATCTAGTTCTCTGGTTTGAGCCCCAGTTTTATAATTTGCTGCTTAATTTGCTGCACAATTTTAAAATAAAATATGGCCCCCTATCTAAAAACATTGTGGCTGGGACTCCAAAGCATGGTATTATTTCTTATAACACTGCTTTGGTTACTTCTTGCACTTTGGCAGTTCTGGTAGGGAAAGCTTCTGGCCACCCTGAAAAGGTATCTGTTAATACCAATAGGTATCCATGCCCTCCTTTCCTGAGTAGTTCTAACAAATCAATTTGCTATTGCTGCCCAGGTACATATCTTTTCCCAATTTGCCCAAGCTCTGGTTTAAAAATATTTTTGGGATTAGTTTGGAGGCAAAGGCTACATTGGCAAGTCACCTAAATTTCTATATTTTACAAATTTCTAGCTCTGATTCTATATTTCAAATAATTAATTTATTCCCCAATGTGGTTTTTTTTTCATGTTCCTCTTTCACTAATGACTATAGCATGTAAGAGGGGGAACATAAGTCTTCCTTTTCTTTTATCTGTAATAGCCCATCCCTCTTGTCCTTTTTACTGTGCTTTGGCTTACCTTCAATGGAAATTTGCCCATCTGGAATTAAGACTGCCTATCTCACCTTTAGCTGCTTCTTTTGCCTTTCTGTCCGCCAGCTTGTTTTCTTCATCCAATTCAGAGCTCACTTTTTCATGTGCCTTGATATGCATGATGGCTACCTTTTCAGGTAGCTGGACTGCCTCCAAGAGTTTTATTATCTCTTGTGCATGTTTAATACTTCTTTTCTTGTCAACAGTCCTCTTTCTTTCCAGACGGCTCCATGTGCATGAACTACCCCAAATGCATACCTTAAGTCTGTGTAGATATTAACTTTCTTTCCTTTTGCCAGCTCTAAAGCCTGAGTTAAGGCGATTCGGCCTTCTGTGCTGAGGTGTTGGTTGGTAGTGGTCCAGACTCTATTATCTCTCTGCCCGTGGTAACCACATACCCAGCATGCCTTCCACTGATGACATAGCTGCTTCCATCGGTGGACCAGGTCTCAGTATTCTCAGCAGGGTGTCCTTCAGATCCGGGCAACTGGAGTAGGTGGCTTCGATGGCCTCCAGGCAGTCATGGATCACTGGTTTTCCCATACTCCCGCTGAGGAAGGAAACTGGATTCACAGATTTAGTTACCACAATCTCAACATCTTGGTACTTCAGGAATCTCTGTGGGGAGAGCTAATGTCCCCCTTTCACTTTTAGGACTGCAGACACTGTGTGGAATACTAGCACGGTCATCTTCTGGCCTAGGGTGAACTTGGATGTTCACTGCCACTGCTGCAATGGCTCTGAGGCACCCTGGCCGTTCCTTAGCTGCTGCATGCAGCTGCTCAGGCGACTGCCCTGTGACACGGGCCCAGGTTTTGTGCTGGTATTCTCAAAGCAATCCCCTGCTTCTCATGTGAAAACAAAAAGAACGGTTTACTCACGTCTAGAAGTCCCAGGGCTGGAGCTGACATGAGGGCCTTTAACTGGTCGAAGGCTTGTGTTGTTTCTTTTGGAGATCCCTGCTCCCTTCCGTGATCAAGGCATACAGAGGTTTAACAAGCAACCCATAGTTAGAAATCCACAGTCTGCACCACCCTGTCATGCCTAGAAAATTTCTCAGTTCTCTTACTGTCTGGGGTTTTGGGGTCTGGCATATTGCTTCCTTGTGATCCTGCCCTAAGGTTCTTGGTGCAGTACTAACCTCGTAGCCCAAGTAAATAACTGTTTGCTTCATCATCTGGGCTTTCTTCTGGGATATGCGATACCACTGTAGGCCCAAAAAGTTTAGGAGGCTTACCATCCACTCCAGACATGCCTCTTGAGTTTTGGTGGCTATCAGGAGGTCATCCACATACTGTAACAGTTGTCTTCCTGATGGAGCTTCCCAGGATTCCAGATCTTTTGCTAGTTGTTCTCCAAACAAGGTAGGCAATTTTTTTTTTTTTTTTTTTTTAAACTCCTGCAGAAGCAGTGTCCATGCGAGCTGAGTTTTTTATTCAAATGCAAAAATTTTCTGGCTGGCTTCATGGAGAGGAAGGCAAAAGAAAGCATCCTTTAAATCTGAAACAATAAACCATGTTAGTTCGGTATTAAACAAGTTAACAAAGTGTAAGGGTTGGGAACCATGGGGTATAAATCCTCAGTTATCCTATTAACAGCTATGATCCACCAGGCTTTTTTAACAGGAAAAAGAAATTCAATCACTGGGCTAATCCCTTAACTTTTCTTCAGGGGGTATTGCTTAACTCTAACTAGTTTTTTGTTGTTGTTGTTGTTGTTTTTTAACTTAAAACTTAACTTGCACTGGGGTTGCATTCTTTGCTCTCCTGGTATGTTAGAAGCTCAAACCCCAGAAAATACCTGATCTATTATTTTCCTGTAAATCTCACCTTCACTTTTAACTTTAGCCTCATTAGTTATCTACATCAAGCTTAACAATTCCACATATTGTTGGTCCTCAACCTCCAAAGTAATCTCTCAATTTTTAATTTTTGTTGTTGTTGTTGTTTTATCTCTAATAGTTCCAGTAGATCACTGCCCAAAAGTGCTGATGAAGCACTGGGCATACATAAAAACTTATGAATTCCCAATTGTTTCCCAAGTTTATATTTCAATGGTCTACAAAAATAGGTTTTTCAGATTGGCCAGTTACCCCTTTTACCATAACATAATTATCTGTTATTGGTATTAAAGCTTTATTTAACACTGAATATGTTGCCCCTGTGTTTATCAAAACTTCTTTTTTTTTTTTTTTTTCTTTCTTCCCTAGTTTCATTATAACTAGAGGGTCTCCTAGGATAAGATCCTCCGGTCCATCTCAGTTTTTCTTAACATGAGCAACCACTGCCTCCCCGTTGTGATGTTCTCTTCTTTGGTTTGTTTCTGAGTCTGGGATGCTGTAGGACCCTTTGGAGAGGGCTCCTCTTCCTCACTGTCACTGCTGGGCAGTGGGAGAGATTTAGGAGTAAGTGGAGTACTTGGAGTAGGGGATAAAATAGAAGATGAAGCTGAACTTGAAATAGAAATCAGAGTTGATTCAGCTGTGCTTAGAGCTAGAGACGGAGTTGAAATAGAAATTGCTTTAGTTAAAGCTGGAGCTGGAGTTGAAACAGAAATTGTTTTACTAAATGTGTTAAAATCTTTGCTCTAAATCAGCTTGATCAAGGAGCTGTTGTTTACACTGGGCACTTTCTCTGTACCAGTTAGCAGAAGAACAATAGTAACGTCCTGCACAAATTTTACACTGCAAAAGCACACAGGGACAGTGACAACCTCTAGATGCACCAAAAGCTGCAGGAAAATTCCCAAAAATACAAGCTATTCCATTCACTTCTTTTTGACTTTCTAAATTCTCCACAGCCCATTGCTCCTAATCCAGAGCCACTAGTCTCCCAACAGACATCTGATATAAACCTTCTAAATACATTTTCTTATTTCCTCTGTCTATTCACCAGTTTGCTGAATTCACAAACTCCTACGAGTCAAGCCTAAACCACTTAGGTAAAGAAATTCCTTTTATTCATCTGGCCAGAGCGAGTTCTCAGACCGAAGTTACCCTTATTTTAATTCCAACAATCTACAAACACAGTTTCCATACCTAAATCACAACTAAGCTCTGGTCAAGGGTTTCTATTCCTTCTTGCCAAACTAGTCCTGTCCTTTGTCTGTCCTCAATCTACTTCAAAAACATTCACACTTCAGCTCTCAGAGGCTAATCAACTCTTTCACTCAGCATATGCTGTACTTAAAACTTTTAACACAAGATGGATGTTGCCTCAAAAATAGTTACAGTGAACACCGTCCCAGTAACCAAAACACACACATCACAGTCACAGCAGGGAGAGGGCTTTAAGGGTTTTCATACACCCCACTCGCTTTGTTTTTCCCCGGCCGTTTCAGTCGCCCGAAAACGGAACCGCGGGTCCAAACTCCTCAATCGCTTCGTGCTGGTAGCACGTCTCAACAAACTCTCTCTCAATCGTTCTCACAGTCAGGACGCATTCACACAGAATAACAACACAAATCAGGATTTGCCCTTACAATTGCTAGTCTCAGATTCTAGCAAACTGAGCCCTCTATGGCACAGCAAATGGCAAAATCCCCTTCTGCCAGCAACAACAATCCGAGCCCTCCATGGCCCGGTACAGCAGCTTAACAGCTTTCTCTGCTGGCGACCAAGTACAACTGCCCAGATACCAATCAAGCTTACAAGCACACTACAGAGGCACAAGTTGTGCGTGGGACGTCTCCCACGACTTACCAACAGCCTTTCCTGACCATGTGTACGCCTTACAAGTCAAATCACTTACAACACAAACTCTTACAAAACACAACATATACGGTGCACCAATAATTCTTCCACAGCCTAGACACGCAAACCCACAAAACACAAATCTGTGCACACTACACACACACACACACACACACACACACACACGGCGCGCGCAGAGCCGCAATGAGGATTTTCTGCGACCCACGACAGGACCCTTTGTGTCTTAAAACTCAGGCTAGCCTCTCGAATTATGGATGACCAAGGTACCCTTAAACCACAAACTGACAACAAAACCGGTTATCCTATTGCCGCTGTTGCCCCCACCATGGGACACAGATTATCAAGGCACAAAAAAACCGGTTGCCGCTCCCCACCACGGGACACGGGTTACCAAACAAAACCAAGCCAAACCAGGCTCTGTAGAGCAACCGAGGCATGCGTTGTGCACGAGACGTCTCTCAGTGTCTTACCAACCGCCTATACCAGAAAGGTACCTATTTTTCAAGTATAAACATACCTTTTGTCCGGAGTTTTAGTAGTCAGGAGTTCTTGTCTGCTTCTGGATGAACAGGTCGGGCAGCGGAGCCCACTCTTCCAGGAATATCCCGGGGGCGCCCTGAGGGGGTCCTCCACCCGAGCTGGTCCCACAGCCGAGCAGAACCTTCTCCTGCCTGGCTCGCCAAATTGAGTCATTGAAAACCGATACAGTCACGGACAAAGACCCTCTAACTAATTAAAGTTAGAAAGTGGTATGTTTATTCACCGGCGGGCGGCACGGGAGTCATCTCCGAAAGGCATGGCCGCCCCGAACAAGGCTCTTTGCTCTCTAGTTATTTTCCAAGATCTTACATACAATACATATGCATAACCCCAGCACCTCCCATCCCCGCTCGGTATTAAAATGAGGCTATCAGTCCTTCATGCGTGCGCAGTTCTTCTCTTGAATTGGGTTGGTGGTCTCGAATTGGGTCAGTGGTCTCAAAGGATGAAGTCAGGAGAGTCTTCATCAGGTCTCTGTGACCCTCTGGCAGTGTCCAAGGTCCCCTGCTTCGTGATTGATTGATACCAAGTCCAGGTGCTGGCCATTGTTCTTAGTGGTTTCAGTCTGTCCTTATGACGGTTCACTTACTCCACTTTTTCTATAAACAAACTCATAATACAACAGTTAGCTCTAGCTTGGGCATCTAATAATCATTAACCTACCATTTACTAATCTAACTTACATCTTGATCAATATAAATTGCTTCTAACCCTTAGCTAAAATCTTAACTCTTAAAAGTCATGTATCAGCTGATTACCATCATTAGCAAAACAGATTCCACTCATGCAAAAAGTAATTTATTACAAATTAAAATAAACTTGGATAGTGAGAAACAAAGCCAAAAATTAAGACATCTTCTCCCACACAGCAACCATTTTTTTCAGCTTAACCTTCTTTACTTCCGACTTCTTTGTGCCATAGGCTTGCCATCTGCAACACAGGGGACATCCTGGGATCAGGCCAGATATCCTAGGGTATCTGAAGTGTGATAAGCACCAAACTTCAGGCACTTGAATTATTCTGTACAGACAGTGTTCATTTCCTAACCAAAAAACAGCCAGTGTCACTTGGGAGCTCATGGAGTATCCAAAACCTCTAGACAGAGCAAACCTGTACAGGGCAGCATTTGTGTCCGGCTTTGGGGTAACAGCTTCTAACAGTTTCCTTCTCTGGGGCAATTCAGATTTCTTCTGAATACTGCTCTGTGCAGCCAGGGTGCTTGCCATGGTGCACCTTCCAGGCCTCCTCACAGAAGCCACCACTGTGGCCCCTCACTACAAAGATGTTGCCACACAAACCTAATATAGATGGGGACAGACTCTTTAGTAGAGCCTGTTGCAATTAGGTCAAATTATGGTTATAAACTAAAAAGAGGGTAGATTCAGACTAGATATAAAGAGTAATTTTTTTACAGTGAGTGTAGTGAGTTTTTAACACAAGTTTCCCAGGGAGGTGGTGCATGCCCCATCCCTGAAAACATTTACCGTCATGCTGGAGTGGACTCTGAGCCACCTGGTCCATCTGAAGACGCCCCTGCTCACTGCAGCAGGGAGAGGACTAGATGGTGTTTGGAGGACTCTTCCAACACAAACTGTTGTATTGTATTCTATGAATCAGCTTGCTGTGCTGTGGAGGCCAGGGAAAAGAGTGACACTACTACACAAGAATTTTTGTTGTACCCCTGGAATCATATCTGGTTTATATACAAACATTTTGTATTTCCTTGCTGACAGGTTGTGAAGGTATCCCTGAGTTATCTCACCTACAAACTCCTTGGAAGAAAATCAGCATATGAAGGCTGAGTAACTAGCATTCACCCAGGTAAAACAGAAGCAAGATGAGGTTTGGTTGCATACATACATACACACACACACACACACACACACACACACATTACTCAATCACAAAGCCAGAGGTGTAGTATGAAGTTTTACAAATGCTCCTCAGAATAACTGGAGTCAGACAAAAATAATCCTGACATGTGAGATCCGAAATAAAGCATGTCAGGAATGCAGAGTCACGTATGTGAGAAGGTGGAAAAAGCTGCTCCAACCCAAACCTCTTCTCACTCTTAGCTGTTACTGATCATCCCATTTTGTACCCAAGGAGAGACCTCAGAGCTCATGACATGATCAGCAGCCCAAAAGACTCACCTTCCTTTGCGTCCTTTCCTGGCGATATCAAGGCCACGTCCATCAGCCACCCTGTTATTTCACATGGGGCATTTCTAGCTAGAACTAAGATATAACCGGTGTGAGATACCTCTACAAGTGCATTGCTGATAATAGCTCAGTATTTTGCTCAATTTTGAAAACACCCATTTCAGTCTAAGTTCAATCAAAAGTTTGAGGCTAAAAGGAGATAAGATCAATCCAAAGTAGTCAGAGAAATTATGCAAAACAAGTAGAAAAGATTACTGGGTAAAAGGACTCCTTTCCTTAGTGCAGGTGAGAAAAAGGGTCCAAACCATAAACTCCTGAACAGAGTACTTCTTTAAATTAGTATCACATTTAGAATTAGTATAAAAATTAATAGTTACTGCATATGCCTCATGCTGAGTTCAGGAGTAGTGAGAATTGCTTATTCTGACAGTGAAAAGAAGAGTGATGTTCAGCTGAAGCTAGGAGCACCTGCAGGAAGCTACAAATACTCTACTCGCTTAAAACACATAAATCCCTGGTAAACTGAAAAAGCTCAAAAACTGGCAAGGATATAAATGCCAAATACAAAACTAGCATGCATTTGTGTGTTGAATGTGTAATTCAACAAATAGTAAGTAGTAGTAAAGGCAGTAAGAGTACATGAAACATGGATTTAATGCCAGGGCTTGTAAACTGTAGGTTATAGCTGCTCAGTAACTGGGTCCTAAACCTTAGTATCTGCACCAAGAAAGATACACTACACTTTTGCTGCTTGACCTACTGTCTGACTAAAGGTTGAACTTGTGACTTGAGAGACCAAGGGACCCTGATCTGGCAGGAAAAATGGTAACAGTGGAATGCTCAACCGCAATTTCAAATTAGTATTTCCTTCTTACTCTGCTGGTTGCGCAGTCCCCTGAACTCTCTCATGGCCTCTGCAGTCTTTCTATCAGATTAAAATGGTAGTAGATGTTGATTCTTTGAGTTGGAGTCTTTCTTATCCTGAGCTTCAGGAGACCATTATCAGATTCCAACAGAAAGTTTACACTGCTGGCAGCTGACAAGAGCAGCTTGCAAACTTTGACCTTTTCTTCCACAAGAGGAATGTAAGGCTGAGAGAGTAAAGGATTGAACGCAGGGACTGTGCACTTCACCTAAAGGCTATTTCTCCTCATCCTGTTGCACATGTCCTTAGAAGAAGTCCCCCTCCAGCCTTCTTTATGCCCTTTAGGTACTGGAAGGTGGTCTGAGGTCTCCAGGCAGCCTTCTTTTCTCCAGGCTGAACAGCCCCAGCACTCTCAGCAGCGGTGCTCCAGGCCTGTGATTCTAGTTCTTCTCTAGATTCCTGACATCAGGTCATTCTTACACTGGGGACCCAGAGCTGGACACAGCACTGCAGGTGGGGTCTCACGAGAGCAGACCAGAGGGATGGAATCCCCTCCCTCAGCCTGATGGTCACACTTCTCTTGGTGAAGCCCAGGATTCAGCTGGGTTTCTGGACTGCAAATGCACTTTGCCAGGTCACTATGAGCTTCTCATCCACGAACACCTCCAAGTCTTTCTCCTCAGGACTAGACTCAATCCATTCTCTGCCCAGCCTGGATTTGTGCTTGGAATTTCGCTGACCCAGCTGCAGCACCTGGCACTCGGCCCCGTTGAACTTCATGAGGTTCACACAAACCCTATGTCTCCAGCTTGTAGCCAACAGGAAAGAAAAAATTTCTGTTCTTGCATACTGTTCCCTGCAGTGATTAGGGAACAGGCAACAGATGTTTTTTTTAATGGGTGTTGATGGTAGTTTAAGAGTGTAACTACTTCTGTATTTTGTGTAGTCCTGGGCCAGGACATTGTATATTATCTGCTAACTATTGACAAAAAGTGCCTGAATTAAGCTTAAATGAAATAATGCTATGTTTAGGCCAGAGATTAAAAAATTATGTCTTCTAGACTGAAAGAAAAAGTTGCTGAAGCAGCATACAGATCACATAGGGACAGATCTCCACAATTTTGGAGTTTGGCATTTCAGCTTATCCTCCTCAGCAATAGAAAAATACAGTTATTGCATCCACTGGTCAACAGGAGCTGTTTATTGCTGACCTTCTCTGCATGGTGGATTTGGCTTATCATTGTCCCAGCTGCTGCAGACAAAATTGTCTAGGATAAGATAACTAAACTAACCTGGCTAATTTTTTTCAGAGTTGGATTAGACAGTCATGATGAATTCTCCACTGGTAGAAGTGGGGCAGTGGAGAGGACAGCAGTGACAAAACAAAGTCAGCAATGTCTCCTGTCAGCACAGGATTTGGGGGAAGACATTGTTTTACTCCAATCAGTTTCATAAAAAATATGAAAATAACTGGGCAGTAACTATGGGTATAAGAGCATTTCCATTATCTGGTAAAATAGATTATTTTGTCAGAAAGACAAGCAGTCAAGCAAAATAATGACTTAATTATAGCAACTTGTCTAAAAGATTTTACTGTGAAGTGCAGAAAAATTTATTATTAAATGAAGCCTCATGGAAAAGAAAATAATATGCCATGGCACTGAAAACCATCAGATCACAGGACAGTAGTTTAAGACATGGTAGAGGCCTCAGCTAACATGGCACATCAAATCACACAAAATATTAGCTGTATAAGAGGTTAGTAATAGTCCAGTGGCAAAATTTCAGATGAAGGGATCTGATTTTGAGTCTTCTCTGTCTGATCTTGGTTGTCCCACGGTCCATCATAAGAGTAAGCAGCATATGATAATCAAACATAGACTCTGCAAAAATGGTAATAATCTGGTAACCTTTCAAACTAAGGACATGATAAATTTTATTTGCTTCTGTCTTCATATTAAAAATAATTCTATAGGAATAAGGCATAGCAAGGGGAGATTTTGGTTAAAAGAATAACAATAGGTCATCTTGAAAGACGTTTTGTGGGATGACTATGTCTGACAAGATGTATTGCTTTGTCTTTATTCCAGTGACTAAAAACTTCTTGCTTAAATTTATTTGCAAACAGCTGCAAGGTTCAGCATGTGAGGAAGAGAATGTCATGGATGAATATTCTGGGCTGGCTGCCCAAAACTTGTTATGATTATTATACATGCTGCACACGGTATGTGACAGTTTTCCCATCTCCATATCCATCTCAGTCTTTGTGAAAAAGGAGGGCTGAGAGGTCTGTCTTGAGGTAAAATTATCCAAACCCAGGGTAAATAACAAAAAGGCAACACCAAAATTAGTAACTGATAGAAAAAATGAAATTAATTCTGTTTTCCTGAAGAACTATGGAGATCACTATGATAATCAAGCTAGAAAAATTCAAAACTCTGAAAATAAATCCAGTGGTCAGCAATTCTTAAAATACAAAGCTGAGAGAAAACCAGAAACATTATCAGTCTCAATTCAGTCTCAAATCTAAATTCTGAGCTCTCAGAATGGAGCACATTACCTTGTTAACATTACTAAATGAATCCCACCTGTGTATATTATTTGCAAAGACCAAAATTTTTTTGATTTTTTCATTCTTTGTCATAATCCTCCTAGTGTTTTCAAATGCTCCATTTTTAAGGCTTCTGCAAACTGTCACATTTAGTCTTCATTGACGACTATATTGTTCATATTTAGGCTACTTCTTTCAGTGTTCCTGCTGCTGCCTGCACAGTGAAGGCGGCAATGGAAATCTGCCTCTTCACTTCTTCCCAGGCTTCCTGTTGATCACCTTTGCTTCCGATGTCAAACATGGCATCATAGATTCCTGGGAAGGATTCTCCTGCATATTTGTTGTGGCTGCTTGGAGCAAAGATAATATGTCTGTAGGGAAGTTGAGGGGAAAAAAATAACAATATTATGCATTAGGAATATAAACCATAATATTTTGTGTTTTATACGCCAGCTGTAAACACTTGACACTGAAGATGTAAATAAATAAGATTATTGCAGCAATAGTAGCTAAAGTCTATGAAGAAAAAAAGTAATATAAGCTACATTATGCCATATGATTTCCACAGCCTTATAGCTACTTGAGATAAAGTTAACTAAAGTATTTTCCTTTCTCTCAGCTTAGATGAAATGATTTTTAAAAAAACAGCGCTTTTTTCTCACAGATACACACAGTCTCCAACAGATACAGGTATGCTTTGATGTAGGAAAGACTTTAAACAAGAGAATCTTCTCAACAGATTTTTAACCTTGAGCTATGAGAGGTAAAAAGATTTCAGATCTAAATTTCTCCTTCTGAAGTAAAGTTTTTAGTGGAGAGATTGCTGTTCTGAATTATGCAGATTGGTAGAAGGACCAAAAAAACTGGACTTGATTCACTGCCTCTTAAATAAGAATTACTTCTTGAACTGGATGAGAGGACCACTGAATTCCTTCCCTGCTGTTTCAGTACTGCCCTCCACACTACATTTGCTAGCATGGCTGTGGCTCTTAAAATTGATCAAATTGTAGGTACTTCAATTATACACTATTTCACTTTCAAATAATAACTTCCTGAAGTTCCAGGAGACTCTTACACCTACAATTAAAATTATTTTAAATTACTCCAGGGCTAAACATTTACATCTGTTTAGAAGCATAATCAAACCAAGAGAAATTATCTGAATAGGATTCCAACAGGAATCTTTCTCATTCTGTATAGTGTATCACACTGAAGTTTTCTCCAATGCCGTTTCCCCTTTCCTATCTTATTCCTCCTGTCTCATGTACTTTTGCTGTGTTGAGTAAAATCATTATAACTCAATTTAAAGACTAATAAATCTTAAAAGAATTTTCGTAACGTACTCCAGGAGGAAAGTGAAAAGTAATCCTTTCTTACCTATAGAATGGCCTGCCAGGTAATCCAAGAGGGTCGATGAAAGCCCTTTCTAGAAACATGAGCTGATCATTTAGTGATCTGACAGCAAGCAGGCTAAAAAAAGAAAAAAGGGAATATGTTGAATATGTTAACTGCAGTGTGTTTGACCTACTCTTATCCCAGCATACACATCTGGATTTATTAAGGACAGTAGATCTGTGATGTTGAACGTAGCCCACAAAAGATAGCCCATGTCAGCTAACCTGCATAACAGAATTACGCTGATCTGTGCTGTGACAGTCATAACTGGAAAGTCTCTTAAAGCTATTTTTAAAGGCCAAGTGATAGAGTCAAAATACAGCATTTCAGGTATTTTCTCTCATGTTTTCTCTCATCTCATGCCTTTATTTCCTTTTCATGAGGATGCTTAGGGAGACTATTTCCTTCTTTCGTACAACAGTTTTCTAAGGACCCTCTTTTCCTGAAAGCCAGCTAGCCATAAATTACTTCAAAAAAACTGCATTTGTTTTTATGTAAAAGTACAACACATCAGAAAAAGGAACCCTGTGATGTTACAAGCCTTTTTTGAGCCATCTGAGAATTCTGTTTTTCTGATGGTAGATTTTAAATTCCCTAGAGCAGACCATCTGTGTCTGTGTGCTTTTAATAGTCCTGGCCATACTATTGATGCTTAAAAAATAAAAGAACTGTGACAAGGTTATACAGAATACGTGTGGGCTTGGTGGTTTACATCCAAAGTAACTTGTAGACCTTCAAAGGCATTCACCAATAAAAAACGTTAAAATTTATATCACAGTAAAACTGGAGTAAGTCTACTACCATTAAGGAAATTTTTTCAAGTTTACAGTGCTGTAAACAGAAACTGGTTGGTTGAATGAAAGCATAGATTTAGGCCATCCATCAATAAAGCCATTTTGAAAATGTCACATACATGTCATATGTCATAAATGTCATTTTTTGCATAAGAGATTACTGTTATCTCCTTTGTCTGAAAGTTGCTGCCATTAAAAGGATGGCTTTTATCCTCAGTTAGTGTTCCATAAGGGTAAGCATATGGCTAAATTAGATTCTTCCCAAGAAATGGAACATACATATATGTATATACAAAAGGAAGTTTGGCTTGTCATTCTGGGCATGGCCTGCAAAGAATAAATTAAGAATTAAGTCAAGTGCAATCTAGGCCTTTTGGCATAGGTGGTGCATAGAATTTCCTGAAAGCTCATTAAAAAGCTTGCCACAACTACACTCTTTTTTTCTATTAAGTGTCAGCAAGTGAAAACGAAGCCCTCTTGAGCTCAGAGGACTATATGGAGTATTTGACTAGAAGAAAAAAAGATTTGAACTTACTTATTGATATCTATTTGTTGCAGTCTCTCATGAAAGCTAGCAGCAACTTCTGTAAAATTCTTCACAGCTGAAAATAGAGCATCTGGAGGGAGCAGGAGGAAAATATTTAACTTCAAATTCTGAAGATATCATTTAACAAATCAAATTCTTCAATTAAAGCTCTATCTTCCACTGTGATCATGATCATGAACTGTTAAAAGTCTCACTGAAGGAAAAGATGACCCCATATTCCTACATTAAAAAATATGTAATTCTGTGTGAAAATCTCTCATAGAAGCAATAGCAGTAAGTATTGTTGAGAATATTGTTTACTATTTGCTACGTGAAGAATGTACAGAAATATCAAACACCGGATCGTGGAACCAGAACCAGACTGTTCAGGTAGGTCTGACATTTTATAAATCCCAGCAACCTATGTTTTACTGTTACATCCCTCCACACGGAGTTTTGAGAAAGACTGAGAACAGGGGTGTGTGGGGGGGTGTGTGTGTGTGTACACACATGCACATGTACCCGGTACTGGCCATTAGCACCCAAATCCTAAACTGAATATTCTATAATGTTGCTAATTAAAAAAATGTTTCACACAGAATTATCCAACATGATGAACTGCAAAACAGTGTGATTTTTTTTTTTAAGGAAACATGACAATGATACATTGCTGTCAATAATGGCCAATCATACACAGGTCAAAGCACATACAACTCTAAGCGTTAGCTTTATTTGGCAGTGGCATAGGTCCCACACAGGCATGCTAGTGACAAAATACTTCCATTTCAAATTAATGGAGGGTATTGCTTTATTAGCTGTTCATACAGCTCAAGGTAAATACCAGGCTGTGACTAAGACATCCATTAATATAAGGCACCGTTAGCATTAACAGAGGAGGAATGTGATGAAAGACTGTACGTACCAAAGGACACGTTGTATGTTGCCAGCTCCTCTTCGTGATTCCTTGACAAATTATAGATGATGTGAGCATAGTTGCTCACAGCTGATGCATAATCTCTACAGTCAAAAGGAAGCACAACTGAGTTGGCCAATTCGAACACCAGCCCTCCCCGTACCTTAGCTACTGTCAGATGATTCTTGAAAGTGGGATCATAAAACTGTTCCACAATTTCATACGTTTCATAGACACTGTGGTAAACTGGATAGCTGCTGTATTTTTCTACGTTCTGAAACACAGGAAATGAAGCCAAAACAAAACCATTATTCAGCTATGTCTATTTCTATTTTTGAGAACTTTTGCTGTGGGATTCAAGGCAGGGTAAACTCTAAGTGTTCAGGTCACACTAATCCTGTGTAGCTGCTATAGACAGTTGAAGAAGAACTGGTCAGTAGTGGCTCTCTTAGACACTACCCAGTGTTGAGATGAATGGTCATTTGGAGAAATCTCTCTCCACTGACCACATACATAGCCCTAATAAGGTAGCTATGCACAGACATTTAACTCTCAGTTGGGTAAATCCAGGTGAGATTGGACTACTTCTCTTGCATGGACTCAATAATCATTTGTGTCCTTGGATATTCCTTCCTTTTCAAGAGGAAATGACCACATTGAATAGTCTGCTCCTTGAACATTTCTCAGTTAATCTCTTCTCACAGCATGCTCCAGAGCCCAACCCATATTTTCAAGAAAACACAAACCATTTTGAATTCTAAGCTTTGTAAAGTGTTACAAATCATGCAAAAGTCACCATAAGCTACTCAGAAGCCTTTGTCAGCCATAGGTAATTTTGAGCACATCGGTTTACTCTGAGCAAAAGTCATTTTGTCTAAGTGACAAGAAGTTGAAAATTCTTGTTTATTTTATATTTGTGTTGAGGTAGCACATAGAGTTGCAGTAATTAGACACCACTCTGACACACTGAACTGTACTGTCCTAAAAATCTGGAAGTCTAAATGGCTCCTTTACAGGTGATTTTATTCAGGCAATTACAAGGGAGACCAAACTACAAAGACACAGGCTTACCCAATTTTTACTGTAACGTGCTCTGCCTGAAGCGATGCCAAGACGTTGAAAAAATGCTTCAAAGTCATTGCCAGAACCCAGTTTATTTATTCTTTAAACAAGAAAGAGGAAAATGCCTTGAGTGACAATACTTAAGGTATAATTTTAGTTTGCTTCCAAGTATACCAAGTTATTTCTTCAGCAGTCAGTCACTATTTTCCTAGTGTGCTCTTTTTTGTCAATACACCATGAACTCCCTCTGACCCCTGCATTACCTGCACCTCATCAATTGCATTCTCGTAGGAGCAAAGTCACTCCTCTCAGGGTCACAGATATCCAGCTCTCAAGAGGAGAATGTACCTCACTGTGTTTTTATCACTGACAAGAACCAATGACCTTCCTCCTGCTGAACTTCCACTATCCCAAGGTCTCAACTCAGAGAAATCAGTGCAGCAGTATCAGTGTAGCTTCATGGAATAAAATAATTTTTGAAATTCTGTAGAAACCCCTTGGTAAATTTGAAAGACAATGTTGTAAAATCATGCCTGGTGTGCTCCCCAGTCACCCAAACTCAGAGGCCTTCCTGAAGACTGGAAAAAAATGTAAAGAAAAGCTGTTGGGTTAACATCTTGCGTAATTGCCACTGGCTTGTGCGTACTACCCTTATTTGTTTAAACCTCTATAAACGAAACGAACGTATTTCATAGATAAAGCCTCTTGTCCATCTACAAAGCCAGGTTCACAAACCTGTTGTACAGTTGTGTAACAGTTGCAATCGTTACAACTCTGGAATTTATACCAGGTGAGAATTACACCATTTCTCTTCAGGACTCAGATTTTCATATGAGTATTTCTTTAAAACACACACTCTAGAAGTTATAATAATGTTTGGTATGTAATTTGTTTGCTTTTGTAACTGACCTGGGGACCTCTTTATATTCACTTGATGGATTTTTTTTATACCAGCTGTCATAAAGAGATTTTCCTTCAAACCCTTCATCAGGACTTGGTATCTAGAAAAAAGACAAAGGGTAAAAATTTAAATGTTACCAAGCAACAAGTCAGCAACCTGTCATCAAACCAAGCCTATGGCTTAGGGTAATGAGTAAGTCATCTTAAACCTCTCAACCTTTCTACATTTTTCATTTTAACACTTCAAATGCATGGCATTTTCCAGAAGAACAGTTTATTTCTGAAAAAATAGGTCAACTTAGATGGAAGAAAACACAAGGAAAGCAAAACATTGCAAGCCAATATTTAAATTCTGATATTTCTTTATGAGATTTTCAGCCATTTAATCTAAATATTTAAAAGAGAAATCCTTCACAAAATCAAAACATTTTGCTTTACTTTGGCAGAAGATTTCAATTTTGTCTTAATTTAATTCAAAACTGTTTCTACCTTGTTTTAGTTAACAAAAAATATGTTTATGGATGCAGAAGCAACTTTAAAAGGGCAAAGTGCACAGTATCTGGTGTTTATGTCATCATAGATGCTAGAGTTATACAAATCACAATCATTCTAAAGTTCATTCCTACCACTGACTAATTTGGAGGTAACTGAGCATCTTACACACTGTGGATGTTTCTTCATCTTTCCTTTATATTGGTGGACTGCTGAGGTTTTATTATTTTGAATATATTAAAGATTATTAATAGATATTCCATTATTAATCTATCTTTTATCTGAGAATTACTCCACAATAGGAATCAAATTAAAACTAAATTATTTGGGATTTTGTCCATGAAGGAAATTGTCCATGGGACAGAACTATCAGCATGAAAACTTTACCACATATTAACTCTGGATGGGATCACATGGGACATGCTTCCTCATCAGCATTCTCTTCAGATATCAGCTACCAACAAGCTGTGCTTAAATGCATTCATTAGCCTTTGCTTCCCAGCTTGACGAAGGGTTACAGAAGCATTTTTACTGGTATTTAGGCCAAGATTTTAATGATGGCTCTTGGTGTCCAAACTGAGACTCTGCTGACCTGATTTCCTCACAGTTCTGAACACCTTCACTTAGCACAGGTTACCATGGGAACTGCAGGTGATCAACTCTTCTTGAGTTCAGGACAGAAGTCTCTTTATCTGGGTACCCACTTTTAACAGAGTTATATTTTATTTGCTGTCTTTTAATTGCCAGAAAATGATTATACTAATTTACTGTTTGTCCTTTACTTTTGCACCAGTCTAATGCCAGCATCCAAGAGATAATAAATTATCAAATTTATCAAATGACTGAATACATAAAGCAGATAAAGCAGACAAAGTAAATTCACAGAATATATGCAGTAGTTGAATGTACATTACATTGGCATCTAAAACATATGCAAAAACTAATTAAATGTTCACTCTTTAATACAATTAAACAGAAAAAACAAACAAACAAACAAGCCCCCCAGAAATAAAATGCCATCCTCTAAGACCCACTCCCAAAGCAAGGAACATACTACATCTAAGACGGTGTGGCTATTTCCTGAGAAAGGTCACTACCTCTCAATTTTGTGTGCCACACTAATGTGTGAGAGCATCATGGTCAGAGAAAGAATTACTAACTAATCAGGGTACACTGAAGCTGAGCACATTGACCAAAACTGTCACATCACACCAAAACAACATGGTAGCCACCCTCATTTCTTCCCCTGCCAAAAGGGAGTCAGAGTCTCCTCCTACCACAGGCGTTCTAGTAGTTGATCTGGGCAGCCAGGTATATGCTTGTTTGTGTCCCCTGGTTCACAGCATGTTTTTATACTTCTGTTCTTAGAAGGAATGTTTTCACAGGAGGAGTGGAAAAATCCCCTAATGCTGAATAGTTAAAAAATTAATGGTATAAGGTGGGAATCTCCTTATCTGCTCTGGGAAAAAGCTCCAGTTCCTTAGCTATTGACCTAAAAGGGGTACTGCAGCCAGAAAAGAGAGATCTGACACCATTTTTTTACAGACAGACCCCATCAAGTAAGTGAACACCAAACATATCGGCTAAAAATTTCAAGTGATATTACCTTTTTAGTCAGACTGTAAACCAGACTGTACATCAGTGGTGTGCAATCCACCCGCAGTGTGTAGTTTCCTGAAAAAACATGAAAAACTATTTATCTGAAGAAGGAAGTTCCCTCAGCTGAAACTTCATGCTGTTATTTATTAATAAGAAAGGGACTAGGGAGCTACACTCTTTATGAGGAGTAAGCTGAGAGGAGTCTTCCTATGATCTTCTCAGTGCACTTTATAGGTTAGGATGAATTAGAGCCCAGCTTTTGAAGCAAGTCTTAAGAGCTTTTCTTATGTCCCCATGATTATTATGCACATTATAAGAGAAGAAGCTAACTCTCTAGAATTGCCACAGAATTCAAGGCACAACACTCCTTGTCTCTCTTATGACCTCCCAAACAGTGTAGCTGCTATAAAGGACTTTTTCCCTGAAACAACACAAATGTCTGAAGGATACTTTATAATTCCAAGCCACAGTTTCTCCCCATATTAATTTCTGAATTATCACATTGAAGGTCTCATGAATCTCCAAGACAAAATCCCTCCCAGTCATACCATCACTATCCCTATAAAACACCAGTTATATTCATTTACCTTCAACAGAAGAATCTGCATTGATATAAGCCACTCCCCGTGCTTGCAATACTTTGGCATTTTCCTACGAGAAAGAAAAAATGGAAGAAAATGCTGATAAACTTTATTTCCTTCAGAACTATCTTCCTATTCACAAAAGAAACACCTGTTTCAGAGAAGGATACCATATACTGCAAGGAGCTAGAGATTCTTGGTAGCTCAAAAGGAAACTCAGTGGAGAGAATGTGTGTCTAAGTAAAAGAGGTGGGGAGGAAGAAGTGCTTCTTTCTAGTGCAGATTCGCAAAGAGCAGCTACCACGCAGATTTCTTTTTGAGCACTCTTGGGTTTACCTCAGCCCACTCTGTTGATCCTAACAAGCCAAATTCCTCTGCATCCCAGCTCGCAAATATCACTGTTCTCCTTGGTCTCCATCCTGAAATGAAAGACCATGAAAATTGTATTACAAAAGTAAAGGCTGGTTGTTACATGACTAATGTGAAAACACATGGCAGTTTTGGGGGGCTCATCTTTTACCATGTTCTGTGGGGAAAGAGATATACATAAGACTTTAGTAACCTTATCTAAGAATCATTTGCTGTTGTAGCAATCTCACCTCTGCTTCAATATTGGGCCAAATAACGTATTTCGCCTTTCACCTTTAAATGCAAGAAAATTTTCTAGAATCTAAAACTCTGATCAAGGAAAAATAATGTAATGTGCACATATTCTTGAAAGAAGACTTTTCTAATCCTCTTGCTCTCTTAAGTTTAGTATACATTGTATATCAGTGTCTATTCTGACAGAAAAGTGGCATATTTTCATATCTATTACAGAATTTCTTTGACCTGTCTTTCAAATGCCAGATTTTAAAACCTAAGCAAATCCCTGTAAATTTGACAGATCACCTTCAAAAGAAAAATCTTTCACTTGAAGTCCTCCAGTCAATTTAAACCCAGGCCAAATAGAACAGGCTCTATTGCCTGCCCTGACGCTGATCTCAGCCCAAAGTTTTCTTTGAAGCTACTGGAACCTTTTTATCTTTTACTCCCTTTCCTTTTTAATTTTTTTTTCCCATTTGCACTGCAGAGAACTTCCTCTGATATTCAGTTACTGGGAAAAAAATAGAAATAAAACTAAATGCCAATAGGTTTTATGTGTAACAGGCAGGCAAAGAACAATTCTCTAGCACAGCATTTATGTCAGAGCTTCTCTCCATGGGATGTCAGATAGGGAGACAGCATTTGCTCTGACATCAACAGAAACTTGGTGCAGTTGACATTTGTTCCTCTATTCTAATGCAAGTAGGCATGAGGTATTTTTAACCATTACCTCCTACTATGTTTGCACAGCTCATTCTCAGCATTACACTGACATCCTTCACTTATTCTTGAGTATGCCTCCAAGCTACAGACAAGTGCTGAGAAGGCTCTCAGTGTGGCCCTGATAAAGTCTCTATCAGTCCACCACTGTGTCACTATTATAATGCCGCTGACATATCCAGTCTGACCAGCCTCAAATACAGAGCAGTCAATTGCACCTAAATGTCCTGTTTATTTCAGCATCCCCTGTTTTGTTTTGTTTCCCTCTAGGTGTACTGTCTCTTGAGCAGAAGTACATCACATACAGCAACGTGCACAGCAGTGTGTTTATTCAAGACATCAGTGAGATACACTTTTTTAATATCAAGCATATGTTTAAATACCATGGAAATCAATGGGCACTGCTGAGAGCAGCTACTCTGATGTGCTTTATTCTTTCATTACCTCTCTTTTTCAATTTTCCAAAGCTCCTCACAATCTCGTGAACCACAGCTGCTCCACTCTGAGGATCAATGCCACCAAATACCCATGAGTCACGGTGGCCTCCCAGGATAACATATCTGTCTAGAGAAATTAATTTTGGAGGTTTACTTAGGAATACTTTTTTCCTGACACAGAGATGTTAACTTGAAGTAATTTCTAATTTTACACATATGTTATCAAGCGACAGAGATTAATAGTTTATAATAGACATGATAGAAAGGAAAAAAAGTTTAAAATTTCTGAAGACATTTTTTTTGTATTTTCAGTCACTGTTGAAGAATTTGTCAAACTAGTAAATGGATCCCACAAGACCTAAAACCTCAAACTCCATGTTGTAAGTTCTATTATTAAATATACTACAGATTTCCTCTAAAGATGGAAGCATTTTTCCGTACTTCACAACAGTGTGTTTCATGGTGAAGCTGATCCCACTAATTATATCTGTACAGCACAGAAATTCACAACATTGTGAATTCATGTGCTGAATGTAGTATTTCTCTGGATATATATAATCAATCACAAAAAGGGTTGTCCAAATCATGACAGAGATATGATTATGGAGATAAAATTCAGACTAGGTTTCTGTGCTATTTTAATATGGTTAACATTTGTGTTTTAGGCAAAAGGAAAGTGCTGCAGTTAGACGATAAATGATATTATCATCATTCTAGGGATGTCTATTTATCTGGTTTTTTAGAGTATAAAATCACACTGGTTACAAGAGACTGTAAGGCAGACAAAAAGTCAATAATGGTGGATATAGTGTTTTCCAGTGGAACACAAAATCCATTCCCATGTCTCTTAGGGGAGAATATCCACTTAAAAATATTCTTTCAATTGTAAAGTTACTTGCCTGAAGACAAATATTTCCATCTTAGTTATGACTCCCCCTTGAAAATCAGCATTTACAGTGAAAGTGCTGACATATCCTGAAGCATACGAAAGCCAGTGCAAATGCCATCTCAAACATCATGCAATACAATATTTCAGATAAAACTATAATCCTCATGCCCCCCCCGTAACCATGAAGCACATGGAGAGGTCACTGCTCACTCAGATTATGCTGAAGGCAAATGATTTTACCTGGTTCTACTGTGCCTCTGATGGTACCAATCACATTGTAAATTCTTCTTACTTCATTGTTGCTATGAATGTGCATTTTCACCTTTCTATTGTATTGGGAAGAAAATACAAAGAGAAAATCCATCAGATTAGATAACCAAACATCTTGACACCTTTCCAAAGTGTACAATATAAATGACAAGGAAACCATATTTTGACCAAATTCATCTCCTGTTAAACCACAGCAAATCTGAAAACATTAGTGTATTTTTTTTCTGAATTTATACTTGCACAAATGAGAACATTATTTAGCCCTTGACAGCTGTGTAATATTGCAGATGTCAGTAAGATTTATACAGATAACGGGATCATAATTACAAAGATCTTTTGCTAGCAGCTAGTTTTTAAATTTGAAATAGTGAAAGAAAAATAGAAAGCATCTAATGTTAAAAAGGTAAATAGTTCTAATCTTCTGCAGTTTGGTGCAAATCAGAACTGACTCCATGTCACAGTTTCACCCCAGGCAGCAACCAAGCCCCACTCCCCCACTAGCAGTGAAAGAAATTTGGAGGGTAAAAAGTAGAAAATTCATGGGTTGACATAAAGACAATATTACATAAAGTAAAAGCCAAGAAAATAAGCAGAGCAAAACTGTTCAACAATTTCCAAAAGAGCAGAGCCCCATCACATGTAGCGGTGACTTGGGAAAGCAAACACCATCACTCCAGATGTCTCCCCTTTCCTCCTTTCTTCCACTTTATGTACTGAGCATGAGCATGCTGTCAGATGGTTTGGAATATCCCTTTGGTCAGCTGGGCTCACCTGTCCTGGCTGTGCCTCCTCACAGCCTCCCAAGCAGCCCCACTCTCCCACCACTGTGGCATCACAAAAAGCAGAAAAGGCCTTGGTTCTTTGTGAGCCCTGCTCAGCAATAGCAAAAACATTTCTATATTATCAACCCTGTGTTCATGACAAATGAAAAACAGCCTCATACCAGCCACTGTGAAGAAAATTAACTCTACCCCAGCCAAAACAAGAACATTCCAGCACAGTCTATACTACAGCAGCACCTCAGGCAGCAGAAAATCAGACAATCTGAGCTGTGTCAAGTGATTTTTCTGCACATCGAGTTGTTTATCTGTACCACAGTTGAAGGTGTAACAACTCAACCCCAAGGGTTCATATAAAGTTCAGTATCAACAATTATATAAACAGCTCATATGAAGTCAGTACATTGTACAAGGACAACAGTGAAACACATAGATTTTAGTCCTAAACTGCAATTACTAATTCAGTTAAAAACAATCTGAAGCAGTAAAACTTACATTGTAGCTTAAGCTCTTTTTCTGGAAAAGCTGAGTGGAAAAACTGCTTATATGAAGAAGTTAAATTCTGCTTTATATAAATCAATAGGTAAGACCAGCTGGATTCACATGAATTTAAAAAGAAAACAAAAGGTAAGGAAAAAAAAAAAATCACTCTCAATGAATAGTTGAATACTTTTCAAATGAAACTGGTTCAAGACCTGCTGGAAACTAAAGCAAGTAGGTCATATCCATCCAATCAAGACATAACTTACTAATGCTTTTCACAGAGTGTATTTCAGCCAAGAAAATAGCCAAAATCAAAGGAAATATGTAAATAAATCCAGCTACTAAACCCAGCTACCTTTGGTCAAACTCTTATTTGTCTACCTGATTTTTCCCTGATCCCAAGAACACTCTCCTAAGGGAACAAAACTGACCTTGTAGAATAATTTTCTGTAAAACCAGGACCAACGTTGTAAGATACATTCAAATTTCCTTTCCAGCTACTATCAGGCGGTGCCTGTCCTCCCATATTACTGTTATGGGGAGAAAAAAAAAAAAATCATTATCAATTACAGATCTCTTACAACAGCACCCAACAAATGAGGAACCAGAAAACACAGTTTGCTAGGTCCCATGCAAACACAAATCAGTGTTGATCTTTGTTTTAGACAATTTATACCACAAGCTTTGGCAGGAGAATAATCTGGAGTTTTAGCTACACTAATACTAGTAAATTATCACAGAGCCATAATCCTGGGAATACAGATCAGCTTGGAGTGGTCTATAGCTACCCTGGAAGACAGTGTTGGTCAAAAGGTTTTGCATATAAACTGTCTTTTGTAAATGGTCCCTGGAACATTCTACTGCCTTGAACTGCATTTGCATTTGAATTAGCAGAGAGCAACTTGAGCCATCTCAACACTTTAACAGCACAGGTTTTATGGTGCCTGTCCTGCACAGGTTTAATCTTGTAGCATAGACAGCTGATGTCTGTCAAAGATGGCTAAAGTAGAGAAGCATGATCAGTCACATCATCCTTTCTGGTTCCATTGCCAAAAGTGTCATGTTTTTCCTGTTAACACAACTGGAATTGCAGTAATTCAGTGGATTATTCCTTGAAGGTCTTTTATTTTTGACATGAACTTCTGAGATACAAAGAAAGTATGCTGGATGTTCTGGTTCTTAGGAAACAAAATTTATTTATTGTAAATGAAAGCATGTCTTTTACTGTAAATACATAGTTCAGTCAAGCTTTATTCCACAGAACACTTCAACATGTCTTCAGGCTCTGAGTAAATTGTTTATATAAAAATATGATAACAGGAATAAAAAGATGCTATGGATTCTCAAAACAAAAGTGAAAACAAGGATCCAGTATTTTTTAAGGATTTAGGTTCCATATTATTATTAAAACCAAGTTCTAGCATTATTTAATACTTATTGAACAGAAATGTCTGGCTACATTATATTTATACATAAACAGTAATGACAGTGGATAAAAGAGGTTTTTTTAACCTATATCTTTATAATTATGAGCAGTTATCCTGATTACAGTGATAACTATAAAGTTTTAAAGAAAAGAAAATTTGGAGACGTATTACAAACTACCTTTTCCACATACCTCACAGGTAACAATAGATACCACACTTACCTCCTACAGATTCCTAATGAGAAACAAACATATTATTTCAACAGCTACAGGAGAAGCAGAGTTCAAAAGAATTTCTATTCTCTTTTCAAATACTCTCATAACTTCCAAAAAAACAATCTGCTAAAAATACTTCATGTCTCCCATGCACTTACCTCAGTAATGACTCGGCATCATGATAGCCAATAGGATGAACCGGAATTTTTGGGAGACCTACACCACTGGTTTTGTCTAATCGGTACATGTATTCTGAAAGCAGAAGACAGATATTTTCATATTTACAAGTCTCAGAAGGAAGCTGTACATTCATAGCACAGTCTTAACACTGGAGTCAGGAATAATCATTTCGCTTTCCCGGAAGCTGAGCTGACATCTTCCCAGTAATTTTATTCTTTGTGCTTTATCAACATGTTTTTAGAGAGACACTAATCAAGGTTCTCCCATAGTGTTTGCAGTCATGCATTTAAAGATGGATGGAAATTTTAAAATTATTTGTTCATTTCTTTGTGTTGAAATACTTTTACACAGAAATACTTCTCTTCAAGCTACACATAAAGAACAAGAGCAAAGAAGGAGCCCATAGTGTGATGCTTGGAACATTCAGCTGTGAACTAAAAAAAAATTCCAGTTGATAAAGAGATGCAGATAAAATCTTATACACTGGACTACTGAATATTCTGGGTTGCTGTTTTTGCATACAAAACAAAACCTAGGTTTTGTTCCGACAAAGCTCAAATACAAGTAATTTTTTTTTTTTTTACAAATCTTAATCTTCATGACATGGACAAAAAAACATACAGAATAGTTTCTTCCTTGATACAGCATTCACAGGGACCCTTTGTGATTGAGGAAGACTGGGATTCGTCTGTGTGATCACTGACTCTAGCATGAGGAACCAGAAATTTTCTTCATGGTCTTCTCTGCCATGCTGCTGTTTTGAACATGTATCCCCTTCCAGCACAAGTTCTGCTGCCCGGAGGCAACACTGCCCATCACGTAGGGACTACTTTTCTTGAGGTGATTGCCTCTTAGTTATAGTGGCCCAAATGCTGGCATAAATAGTTCTTCATGAATTTCAATCAAAATGATCTGGTTTAGTTGCTAAACGAAACAGCTTAGGCACAATGCAAGCAGCTGAGGAAGCCTAAGGCGAAGGTGATGAATACAGATCAGCACTCCAGGGCTCCCCTAATATCCTCTCACTTTCTCTTATGCACCACTTACAGAAGTGCCTTACTGCAGTGAAACCTGGAGCTGCCTCTTTTAACAACAAAGACTAAGAAAGAAAGTTTGTTGTTATATGGGAGAAAACATCCTTTGCCCTCTCCTGATACCAGACCCTCAGAGAAAGCCTTCTCCAGAGTCACTCACCTTTTGCAGGATAACCTGGAGTCAGAGGATCCCCTGCCCCATTCAGGTTTAATACATTCCCACGCTGGGCTCCTCCACCTGGAAGGTTCCAGCCATTTGGATAAGGATCTACTCCAGGTGCGCAGTAGTCAGCAGGGTCAGAGTACAGAATAATTCCCTTGGCACCTGCCAATTCAGCATTCTTCACCTGCAAAGCACATCTCCTGTCCCTATCCAATCCTTTATAGCTTGACCCCAGATTTCAAGGGGCAAGAGAAAGTATAAATTACAGTGATTTTTCCTCAGGGTCTTTTACAGTCTTTGGGATAAGTCAAGGGGCCAAAACTGTCTCATAATTTCCTGAAAAAATATATATGCAGATACCAGGTTTTGTATGAAAGTAAAAGGTTTGCTGTTGCTTTGACTTTGGAAAACATCCTCCACAGTATTGCTACATAATCTGAGTTTGCATTCTGTCACCCAGATCAATACAATCAGCTGACTATTGAAATGTACACCAACAGAAAAAAATGTGTCACATGAATGCAACAGTATTTTTCAGGTAGTCTTGTACTTACCTTATTTACCTAAATGATCTCTGAACGTATCTCAGGATCTGGTCTATAAAGGAAGATTATAACTGGAGAGCTTGAAAGTGCCTCTGGCTATGAACAAGACTAACTCCAGAGAGCCACATTTTAGGCTCATTACGGCAGAAGGACTGACCTGCATGCTGTTTGAAAAGTGTTCTTGTGTGACTTTATTGTTGTATAATATATATCATTCTGACATCCCAATCTGGTTTGCTACTAGATATGACAGTGATGGATAGTGACAGAATGACAACTAATCCTCAACAGTTTTAAATTTGGGCATTTTAACTCAGAAATATCGTAGCTTTTTTCCTTTCCTTTTTTTTTTTTTTTTTTTTTTTTTTAAGGAAATACAGTAGTTTCCTTCATCCCTTCATCCTCTATCCTATTTTTGCACACCATTAGGAAGCTGAAAAACTTTCAGTACAGTTCTCCAGGTTTTATATAGGCTACCGAATTCTTCAGTATATAAGCAGTCATTAGAAATACTACTGTAAGAATGAGGATATGCTTTGTGTAAATGAGGGCATATCTTTTCCAAAACACAGGAAAATTGCCTCTCTAGATACTAGTAACTCTGAGATAATTGTGTTTTATTTTAAGGAAAGAGTCCTAGACGATGATACCTTCTTCAATTTTTAAGTCTTTTCCATTCAGGTAGTATCTTTAGGAGTGGTAAACAATTCTGATCCAGAATATGAGTTATATACCACTTTTCACTGGTGAAAATGATATGTATGTAAACCAGTGAGTTATCTATTTAAAAGCTTCACACAAGATTAATCAACAGCATATAATAAGAACTGGCATCCAGTGAATTCAGTGCTTGATACCCTTAGGTAACTGACAAATACAAATTATAGTCCCCTCAAATTAGGGTCAAAATAGTTGTTGTACAAGAGCCAAACATTCTTAAAATAGATGGTCTTGTTACATCTCTGTTGAGAAAATAACTTGAGTGTATGCCTGAAGTATGTACAGGATTATGTCCTTTCCTGTTACGTCATGGAAAGCTGCAAAAACTGTAGTTTAAAAATAAATTTATATGACAGAGGTGTTGAATAACCAAATACAGAATTGAAAATAATTTCCATACAGTTATAGTCTCTGTCTGATATACAGAAACTGTTATAAGAAACAAAATATAGACATGGTAAAGAACAGCTGAACCAACAGGGAAGAACAATCGAGTTCAGAATTAGAGTGCATGACACTCTAGTAGTGATAGTTTGGAACAATTTACAGAATGCAAATGAATATTAAAATATGGAACATTTTTCAACTGACTTACTTTTATCTTAGAAATACTAAAGTATCTTTTCTGAACACAGGTCTATGCAAACTCAGTTACTTTAAAATCTCCAGAACACCTTAGGGATGTGTTTCAGTCTCTTGAAAACACCAAAGGGCAGAACAGTTGATTTTTATACACAGGGATTACCTTATTTCCTCTGAAGATCTTCCCATATCTGGCAATAACAATCTTTCCTGCACAGTTGATTCCCATCTCACGTTCTAATGTGAAGAAGTCCTCGGTGCGGCCATAATTCACATACACCAACTCACCCTGAGAGAAAGAGGCAGGACTTGAAACAGTAATGTCAAAGAGCATGTTGAAAGGAGTACGTGATCTAGTAAGATAATAATGGTTTTTAACATAAAATTCTTGGCCTGCAAGAACTCAGAAGAGCCTTGGCCCCACTGAGTATTCCCACTGAGGAGCTTTATACCTGCTCCCTCCTGTGCTATTTGCAGTACAGATGCAGACAACAGCTCACTGGAGAACACTCCTGCTAACAGCACTACATAAGTACCTGGAGATCTTGTCAAAATATTATGTGATAAGGTGAAAATAAGCATCAGATTTTGAAAAGACAACCTTGTCTTTAGGTATTGTTTTCATTGGAAACAAAGATTTTATCTTGAATTAAAATAAGACAATTTCCTAAAGAAGGAAGCGGAAGCTTTTTAAACATGTTTCATCATTTCCCATATCCCATCACCTACTGTAGTTCTCCACAAACCAAACAAAGCAGTGTCGTTATTGTGCCTTTCTTTGGTGATAGTTCTGATAAAAGGTCAAAACTCATTAATTTTATGTTACACTATGTCCCAAAATTCCCACTGCAATTCTTGGAACACTCAAAGCTCTCATGTCCCAGGATACAGATTATCTGCCTGGTTCTCCAGCTTTGAGCGTCTGAGGCAAACAAATACAGTATTCCTTTTGTTCTCTGGACTTGAACAGCTTATTAACAAACATCACAAAGTACATGACTCAGATATAGTACTGAGCTGTGTGAGTAGAAGTCTTAGCATGTTTCCAGATGGAACTCTAATGCAGAGCCTGGAACAGGGTTCTGTCAACCTAAATTATTCTACATATAGACAGGAAAGATAATGAGAACAACACCAAGAAATTCTAATTTAACAAAATATTAATTAAAACCCCTAATGATCATAGAACAGAAAACTCCTGTTACACAGCCCAGCTATATCAAAAAAGCTGATATCATCTGTATAACAAGACACGAAGGATTAGTGTTAAATTCAGATCACAGCAACGCCTTTATCATCAGCTAGAAATGCTAGCAAAAGCTTTTCAAGCATACTCAACACTGGGCAGCTATACCTGTCAGTGTGAGCCTTGGGCAAGCACCATCTTGAAAAGCGAGGCTGTTCATTTGGCTGGGTAAATGTAACAATGTAACAGTCTACTTGTTCACCAAGATGGAAAACAATGGTGCATAGTTACAGAAATGTCTGGGGAAGTTTACAGGTGCTGATATTAAAGATTTATTACTATAGTTTTTAAGGGAAAGGAAAACTAAAATCCAGCTCTGACTCAAACCAGAGGAAAAAATTAAACATTTATATGACTGCTCAGTTTGAACATTGTTTCGCCACAACAATCCCAAGAACATCGAAGCCAGGTCGTGTTTTCTACTGGTGATAAGTTGGGTTTTGAACTAAAGCTTAAGGAATTTCAAATTATTCTGTATTGCTCTCTGATATTCCGTGCAATGCTACAGTAAACTATGGTATTCCATCTTTTCCATTTCTATTATTTCTATTTCTGTCTCCATTTCTTTTCCTTCTTCTCTTCCTATCTCTATTTCTCTTACTATGTAACATTCTACAATCTTACCTCAGGCATTCCTTGGGGTGAAAAGGCACTGTAGGGTGGCACCACATCTCTAACCGCCTCATATCCTGGAGGAGGAGGTTCAGACAATGATGTGTTGAAAACCTAATGGGAAAGGAGAAAAGGAATAAGGTAAACAAGGCAACATGGAAAAGAAATACTTTTTATTCACAAGCACATTTAACATGCATTTGCAATCTAAAGGACTCTGGTTTGAGAATTCTAACTAAGAAGTGACCAAAGTCTTAGCAAGCACTGGGTATCCTTTTCAGCAGGCATGTTCAATGTGTGAACTTACAAATCCCATCTCCACTCTTCACAGAGAATCCTGCATAAACGAACACAGAGTTCCTTGAAGTGGTCAGGGTACAGCAGATAAGAACAGGTTAGATGACAGGGGTAAAAATGCTTGCAATTCTGTTCAGCTGAAGCTTCTACGTGCACTTCAGCCAGTATGTAATGAACTCATTCCCCTTGTGACAGCACATCTTGAGACCTAAATTCTAATCTTCCAGAAACTGCATATAGCAGATTCATCAATACTGTACAATGAATCAAGGCAAAGAATGGTGCTGACCAGGCTTTCTTACCTCTTTCTAAATAACAGAGTAATTTTCAAACAGTTGAATAACATGAAGTATTTCTCTTACATAATTGTTTTTCAATCCATATGTCAGGATGCCGTATGAATCAGGGCAAATATCAGTATTCCTAACACATATATTATGAAACAAAGGTGGAAAATATGGAAGCAAACTGGAATCCCTGATTTCCATGAGCTTTGTGCCAGGCCCCACACCATTAAGTGAACAGAGGACAGTTTTCCCTCACAGCTTTCCCAGGTGTATGAAAGTGATTTTGTTCCCTGGTTGGAAAAACTGGTGGTTTTTGTACCTCATTGCCATGCTCATCAATTATTGAGATGTAGTTGGGCTTAGTGTCATCAGGGTAAGAGAGCAAGACATCATAATGAACCAACTGAACTGAATCCAAACCAAATTTCTCCCATTCAGCTTGGACTTGCTGTGCCAGATGCATATTTTCCTTTGTTCCTGCTAGGTGAGGAAGCTGTGTAAAATTGCTAGAGAAAAGGAAGAAATAAGTAGGGTCAGGCATTGAAGGTCATAACCAGAACTCTTCTTAGCCTAGCTGGAAATAAACCTCATAGAGATGTTTAGATATACTCAGGCTAAATAAGGACCAAGACTTCTCTGCATCTATGTATTTTTATGTTGTACACATAAACTGAGATGAAGGGTTTCAGGCTGTCCTGATCTCGCACAGGTATTTAAATCTTGGTTAGCAAGAATGGTGTGGTGACTCCAGCTATGGGGTCTTGTCCTTTCTTTACTCCTTGTCTTCTGAGCCACAGTAGACCTATGCACTCCTATGCACAGTAAACCTTATAATTGTAAAGTGATAAAATAACTTAGTACAATTATTTTTGTGCATTCAGTTTAGAAATGTGCATAATTGCTCTGATCCTTACTTTTATTTAACTAGATATTCTCCTTGAATCCCACAATTTAAATTATTTTGGCACAAATACTGGCTTATCTAAAATTTCTCTCCTAGTGTGCCTTGTTGGCAAGTAAAAGAGAGTGGGTTCTGAGTACCATATAAACAAGGAACAGAAAAACTCAACAGTTTGTGACTTAAAAGTCATGCCAGCATGAATAACAAACAGTGAAGGAGAGTATAAATAATGAACAGCCCATTGTCTGAAAAAAAAAAAAAAAAAAGATTTGTCCAGACCATAGTGAAAGCACAGTTGTGAAGCCAGTTGAAAAAACCCTCAGTTGAATGAGGCTGTCATCATGATGTCCTCATTCTATCATATGACCATGCCAAAGAATCATGTGTGGCACCAGCTGGTGTTAATGAAGGAAGTTGTAAGCTTTGATAACAAAGGGGTGTGAGATTAGGGAAAACTTAAAATTCTGGAGTTCAAATAAGAGCAAAGCCATCAAAGAAAGCCACTTTGAAAAAACTGTACACTGAATAGAATAGAATAGAATAGAATAGAATAGAATAGAATAGAATAGAATAGAATAGAATAGAATAGGTTTGCTTGTAAGGGATCTACAACAATCATCTTGTCCCCTGACCAATTCAGGGCTGACCAAGTTAAAGCATGTTGTTAAGGGCATTGTCCAAATGTCTCTTGAACAACGACAAGCTTGGACCACCTCTCTGGAATGCCTGTTTCAAGTCTGAACATCCTCTTGGTAAAGAAATGCTTCCTCATGTCCAGTCTGAACTTCCTCTGGTGCAGCTTTGAACTTTTCCTACATATCCTATCACTGGATACCAGGGAGATAAAATGAGCACCTCTCTTGCCACATCCCCTCCTTAGGAAGCTGTAGGGAGCAATGAGTTTGCCCCTCAGCCTCCTTTTCTCCAAACTAGACAAAATCCTTAGCAGCCAAATGATGCTGGATAAAACCATATTCCTCTGATCATGCCAAAAATCTAATACTGTATTAAAAGTCACTGTTATAGTGACAGCATAGTTTTCTGGATGACATATACTGAACCAAGAGCACACTAGTGTGTTATTGTGAGTGAGAATGGTTGTTTTCTATAGGAGTTCCAAGTGTTTAAGCATCACATTTTCCTGTACTACACTCCCATTTTATGGGAACCTTGTGTTTTTCTTCATTCTCTCTTCTAATCTGACTGTCTGTACTGATAGTTCTGAGCAGTGACTAAACATTGCTGCATTTCAGTGCAGGAGTGGCCACATGACAGTAAATGAGGTACAAGACTTTCTGCTTACACAGAGACAGGGACTTCAGAGGGCAGGAAGGTCCTTTCACAGAGCTGTTTAATAACAGTTGACTTTGCAGGAGCCAAAACACAGGTTAAGACTCTAAAAACTCCTAAATCTTTGGTTTTGAATGTGTATGTTATAGTGCAGTACACGACTGCTACGTAGTAGGGAGACCACACCTTCCAGCTAATTTATCTGCAATAGCTCATGGCAAATACACTTGAAATGAAACCAGTGGGATTGCCACAATCATATAAACTAAAATGGTCTTTTAGTAATTTAGTTTTGCACAAGTCCATGCTATGCAATCAGACTGGGAGTATGAGACAAATCCAAATTTGTTGATTATTCCTATAATAGCTGATGCTCTTTCTTTACACTGAAAGTAAACTCCTATCAATAAACTATGACTTGTGGCCTATTACTGACTGGAAAAAATATATGATTTTAAGAAATCCTAAGAGAAAAATGATCCATTTACAAGATCCCTAAAACAAACAGATCAAGTACTTGCAGTTAAAGCTTCTGAGTTACTAAAATAAAAATATTTATTACATAGATTAAATTTTAATAGACTTTAAAATATCTATATTTTCATGTTCTATTGAAATGGTCTTGAATTGTTTGAAGCATGACCAACAAGTCACAGAGGCGATTGTGTCCCTCTGCTCTGCTTCATGAGACTCCATTTGTGCTCAGCTTTGACAGCCAACACAAGAAGGACAGGGGCTTGATGGAACAAGCCCCAGAGGAGGCCATGGAAATGATCAGAGGGCTGGAGCATCTCTCCTGAGAAGAAGGGCTGAGAGAGTTGGGGTTGTTCAACCTGGAGAAGGTTCCAAGACCTTACAGCACTTTCCAGTATCTGAAGGGAGGTTACAAGAAGGCTTGAGAGGGGCCTTTTTCAAGGGCATGTAGTGACACAAGGGATAATGGCTTTAAACTGATAGAGGTCAGGTCTAGATTGGCTATTAGGAAGAAATATCTTACTGTGAGGGTGATGAGGCACTGGCACAGGTTTACCAGAGAAGCTGTGGATGCCCCATCCCTGGAAGTGTTCAAGGCCAGGTTGGACAGAGCTCTGAGCAACCTGGTCTGGTGGAAGGTGTTCCTGCCCCACGGCAGATGGGTTAGCACCAGAGAATTTTTAAGGTCAGTTCCAACAAATTCTATGATTCTGTGATCGTTGTGCTGGCTCTCACATGATCTCTTTTTTCTTGTCTGAACTGATTAGTCTACACACTGCTTACTAAAGAAACTGCTTGATGTTCTCCGCTTTCATTTCAGCCATAAATGCCGTCCTCATGTCCTCATGAGTACTCAGAGAAGTCTTCTTATCTGTAGGTTTTGCAAACCAGCCTGTACAACACATGAAAATACAAAAGCAAAAACATCAGAGCAATATTCCCATGACACACACCACTTCTCTCTTGTCTCACCACAAGATTTTCACTTTTTTACATTTTAGAACTGTTTTTATTTAGCACATATAAGCAGATACAATCTAATGCAGGCTGCAAATTGACGGCAGTGTTAGTCCCACAAATGGTAAGAGAACTTATTTGTCTGGGTAGATGTTGAGGGACATAAAATATTATCTTATATTTATTCATCAGTTATTTTCCTGTAGATGCTAAGGAGACTTAACTATCTTCCGTGAGCACCAGAACGTCACGCTGTCAGTTATATAGTTACCTCAATAATAAGGCAGCAGCTTTACAAAAAAATGCCCAGAAACACAGGCACGCTTTGTCAGGAACAGATGTCTTGTAACCCCCTTCTCACTCTCTGGTCTGTCTGGCTCCTTTCTGGAATCCTTCCCTTTCTGAGCAAGCAATACCAGAGTAAGTGATGAGAGGAACAGCTGGCTAGAAAGAAAAGTGTTCTTGACATCTGTTTTTAAGTCAGACTGGACAAGTTCAGTGCACGTACAGCAGCAGCTACATGGGTAGTGTGAATGAGAACCAGTGGGTTCAAGAGGGTAACAAGCTGGCAGCAGCGAGGCACTGGTTACTGGCACAGTGAAAGGCTTCACATGAGAGAGGAATTCAGTCGGGGCTTCCCAATGGCACCAATCCCAAGTACATACCAAACGGCATTGCAAAACACAAGTGGCTCTTCTGTTTTCCTTTCTTTTGTAAGCTGATCATGATTCATATGTGAAACCAAAAGGAAAGCAGGGAGAGGGAATCCCTTGCGGCAGAAACCCTCAGTCCTGCCTGCTTGGGACCAGAGCAGGTGAGACACCGAGAGTCTATTTCTCCCCTCCTGTCCGTGCCCCTCCAGCCCCACGTTTACCTTCCTGCCTCTGGCTGCGGCCGGTGCTGTTTCAAGGCAGCAGGGTCGAGGGGTATGTCTTTTGTCTCCTCACAGACCCAGCGCTCCTTTCCCTTGCCCACAGTACTATCTTACTCCTATTTACTTTAACAAAAAAGTAAATAGAAAAACAAGGCAAAGACACGAAAACCCTTCTCCTGCGGAGGAGCTGGGTATCCCAGAGAGGGTCAGTGACTGCACCCGCCCGGTGTCAAGGAAGGATGCACGGAGGGTGGCATCGGCCGGCTGAGCACGGACTCACCTCGGGCACCCTCGGCACAAACTCCCGGGCGCTGGAAACCCGCCCGCTTCTCCCCCCACCCCGGCCCTTCCTCGGCCCGGCTCCGAGCCACGTCCCCCGGCCGGACGAGCCCCCGATGCGAAGGAGGGTTAGTCTGCACTGTACCGATGAGGAACCCGAGGAGGAAGAGCCCCGCCGCTACTCCCAGGACGACAGCCCAGAAGCGGCCGCTGGCTGCCCTGGAGCCGGCCGACTCCGAGCGGGCCCCGAGCGAGGTCCACATGGCTGCGACCCGGCTGCCTCGCCGCCCGCAGCGCCCGCGGCTCCCGCCTGAGGCCGGCCGGGAGCGCCCGCCCTGCCCCGCCCCGCCCGGGTAAGGCCCTCCCGCCGCCGCGCCCGGCCCGGCCCGGCCCGGCCCCGCCTGCCGCCGCTGGATGGGCCCGGGGTCGGCTCCCGCTGTGCTCCCGCTGCCGCTCCACGCTGCCCACCTCCCCTCTGCCAGACCCCTGCGATATCCTGCTGCCCCGTGCTTCACAGAACCACAGAATCAAACAGGCTAGAAAACACCTCGGTGGTCGTCGAGCCCAGCCAGTGACCGAACACCAGCACATTAAAAAGGCCATGGCACCAAGTGCTACATCCAGTCCTTTCTTTAACACCTCCAAGGATGGTCACTCCACCACCTCCTCGGGCCCATTCCAATGCCTCATCACCCATTCTATAAGGAAACTTTTCTTAATAGACTGAACCTCCTCTGGCACAGCTTTAGGTTATTTATGCCCTCCTGTTCTTGGTAGCCTGGGAGAAGAGGCCGGTCCCCACCTGGCTGCAGCCTCATTACAGACAGTTGTAGAGGGTGATGAGGTCACCCCTGAGCCTCCTTTTCTCCAGGCTAAACATCCCCAGCTCCCTCAGCTGCTCCTCACAGGACATGCACTCCAGAGCCTTCATCAGTTTCATTGCCCTTCTCTGGACACTGCAATGCCCTTCCTGAATTGAGTGGCGCAGAACTGGACACAGATTTCAGCGTTCGATCTTACCAGTACTGAGTACAGGGAGATGATCACTTCCCACTCCTGCTGGCCACACTATTACTGATACAGGCCAGGATGACATGGGCCTTTTTGGCCACCTGAGCACACAGTTCTTTTGATTTACTACAAAGGGCAATGAGAACGCAGAGCGATGACTTCCACACTTGGTTTGCCATGGATTTCTCACACTGTGCCGTGCCATGATGTGCTATCCACAGATCGCACACCAGAGCTGGCAATAAATAACAGCAGGGCAAATCTGAGGGGAATAAATGTAACAGTCAATGTTTTAAAAGATACATTTTAAGAAACATTTTACTCCAATACCTAACACACTCTGACAGGCCGTAAAGTCTCTTCAGAGAGATATGTGCCCTTGTGAAGGTAGGTGACTACCATGTATCTCCACACCCTGTGTTTCCTTCCATTTTATGGAGTCACAGCCCCAAAGAGAGTGGGTACACCCAGCTGCCAGTTTGAGGACAAAGCTGAAACTTTGCCCACTTTTGACTCTGCTGGTGTCTTTTTGTCCACCTCTTAAAATTATCACTGTATGATTTTGGAAAAACCTCTCCATCCACTTCAGTCATCATATGGGATAAAGTTTACATTTAAGGCCATGAACAGAGTGGAAATTTGCCTGTAGAGGTGACCTCACTGCCTCTGCATGGATTTTCATGCTCAGAAACCTTGCTCAGGTGCCTGCTAGGGAGACAGCTGATGTCTGAACACAAAAAGTCTCAAGTTGTGTTGTACCCCTGTGCATATACAGTACGGGCAGTCTGTACTGGGCAGCAGCGCAAGGACCGTGCACTCTACCCCACTGAGTCACACGGCTTGCTGATGCAGGCAAAACCTGACCCTGGGAAGAATTCCAGACACTGGACTTTGTCTTGCCTCATCTGCAGAACCTATCACACCAAGAAATCTTGATACACTAGAGGGCTACTGTGGAAAGCAGAACTGTTGGCTTCGAAAAGCAATACACCAATAACACAACAGTAGCATGACTTGAAATTTTCTAAGATAATAAAATAATAAATAAATAAACCCTGCAAATGACCAGCCAGATAGTAAAAACAAAACACAACAAAACAAACAAACAAACAAACAAACAAAAACCCACCAACCAAACAACAACAACAAACACCAAAATCCAAAACCACAACAGCCTATAGTTGTGATATTGGTCCTGTCTCCTACTTTATACTATTGTATGCAGTCTGACCCTGCTGTGCAGAAGCCCTGCTTATGATACTCTGAGCAGGGTACTCTGTCACATGGTCAAGTCAAACTTGGATGCCTGACAAGTTGCCATCAGTGTATTGACAGTTGTATAAACCATTCCAGTATCCTCACCTTTCCCCTTTAATATATAGGGAACATAAACTTTGAAATGCACATGGCGGAAGGTTTTACTTCTGCCTTGCAGTTTACTTTCCTTCCCCACCCTGAACCTGCACAATGTGCCTGTATTTTTGCCTCCTCCACTATTCACTGGTGGATGATGAAACCAAGGCAGTGTTAAGCAGACTGAAGAATGAACATGTCTTCTGGTATTCTTAGAAAGATTAATTTGGCCAAGGGACCTTTGGGCATAAGGCATCTTTAGGAGAGACCCTGGATCAGTTAATTGGTTTTTGCAGCTCTTGGAAATTAGGTTAATGAAGTACCATGGGACTAGGCACTGAACAAAAACATATCTTATCTCTTGATTAATATTCCAGAGGGATTGAATCAATCCCAGTGGTTTATGGCTACATTTTCAAGTGAAATAAGATGGAAAAGAGAGTGAGGAAACTGAGATGGGAATACTCTTGAAAGTTTGGTGTTGTTTAGCACTTAACTGACTGCCCACTTAGTTCTGAATTACTGCTTTGAGATGTTTTATATATAGTTTTTTTCAGTGTGCCTGCAGCTTGGGCAACACATTGTGAACTTTATATATACAATAGCAGAAGCCAAAGGTCATAGAAAAAAATTATGCAAGAGTAAATGGTAGTTGTGATAAATGCATTAAATGTTATGCTTGTTCTATACAGAACCATATAGGTCACTTTGTAGCAAAGACATTTCACTAAATTGTAGGAAAAGTTAATGCTTCTCCTGTTTCTGTGAACAATCTTCTACTAATCAAAGTACTAGAAATATTTTTTTCTTATCTCTGAGATTCAAGGAATGTATGCAAATTTTTCTTTTTCAACACATCTGCTTGAAGGAAAAAACACACTGGGTTTTCAGATGTAAATTTTCAATGTTTTGGTTAGGATTATCCACTTATTTATTGTGACATGGCTTTCTTTAAGTCCAGTTGCAACCAATTGTAGGAATTTTACTTGAAGATGTTAAGGAACCTACGTGTATGTTAAAGTGTTGTTCAAACACGGGTACAATAAGTTCAGCTTCTGTGTTACTTTCTTTTTATATACCCTCAGAATAACTCTGTTCTTTGCAAACCCTTCAGCAGGTGAAAATGTTGTTCACAGTAATTTACTGCACATAACACTTGGAAATATTTGTGGAGAGTGTTCTTCATATACGTACTAAATGTATGCTTCTGAGTTTACTCAGATTTGAGACTTAGGAAAGGGTGGGAACAAGTTGTCCCAGTGATGGTTTTTGCAGTAGCCTTTCATTGTTCTGAGTCACAAAACTATTTTGACAGATGATTGAGTTAGAAGGTTCCAAATTCTTTTGTTTAGGGCAGGAAACAAAGAAGATGGAAGTAGCTATGTCACTTACAACCCACTGGAGGAACAACCAGTTTAGCGTGGAGGTAACACTACTACTATGATGTCCGAGGCCAGCCTTTATAATTAGTCAAATAAAAATGTGTTTGCTTGTAGCTGCCATTCTTTATTACCATTTTAACTGTAAATTAGATTAGATTTAATTGTAAATTAGATGCTTAAATGCGTGGAGTTCTGCTGTGAAATTATGTCAGGGTTCAAGAGGAGGCCAGCAAGGAGACAGTCGTGGGGGTCATGTGCCACTGACTGTGCTATCAAGCTGAGAAAATGGATCAAGCCTTCTTTAAACAACTAGAAGTTTCATGATTACAGGGCCTTCAGCATGGGAACACTTGAACAGACTGCCCAAAGGTCTGGCATAAAAAATCTTGGAACTTCTCCAAGCACCTGGACAAAGCTCTGTGCAATCTGATCTAACTTGGATCCTAGCTCTGTTTTGAGCAAGAGTTGGTCTGAATTGACCTTCTGGGGTCCCTTCTGATGTTTTCCTATGAGTCTGTAATTTTAATAGAGAATTGCTTGTGGATTAATACATGGGCTGTTTTGTAAATGGAAAAGTCTATGTTTCTCTGTTTGTTTCTCTATTAGAAATGTGAGGAAAAGACAGTACAATGAAAACATTTGCCTCTTTCCCAGGGGTTCTGTAGGATTAAATAATTTCTTTAAAAACTTTTTTTAAAAAATAAATAAAATAAACAAATTAATGAGTTCCAAGTCTCTATTGGACTATAGAAACAATCACTAATTAAATTTTGAGTGGCTTGGATAGAAGTTATTGTTATATACTTTATGAGTGAAATGAATTGCATATATTGTTGTAAAATGTCAATAGAAGAGCATGAAATAAAGCCTAGGAGACTTTTCACCTAGAAACCTTTTCTTACACTTTATTCTAGCTTCATATTTTCAAACAATTCAAAATATTAGTTTCACACTTTTTATTTGTATAGGGCATGCAAGCAATAAGTAGGTTTATGACTCATGTTTTCCTTTTCCTTAATATACATACTCTTCTTACTATATTTGCATTAGAAAGTACATAGATAAAGCTTTGAAAGTGCCTAGAAACCATGCTGCTTTTGATTTTCACAAGTCACTACTGTGCTTCTGAAACATCCCATTCTGCAAGGTGCCACATATGGCTATGTACTGGAAAGAAAATGTGAGCTTGCTTAATATTTTTCTCCCCATGTCTCTGTATAAAGAAGTCAGAATGCTGCTTCTACTTAAAGCACTAGGCAATCCTAGAATCATAGGTTCACAGAATGGTTTGGACTGGAGGAGACCTTTGAAGTCCACATCCTGCAACCCCCCTGCCATGGGCAGTGGCATCTTCAACTAGACCAGACTGCTTAGAGCACTTTCCAACCTGGCTCTGATCTATCCAGGCATGGGACATCCACAGCCTTCCTGAGCAACCTGTTCCAGTGTTTTACTATCCTCGTTTAAAAGAAATTCTTCCTTATATCTAGTCTGAATCGACCATCATTTAGATTAAAATCATTTCCTTTTGTCCTATCAAAACAGACCCTACTAAAAAAGTCTGTACTTATTTCTCTTACCGCCTCGATTTGAATTCATGGTAATCAAGTTAATTACCTGCTGTGTTGGATTTGTAACTTGACCCTATGCTGTGAGCTTGGAGATCTGTGGAGTATTCGCTGTGATAAGATTCCTTCTGCTGTGATTCTGGTGACTGTCAAAAAAAGCAGCAGGCCAGGGCTGCTTTTCTACTGTAATGGCTCACTAATTTTGTCCTTTCTTCTTCTGGGTTCCTTTTGTATCCCCTTTCCTTCTCTCCCAGCTCTAAAAGGTCTCCAAGGGAATCAGTTTTTACAACCTAAAGGAAAGGGTAATGAATTTGCCATAATAACTATCTGTCCAGGTGCAGTCCTTTTGTTGACTCCTTTCTGTCTTGAATGGTGGTACGTATTACTGTGTCCAAAATATTTGTGCTCCCATCCTCTGGGGCTTCCTAATGAAATGCTGAACACTAACTTCTACAGAGGTCATAGAAGTAAGCATCCATCTATTTGCAGAAGGGAGTTTGGTTTTACAAATAGTAGAACATTTTGGCATAGTACACTGTGAAAGAAGGGAGAGGAAGGTACCGTGAGCCAGCGTAAAGGCCCATAAGGATCTGTGCTACACATGGGAAGAGGGGAGGAAATTCGCAATTGTAACCAGTTGTAACAGGAGCCCCAGTGCTGCAAGATGCAGGGGTATAAAGTTAAGGAAAGGTGCCCTGTTGATTTAAAAGCTCTTAATATTGAGTGAAGAGCTTTTGCTGTTACTACTGCTCTTGGCTTCACAACTCAGTTCTCTTCTATTTGTTGTACTCACTGGACTGCTTATGAATGGATTCTTTAGGTTTCATCACTATAGCACAGATGAGTATTTACTGCTATCAACTTCAGTTTACTGGTGGATTATGGTGTTGATTTGGTATATGGAGGAGTCAGACAAGCTTCATATGTGACAAAACATGATCCAGGGAGTATAGGCCCCTTTTCTGGCATCAGAATGTTAAATCGGCTTAAGGTGCCCTGTGTTAATGGCACCATGAGACCAGAAATGGCCTGTTGTTATTGCAGAATCGACTCCACGATGGCTGAATTGCCTTGAATCATTTTATGGCTTCAGAACAAGTTTTTACAGACATATACAGAAATACTTCTGCTTCTGTGTTCAGCTTTTGCCTTCCCCGGACACTTCCACATTGGAAGTACAGCAAGTATATTTTCTTGTTGTTCTTGTGCCAAAGACTGGGGTGCCAGTGTGGAAAATAAGGAGAATGGACCAGAATAATGTATGCAGGGAAATTCTCTCAGATGTAAGAACATAGCTATTATCAAAATATGTGCCTCTCTGAGAAATCAATCAACTGCTGTTTGGTCATGTTGCAGCTGCCTTAAGAAGAGCATCCTGACCATTTTTTCTTTCCTCAAAGCTGCACTGGAGTGCTCTGAAGCCTACAAATATTCTAGCTTATTCATGCTACAGAAGCAAAAGAAAAGAGGCTTTTTTTTCTGTTCTTATTTGCGCAGTCTTAAATTGTAGTGCCTGTTAAATAACCCTCCTTATTGATGGTGAGTCACAGTTAGCCAGCATGGATTCTTGGAATTTTACAGAATAGTTTTGTTGCTGTGATTATCACTGTTGTATGCATTTTGGCTATTGGTCTGCTCCTAGCTGCTAATTGTTTAAGATTTTCTATTGCAGCTGGAAGAGATTTTGTATATGTAGACAGAAGCAGGAAACCATTTCAGTTCTGTTGGAGAACAAGACATAGTGACTTCAACTTTTAAAAACAAGTTAAAAATAGACACCACTGTTATGGACATGTGTGTTTGTTGTGTGATTACATCGTAATGCAAAATATGAAGCTTATTTTTTTAACAGTTTCCTGTTGTGAATTTTATTTTCTCAGAAATGAGAGGCTAATAATTCTCAGTGGGATTTTTGTGGTTAGATGTAAGAAATAAGTAGTTGCTCAAGGAGTTTACAAGGTCTATTTCAATTTTTGTCCTGTTCAGGATAATTCTGTGGTTTAAGGTTTCATGCTCCTTTATTTCTTTTTATTCCTTTTATTATACAGAGAAATTAGGATACTTGGCCTTAGCACCATTTTTCCTGGATTGTTTGAAAAACTTTACACACAATACTTCTTTTAATCCTTACAGGGTCTGAAGTACAGAGTCTTTCTGACTTATCTGAGGTCATTGTAGTAGACACAAAGTCCTCTGATTTCTCAGCTCTGTGTCCTGGCCACGAGACTACAGTATTCCAAAGCCAGACTGTAGTATTCCTTATGTCTACATTCTTCTTTCAGATGATGAGCTAACTAATTCTTTGTATGGGCAACTGCTGCTATTGCAAAGGCAAATTGTTTTGACAAAGATAGTTATGCACCGTGTGCATGTAGAAAAATTAAAAGCTACCAGAGAAAGCTCCACTTACTGTATCATAATTTTCACTGTCATTAAAAATTGGGAAGGATTTTCCTCCCCTCCATTTGCCTGCACATTTCAAGCACCATCTTTCCTTGAGAAATATCCTTGTGGCCTGGGAACTGTCCCCCAAACAGACACCTAAATACTTGAATGATTTTCAGTACTGCATACAAATGTGTAGTGTTGGCCTGAACCACAGCAGTTTTATTTTCTAGTCTTTTAAAAAAGAGACTTCACCAGCATGAAATTGGAATGATACACAAGTAAATCACAGTCCTGAACTTTTTTGTGGTCACCATGCAAAGGACAAATTGAAGTGCACTCAACCTCCTGATAAAAAAAGCAATTGGGAAAGCAATAAAAGGATAAGCAGCTGTAGAAAAAAATGTGAGCAAAGGACAGAGTTCAGATTAAAGACAGAAGCTGAAGAAAGGCAAGGCAAGAAATAAACAACTCTTTAAAAAATCTCTTGTGAAAGTCCTGCAGTGTAAGGGGAAAAATGCATTCTCCCTCCCTGACCTCTAAAGAGAAGTCATCAGTTCTCTGAAGCTCCATGTGAAAAGGAAGTGCTAACATCTGTTTTCCCTTGTTCAGTCAGTGAATTTGATATTGTTTGAAGAAAGAAATTCACTTCAAGAATGCAATCATGTTGGCTGTCCTACACAACAGTGTAAGGAAACCCTCTTCTGCTGAGCCTTTTTTTGTTGAGAAAGCATCATTCTAGTGGAGCCTGAAACAAGTACTAAACTAAATTGACTGAAATGAGATTCTTGCAGCTTTCAGGGTGAATGAAATTGGTTCTATGGGGTCTTCTCCTTCCCTCAGTCGTTACAAGATTACTTACCTCAGTTGTAAATGCCTTTTTTTCTTCTCTGGTTAAGAGATAACATAATAATTCCTATGCCTCTGTGGTTCAGTTAAAATTACATCTACCTCTGAACCTTCAAGTAGGAGGTAAATGAAAAGTGACTGAGGAGACCTGCCATTTCTATCTTTTTGTTTCTTTCTGTGTGAATGGCAGGCATGAGAGATCAGGTCTCATTCATGTCTTACTTACTGAATATCATTATAATAAAAAAAAGATCTCTTCACAGATGTGAGAAATGCAAACCAAACACATTTCCTGCACCTCCATAGTGGAACGCTGAAGTGAAAAGATGTATGACAGTAGATATGTACAGAGGTCAGTTCAGTAGGTCCCATCAGCAGCTGATGTTGGTCACTGAAATTGATGCAGACTTTAGGTTTTGTTGCTAAAAGACTACTAAAATATACAAGCTGATGAGAACTTACTGGATATTTCTTAGATGCTAAGAAGGAGCTGTGAAGGTTCGCTGCATTTAGCATCCCAATCTGTAAATGTGACAATTGGAATACAATTACATTAGTTTTCATATGTGGAACATATGTGACATTTCATGTGCTTTATTATTAGTCTGTGTTATAGGCACACATCTGCATCCTCTGGTGGGACCGGTGCTATGCGTATGTAAGGATGCCTGTGAAATATGGCACTGTAAACATAAATGTTTGACTAAAGGTTTTATGTGAGTATTTTATCAAAATGTGTAACCATTTCTCCCTCACCTGAGGACTTTAAATAAAGGCAGTCAGACTTAGTTACAGTATTTCACTGAGTCCTTGGAGAAGTGTTGTTCTACATTTTGAACCCCACAGTGAATCCTTCAGACAGTCCTAGAGAAGGGGGTTAAAAAAGAAATGTTTCCAATAGCAACTTGTTCTTCTGCTGGAACAAGCCAAAGTTATTTGAAAAGACAGCATAGAAATAGCGAAACCAGGGAGAATGAATGCTATTTTGAAAATGTAAATGGAACAGCCCTACACTGAAAGAGTTTTGATGGGGAAGTGAAAACGAACAATCTATCCTACACAAATTTTATAGAATTGCATCCTGAGTAGAATTAAACCTCAGCCACTGGACTTCCTCACAATCTGCATATCCTTCTCTCTTCTGGTGCTCTTGACCGCCTCAATATGAGCCTCCTGGACATCACAACCAGTCACCACCTTCTGTTATTGTCTGACAATACCATTTAGATTCTATAGGATCTAGGGATGTGCCTGCAGAGCTGGTGTTCTGCTAGACAAAGGATGAGGACCATATAAGAATCTCTTGCTCTTTTATATCCAACTACTTTTTAGAGCTTTTTATAGCAAGTCTTTTTAGAGCTAGTCTTCAGAGCATAAGTTACATGAGGGACACAGAGGGAGAACACAATAATTGATGATTTCTGGAAGCAAAAGTTAAAATAGGAGACTTAAATTCCTGAGAAGTTGTGTATGTGAATAATGGATCTTGAAATATCTCGAACATGTTACTAACCCTGAAATAAAAGAAGCTGATAATACATACATATTCTTTAAAAATGCAGTTTTAAGAAGCGTGATCGAGAGATGGGTGTATTTATTTTAGTTATGTAAGTTTTACATTTTCCCACCAGATGGCAGCCATAGACTGCCCACTGATTGGCGCATACTCGCCTCCTATTTATATAACATCTATGACCCAAGACCATCGTCTGACAAGAGCTGCTTTGCTTTCAAGGAAGTCAGCAAAAATAAATACAACTGTAAATTGAGCAGTTCGGTTCTTCTGATTTCCAGTTATGCTTGCTTTATGTAAGTGCAGCTACAGCATTTACCATTTGGAAAAGTGAGGCATCTGGCCTTATATGTGTGCAAATGTGTGCCTATGTAATGCATTTAAATCAATGGAATAAATTCATTCTTTGAGGGTTGCATTCTCCTTATGGCTCTTTTTCTGGTTGGTCAGGTCCTCAGCTTGTGGAGAGACACAACAATACACATTAAATCTATTTACACTGGCCTAAGCTCGTGAAAACAATGCCCCCAGTTTGACAGCGTCTGGTGAAATGCAGCCCACTGGCTCCACTGACACTTGACAAATCTCATGCACTCAATGTGAGAGTGTCTGGTCAGACTTTTTGATACTCGTGCATTCTTTCCTGCCTTCTTCTGCCTTCTTTCATTCCCTGTCGTGCCTACTGTGTGCAAGATATGGCAGTACACTGGAGCTTGCTTGGAGTATTCCTCCTGTGAGGAACTTGCTAGGATCTCATCTCCTTGTTTCAGCCAAGTCTTCCACTCCTTTACACCATATAAAAAAGTATAAAACCATATAAAACCATATATATATATATGTTTAAAAAATACATCCTCAGGAGCAAAAAAAGTTGAAGTCTGACTTAAGTACTTTGAAAGCAGATGCTTAATATTTTCAATTTTACAGAGATGTAACTCTGCTGAACTGGACCCTGTGCAAATTTGTAGTGGGTTGTGACTATGCTAGAAGGTTTGCTGTCTAAACAGTGTAGAAGAGCTATCCCCAGAATGAGCAGGAACATGTCCAAGATCGCAGAGTTTATCTAAACAGAACCAAGAGAGATGCCAGGTGTTCTGAGTCACTAGCACTGCAGCATTCACTCCATAAGTGATATCACTGAAGCCACTTCCACCGCTCTTAGAAATGGTTTTATTTTTCATGTAGTGGCTTCTTAATTTATAAATTACTGTCCAAGGAGAACACAAGAATAGCAACAGGGGAAACTGATTTTTCCTGAGAGCTGACAGGTGTGCTTTGTATTTGGCTTTTATATTGCCTGTGTGCTGAGAGGTTTTCTGAGTTGGCAGGGTTTGGGGGACATAGAAAACCCCAGAATTTTAATATTCTTGCTGCTCCACTGGATAAGCTGCTCCACTGGATAATTTGAGTGAGCAGCCTAGGAAGTATCGTACAGAACAGAGATGAGCACTAAACAAAATGAGGCCTGGTGACCAAATGACATTTGCAACTTTCCAGAGAAAATCTCTCCATATTAGTACTGTTTCTCTGCATTCAAGGAAGGGCAGCAAATGGCTCTCTATCTAATGGACTTTGGTCAGCCTTGACAGTATTTTTCTAAGAGGATTGTTGTAATTTTATTTATCTTTGAACACCTTTTATCCTTAAAAGGACAAAAAAGAAACCATCTCTCAAATGAAGGTTAAATCCAAAAGGAAAAGTTGCATAGCTGAGTGGATGACAAGAAATAATGTTAGAACTTCCCCAAAAAGCCTTTTACCTAGAATTGGTACAGAGCTGGAGGTCTGTGCTTTTATCTATGGAAAAGAAAAAATGAAACTTTTTGCATGGTTGGGATGTGATAATAACTGGGGAATGTCTCACTTGTGTAGGCTGAGGAAGTAAGAAGCCAAGTAACATAATTTTTGTTTCTTCAGTCACCATATGATGAGAATGAATAAAGGGACGGTTTCCTCCCTTCTGCAGAACAACTTTTCCATAGAAAAAACAATCTCTCCATTATGACATCCTGACCCCCAGCAAGCTCCTGACTCAGGTTTTAGTAACTCTGAGGTTACTCCAGGCTGATGGAAATCAAGGTATGTAGAAGCACAAACGGCAAAGTGTATTAGAGTATTGAGATCAAAATGTCCCAGAGTAGGCCAGTGTGCTTTTTACCAGGATCCTGTCAGACTATAAATCTGTAGCTGAAGTGCAGTGCCACAGGCTCTTCCCTTGCTCTGTTGATGGGATAGAAAGGAGCAGCATGGTGGTGGGATGCAGCTCAGGCCAGCCAGCTGAAGCCAACACATTCAGTCAGTTAGCAGGAAGGAAGCTGTGATGCCACGCCTTGATGCGCCTGGGAGGGAGCACAAAGTGAAGGCCACTGGCATGGGTCCCTTGCACTTATGCCCTCTCTCTTGCACAGAGAAGGCTGAAGCAGGGTGTGTCTTGGTTCTGTGAGCAGCTATTCCAGTTTTGTTATCCTTGGTTTTGATCTGAGAACTGGTCTTCAAGAGGAACCTAACTATGAAGTAGATGTCTAACTAGCTGTTTGTCTCAGTTCTCCCTTAAACAGCAGCCTCCACATTTGAAAGGCTGAACAGATGAGAAATCACAGGCCCACTTCTTTCCTTCCCACACATTTCATTTGCTGGTAGCTTTTCTGAAAGGCTTTGCCATTGACTGCTTCCTGACCTACTTTATTTCACACGTGTAGACTGAGAAGGTTTTCAGCAGCTACTGATCATTCTCTTCTGGAAAGTAAAGCTGGCACGGCTATTTTTATTTTCATCTTAGGAAAAAGGAATGTTACTCATGCCCTAAGGCAAGGTCATCATTTGCTTTCAGTTTAGGTAATGTGAAAGAACATGCCTATTAGAGTTTTGCTTTGGATATTAACTGCCAGCTCATCACTAAAACAAAAGATGCCACATCCTTATATCTTCAGGATGTTTTGAGACCAGCATGGACACCCCAAGCTGTTGGTGCCTTTTTGTTTTCAGTCTTGAAGGTCAGATAAGGGGTCTTGCACAGCTAAACATTTCTGTTAGTGCTTTTGAGACTTCGTAATGTCTTAAAAAAAAAGAGAAACTAACAAACACAAAAGGAATTTCACCCAGCTAAAAGTATAAAACTGATCCTTGTTGGTGTGAAACAATATAATGATTCTTAATTTAAAAAATATTGTTTTATTCAACTTAGTATTGGACTAGACTAGTGGTAAAATCTGCCATCCTAGAATATATATTGTATAATTTATAGATCTTTAATAGCTGCTATATTACAAATTTCTTCATTTTCGCACACACAGAAAAAAACCCCTCACATTATATTTCTGTTGTTTAAGATCAACACAGACTATAAAGCATTGCAGAAACTTTAAATTACTTGCCAGAATCCTCTTGCTGCAAAACTAGAGTAATGTTATATTTTTAAAAAATATATTTGTAATTATCCTGCCTGTGGAATATTTATATTATAAAAATCCTTGGAGTTGCCAACTACTTTGGCTGGGGGTGGAAGATTTTTTTTTTATTTTTGTTAGATAAAGTACTATTGCAAACTTCTTTATCTGGTATTTTACTGGGTTGTTGGGATACTTCCTCATTTTGTAAATGGAGTCATCAGTAAAGAACGATGCTACGGTGCTTCGCCAGACAGTCACTTTCAACAGTAGAAATGTTTTTGAAGCTCAGTTTGACTGTTAGTCTTTGTCTTCATCCTACTGCTTCAGGAACTGGCTGTGCAAGAGACTCAGCTCTTGGACCTCTTTGACATGTTCATGCTGCATGGCAACAGAAGAGCTCCGTGATTATTTCTACCAGATGTTTTACATGAGGAAATTCCATCTTGCATATTTGTTTTTTTTAATAATAGAAACATCTTGAAATTTTATTATTATTACAGAAGTTATCTGTTTATATTGCAGCAAGCAATGTTGGTACTGCTCCTGAGATGTCATGAAAATACCTGTGTCTTTACAGCCCCATCCACTGTATCTATTACTATATATACCCTTATGTCTTTAACTGTTTCTCATATGCCACTCTGGAATGCATGTTGGGGAAGTGTGTTATTTAACAACTGCAATAGAAATCCATGTTAAGACTTTAAAAAATGCCCAGTTATTGCAGTATTTTAATCTGAGGGAAAGCAAAAGACCTTATCTTGCTGTTGTTCATTTGGTTTTGCAAACAGGCATTGGAGTTTACTTTTGGAAAATAATTCTTTCTGAGGTGTGTGAAGGTTCATGTCTGACAACCTGAGATCTCTGGCTCTGACTTGCTATGACAACTGGAAAATAATCCCTTCTGTTATTTTTAGGACTTTTCTATAAAATAAAACAGAACACACTCAATTTTATTCACATTTCAGATTCATTCACACAAACATTCACAATCCTCAAATGAAAAATATTACAGTGAAACAGGTCTTGTTTTTCCCTCATTTATACTCCTACTACTATGTAGAAGACAGTAAAGCAAAGGGAGAAAGTGATCAAGGTAGAAAAAACCAGACTGCTTGGAACAAAGGGAGGAGGCAGAAAATGAGATGGGTGTAGCTGAAAGAATTGAAAGCTGTTGAACAGCCTAGATCAACATGAGATTGGATAGTCAGTTTCAGTGCCTTGAATTTCTCCCCCATATAATTTGGAGGGTATTTTTGTTAAAGGACCGCAGTATTTTTTCAGTGTGGTATCTCAAAGAAAGCATTGCAGCTTTTCAGGCCAGTGGTCTCTGTGCCATTCTGTACGTCCCTGCTGAGTACCTGCATGGACCTAAATAGTCATGATGCTCAGAAACCCTAAGCAATGGTCTGAAGGGGGTGATTGGGGCTGTGACGTTAAAGGTCAGCACCTTAGGAATGTCGTGCTGTTGTGTATATCTGCCTTCTAACTTATATATGATTGGGTTTTCGAACATACCCTAGGGTTGTATGAGCCAGAGATCCCTCTGTGTATGAACTAAAAGAGAATTAAGTGGAAGGCAATGAGTTCTCAAACCAGAATATCATTTGCTGTGCTGTGGCATTGCACCTTTTCTTTCTAGTGCACAGGCCACCATATCCCATCTCCATCCCTGCCTCACTCCGACAACGAAGCTCCCCCTGCCTAGACCCTATTTATTGTCTTTCTACCCATCATTCAGAAACACACATCAGTGTGACTTAGTTATCTCTGCAGATTGCTGACAGCTACTCAGACAGCACTTTATTTTATAAATGAGATACCTTTCTATTTTAGGTCAGCAGATCTGCCTAGGTTGTGACAATTACTTTCCATTGCTCTGTGCTCCTGTAAAAGTCACTGTCATAAAACTGTATCAGGAGATGAGAAATTACTTCCTTCCTGGCCAAAATGTGTGCCATAGAATTTATAAAAGCTTTGAAAAGTTTTATTCATTTTTCAAACTATTCAGGAAAAGCCCCAGCAACATTTGTATATTCACGTGCCTTCCTTGTCCTGATAGTGTGAACTCCTTTGAGAATCTATGAAACTCCGCGTTTTCTCTCCATGCAGGATTTTTCAGTTTTCTATCCTACCCACTAAACCATTAGGGCTGCAATACTATTGCTGAATTTAATCTTTTAAATGTGTTGTAGTATAGTAGTATTGTTGTGTTTGTTTTCTTGTTTTTGTTTTTTTTTTTTTTTTTAATTTTTGGGATTTTTGCTAGCATTCTGATCTGTATTCTTTTACATTTAATAGACAACTATTAAATGTTAAGCCAGTCCTTAAAACTGCTGCTCAGTATATCTTCCACAGAAAATGTCTGTGGACTTCCAGGCATGTATTCTGATGTCATGCTTTCAGAACCCTTTTCATTATGATTTCCAGATAGTGATATTTGGATAAAACTCTTTCAAATTGCATTATTTTCAAGAAAGTGTGTGAAGACATGATATTATATGCATGGTTAGATGTCTGCCTTCTCTCATTGTCTTTGAATTCTGTTTATAGATTTGAGTCCTGCTTTTATTAAAGTCAGTGACAAATCTCAAACAGTGTTGAAAGTAAAGCTACATCTCTTTGTTTAGGACTTATTTTAAAGAAGCTGCAAAAGCACTTAGATGAAATGAAGAAATTTTAAGATGGTGTGGTTTGATGTCACATTATTTATTTAGATTTTAAATTTTTTATATATAGGACATGAATACATTTTCTTGGATGATTTCTAAATAATAGCGGTTTATTTCATTTAGAATTAAACTTTCCACAGCATTTTTTTTAACCTGCAAATTGCAATTCTGTGTTAGGATGAGGCCAAAAGGTGAAACCACTAAGGAAAAAATAAGCAATACATTTGTAAGAGCAATACTGCTTCAAATGTAGAATTGCATTATAGGAGTTAAATCACTCCTCTTGACAAAGAAACTGGATTTTTTTTTGTGGGATTAGAACTCTACATTAGGAAATTCACATTTTCCTGTAAATCATGGTCAGGATTATCCTTCCTATTATTAGGGTTCACTAGGAGGTTTTTTTTCCTAAGCTAGATAAGAGTTTGGTCAGATTTGAAAGTTTTTGAAAAGCAAGACTAATAGCCTTTCTTCGCCAGGATTAATGTGTGTGTCTCATGAGTAGTTTAAGTTTGAAGACTCTGTCACAAAGCCTCCATTATGATTAAAGCTGTCACTAACTAAAAGCCAGGTCAATCTCAAAAAGATTTTCAAATATAATATTTCATACTGCCAACATCCTTTTCTCACAGGACATTTATACTTGTCATTATAGTAGCTGTCTGAAATTAATAGCAGTCCTTTGTGAACTTTGCGAAACGTGGTATATCCCTCTCTTTAGAAAGGGTAGCAGAAGAAGGAAGAAATTGTTATTGCCTTGAGTTAGTTTTTAATTAACATGTTTTCTTCTCTGGGCAGTCAGGCACACTAACTGGTAAGAAATTAGGGACAGTAAAGTGCCAGTGTTGTCCTGCATAATGAGAAAAATGTTTTCTTGCCAAAAGAAGGGTGGAAAAATTTCCATGAGATTCCCTAAGAGGGCCAGACTGTGAATTTACCTGTTGTCTATAATTCAGCTTTCTTCTGTTATTTTCCTTTCTTTTTATGTCTCTCTTGAAGTAATTTCACTATTCAACAACATTTCCATAAAAATTAAATAGAAATGAAGTGTTGACTCAGTGCTTTAATCTTAGGTCATTTCAAGCATTGCCTTCACTCCGTAGGTTTTCACTCTGAGTGGTCTAATTAGATGTGTTATTTTTTGGTTACAACTTTTTTAAGCCTGCCTTGGTATCAGACGGTTGAGTTACATTTCTGTAACCCTGATCAAGTGCCATAATCTGTCCTCGAGCATCTCTAGCACTCAGCTATGCACATTGACTCAGCTGTGCCAGGGACTATAAATGATGATGATTTTGTTCATGAGAGACCAAGCATCTGAAATCTGTTTTCACTCACAGTTTGAAATGGGTGCAGCCCTTTCTGCAGCAACGCCTGTCGCTGAAGGGCATGTTCAGAACTTTACTGCCAGTTTATTTGAAGTAAATTGTGTCATTTGAAGCAGGGATCCTAAGGCCTGGCCGCCCCTTGCTGGGTTTAAAATGAGTGTAAAGGAAAGACTTGAAAACAAGAAGTGTCTCTGTTGCATCTGATGGATGGCATCAGACAGGGTGGATAGAAGAACCGTGCCAATGTGAAGTGACAAGCTTAGAGAGGTGCAGAGAGCAGAACTGGCGACGAACTTAGATAAACCCAAGAAAGATATTCTTATTGGACTTGAGTGTCAGAGTGATGCACTGTGTGCTCTTTCTGTTACATCCTTTCTGAATGCCAAGGATGCTGTCTCGGTCTCAGTTCTTGTGAGAGAGATAAGCCAGCATTGACATTGCCCATTTTTTCCTCCCAATGTAGCAAAGTAGCAGATATCATATCCTTAGTGCATATACATCTGGATAACTCTACCTCTGCAATGACAAACTGGTGATGGGGCCAACAGTGTCAGGGAGGATTGTGGTGTTTTTGGAGCCTGACGCAGTAATCTTGCATGCACAGAAAGTCACCAAGACTTGCTGCATATTCACTGCGCCCTCAGAAGGTTTTTCACAGCTGCTGTTAGGGGTATTTCGTCCTGGACCCCATTCACATGGTTGGTCTAGGACTGACATGATCCACAACTGAAAGCAACACTGACAAACTTCCTAAATCTTATACCCTAAAATCTTCAGGCTGAAATAGCTCCATATTCACCGAGGCTTGGAGGCTCTCATTCCAGGTATCTACTGCAAAATGGCAAACCTGTAAAAAAATCTTAGAAATCTTTTGTGCCCTTCCAAGCTTTCTTTGGAGGAACATCCCAGTTTTCCCTTCAGTGTACCCATAAAATGAGCAAGCCACTGTCATCAGGCTGCCTTTTCCTCCTCTAAGGTTTCTACAGTGTTTTTACAGGGTTTTAGGCATCTTGTGGATGCACAACTTAAATGCTTGTTGGTTTAGCTGACAGTGCTTCTACAAACTGTGTGTGTGCATGTGTATTTCCTTATCTGGTCTTCAAAATAGTACTTGGATCAGTCAGCATATTGTTCTGCATTTTTGCAGAAAGCCAATTAACCCCTCTGCATCCCTTTAAAAGCAGCCAGAAATCAAGTGCCAAAGCTCACTGAGGTGCAACTGCTTTATTTCTGTATCTTAAAATAGCATTTTTAAACTCCTGTAGTTAATAGCTTCCTTAGAAAGAAACATTCCCCTAATCAAAACAGCTGAGGCGTTGCAAACATGTGACTTTTATTTCCTCTCTGGAGCCCTAAAAATGTGCATTTTTTTTTCCTCCTGACATACCACCTCAAAGTTAAAGATGTTCTTGAGTATTCCAGGACTGGAAAACTAAAAGGGTTTGTATTCTAAAGCTGTTCCTTATAGCTCTAATTAAACATAGTATTCATGTCCTTACCCTTTAGCAATGATTTCAGTATTTTTTAAGCAACTAAAATGAAAATATCCTTATTCTCTGATATTTTACCTTTTTTTTTCCCCTGAAATTCTAAAATCACACCTTGTTAACTGAAGCCATCCAAGGGGAGCCATGCTAGGAGAAGAAGAAACAAAAAACATAGAATAACTGCTGAAACCACCTCATGACTTGGCTTGATTACCAGCTCTCAGCCCAGAGCATTCCAAAATTTTCTCAGGTGCTTCATTCACTTGCATATTTTACAAAGTGGGAAATTTGAGCACTTTTTGTTATTGTTGTTTTAATTTGTGTTTTGGCAGTCTAAGTAAACTGGTAATTTATGCAGTTGCCTCTCTGATCTTCAGAAATCGCAAATACATATGTGAAAATGAATGAATATCTATGTTATCTCCACTGCATCTAAAATTTTTCACATCAAGGAAATACGTCAAATACATTAACAACAGGCCAGTTGTACTAAATAGATTATTTCATGATATTGTCTCCTTAGTTGCTTCAGCTGTCTATCCACTATCTACCAAGCAAAATGCTGTGATATCATTTCAATATCTTCAGAGTATGGTGCAGGGATGCTCCAAAAAATCTTTATATTGAAGTTACAGAAAGTATTAATCTTCTGCATCATCTAATCCATTTCATACATTCCTAGCTTCTTATTCACGGCAGAACATAGCCATCGAATGTGGTTAATTTTTACATGAGGCAGAGACTAATCAGGCAAACCAAAAGAAAGAAGAAAATGGCAAATATGCATCTGCAAAATGAGGGTGTTAGGTCAATGTTAATTAAAGAATGATTTTTTAGAAGCAGACAAGCAATAATTTTTAAAAATATAACATGTTTTTTCTTACTTTTAACACCTGTTGTATTAGTGTATAATTATTTTATTAACAATTCTTATCATTATACATGTTACATTATATAAAACAAACAATGTTGGCTTTTTCTCTTTGCGTATGATTTGAATTAGAAAGCAATATATGAAAGAAAGCTGGACAGGAAGAAGATAATATTTTTCTCATTCTCAAGAAGAAAACGCTTTTCTTTCAAGAGATTAGAAAAAGAGCACATGATTTCTGCAAGAGTTTATTTTTTGAAATAATGATTTTCCCTTCTTTTTTTTTTTTTTTTTTACAGAATAATTTTTGCCCACTTGAAAATGAAAACATTCCTAAAGCAAAGTCACCAATTTTAGACAAACATTTTGGAAAAAAGAAGGATGCATGTTTTTTTAAGTACTGGAAGGAAGGAAATCTGAAATCTTACTCTAAAATATTTTAAATTAATCTTTGATTTACTCCTGGCAGCAATTCCCCAAAGTTACAACTTGAATGTTTTCCTGAGTCCAATTCAGAGCATACTGATGTTTATTAAGAGCCACAGCAGCAAAGTGATAGTGGTGGAGACAGGTGTAATGGGATATAAAATCTGAACCTTAATTGAACACCTTTGAAGCATTTCAAGTGATAATCATTACAACATAAACTGCAACACTGAATCTTGAATTAACTCAGAGGATGTTTCCATAATAACTTCAGCAGACTTTCGGTTTTTCTGAAGAGAATCTACACTCATGCAACTGAATCTTAGGTTGTGTATTACCAAAAACCTCCCCCAAACCATTAAGCAATTCTGTCTCAGTGATTTCCTAAGCCAAAATTCTTTACAGCCAGTGAGTGTAAAGAATTACTTTAGTACTACAATATGTTTGTCTTGTTATTACATTCTTGTGTTTATGGCTGTTAAAGTTCTGGACTGCAAGGACCTTTGAGTTGACCTGGTACAGTTGTTCTTACACAGACTAATTAGTTCACTCCTGCATGAAAAATGGAAAGAGGCTCCTCACACTCTGAGCATCATCTCCTTATTGTAGGCTTTTAAGGGCAGACAACCTAACTTTATGTGGCTTCTGAGGGGAAAGAAAATTACTAGGCTGAGACATGAGCTCTTCCTTCAGTTCTGCATCACAATTTCAATGTCAGAAGCCAGGGAAATGTGCCACAAAAAGGGAAGAAGAGTGTGCTCTTAGTAAAGAGCATATCCTGAAGTATCTTTTCAGTCCCTTGTGACAGTGACATACAGGAATATTCCAGCCACTAGGGAGAATATGATAATGGCATTGCCATTGTGGATTGCATTTGGGTCACAAATATCCACTACTCATGGCCTTTCTCTGTATTAGGAAGCAGGGAAGATAATGCTCTATGAAGCAAACAAGGTTCCTCACTTACTGAATAAGCAATAATATATTGATCATTCACATGTCCTGTAGAGCTGCTTGCCCTGGAAAATCTATCCTTGGCTAATCCTTGGCATATTTTAGTAGAAGAATATACAATGACTCTTAAATTATTTGCATGTATTGTTATGTACATGGAGCTGGGTATTGTGTGGGGTTTTTTTGTCATGTGGGACACTTAGATGTCTGTTCCAAGTTCACTGTTTAGTGTCAAAATTGTGCTAATGCCCTTTTCTTACATCTTCTAAGTTTCTCAAATATTCTGAAGAGTTGGGAAAAGAATGGAGCTTACGTAGGTTAAAATTTCTCCGTACTTCCACCATACCATGAAGAGCAGAGAATTGTACATGGCTTCCAGTGGTAAAAAGAGAGTTTAATCATAAGGAAAAAATTTGAAAGGTATGTAGATCGAGAGATTTTTAGGTTATGTAAGGTACTGCAGAAAACTTTCTCTTCTGAAATGGAGCATTCTTCTGCCCTTCAGTAAAATTACAGTTTAAATTACATTAGTGAAGAATGATAAACCGGATTGTTCTACTGGTTTTGGCTGGGATAGGGTTGATTTTCTTCATAGTAGCTGCTATGAGGCTTGTGTTTTGGATTTGTGCTGGAAACAGCATTGGTAAGACAGGGACTTTTTAGTTATTGCTGAGCAGCACTTTAAAGTCTTTGCTTCTCCTCAGCCCACCCCACAGGAGGATGGGGGTGCACAAGGAGGCAGGAGGCGGCACAGCTGGGACAGCTGACTCCAGCTGACCCAAAGGATATTCCATACCATCAGGTGCCATGCTTAGAGATAAAGCTGGGGAGAGAAGAAGGAAAGGAGGGATGTTTGGAGTGATGACATTTGTCTTCCCAAGTCACCGTTACCTGTGATGGAGCCCTCCTGTCTTGGGGATGGCTGAACACCTGCCTGCCCATGGGAAATGGGGAATGAATTCTTGTTTTGCTTTGCTTGTGTGCACACCTTTTACTTCTCCCGAAAAACTGTCTGTATTTCAACCCAGGAGTTTTCTCACTTTGACTCTGGATTTTTTCCTCCATCTCACTAGGGGCAAGTGAGGGAGCAGTTGTGTGAGAATTAATTGCTGACTGGGGTTAAACCATGACAGCAGCTGATTGTACTTTGCAATCATCATTCCAAGGTCTAGAGCAAATTGCTTTGTTAATGAGAGAAATCATCAAGTGAACTAGAAAAATATTTTATTATTGCAGCCTTGCTCTTTTCCCAGAACTGATTCAGATGAATCTTGGCAGCTTGGGATTTTCACATCAGAAAAGTCCATAAACTGTTATTTAATTTTCTATCAGTATTCTCTCTCATAAGACTTTCAGTAGAGATATATTTGAATCATGTGTAGCAAAAAATCTGGCAAAAAAGGTAAGAAATAAAACAGGCATAATCAAAATTCTGTGGCTTGACACTAATAAAGAGTGCTAAAATCCACTTATCACACGATCCCTCCTAGATTTTGTATCTATGTAGCAAAATAGAGTCATTAGCTGCAACTCCAAAGTTATCTTTTTCTACGCAATCAATGGAAATATTGAGAGAGAATAAAAGGCATATATTGAAGAGGCAATTGCATTTCAGAGCCATAGAAAAGTCCATGACTTAAACATCAAACAATGAATCTTCAACTGAAATGCTTCTTTGCATTATCTGAAAATTTTAAAGTTGGAAGTATATCAAAAGTGATAGACAGATATCTAAGTGCCTTCTGGAGTAGATTGGGCTGCCTGAAAAAATTCTCTGAACCTGACTTAAAAGGAAGATTTGGTCATAGAAAATGTGGTGCAACAGAGCACAGATAAAGGACAGCATACATGAAGATGTAAATGAGACCATAAAGTAGTTGTACATAAAATGGATTTCATTTCTGAAAGGTACCTATCCAACAAATGCTTAAAGTCTTCTGGGGTGGAGGTTCTGACTTTGGTTGACAACATTCCTGTTCTTCTTTGTTCTTACTACAAGAAAGCTTTTATTTTCCAATGCTGGACAATGTTGTTAGTAGAGGTAACAAAGTTCTACTGCTATAGTTGAAAACACTAATATTGTTGTTACTCATGGTAGGTATAGAAGATGTTTATTCCCTTTATCATCACATGTATACCTCTTAAATATTTGAAAACAACAATAATCCTCTCACTAGTCCTGACTCTCTAAAGAAAATAATTCCATTTATTTCTTTCTTCTAGTAAATTTTGATTTTCTTTTACTAGCCCTGTTCTCTGAACTTTCTCCAGCTAATCCATATCCTTTCTAGATTGCCATGTGGAAAATTCAGTGACTATACATACCAGACATGTAAAGAGATGTCCTGGAAGAGATATAGAGGATAGATGAATAAGCCTTTATTCCAAGAATGGAATGTTCCGAGATTCATGCATATGAAAAACTGAAATGCAGGCATAGGTGACGCTGAGCTTGTTCAGTCAAGTGAACTCTCGTTGAACTCCATCAAAATCTGAAGCTCCAGATAAAGCTGACAGACATTCCCAGATGATATATCAATCGCATCATGCATTCAATATATTCAGAGTCGGGTTCTGATGCACCACACCTTTATGAAGCTGGGACTTCTGTGCTTTAGAAGGTGTGAAGTGTGAAATAGCTGTCATTTCTTTTGAACAGGCAGTTAGCACCAATCAACTGGATTATTGCACTTTGGGCTGCTTGTTTGAAGTAGACATTCTAACAGACAACTACCCTAGGTGGAATGATTGATAATATGCCAATTTTATTTACTGAGCTCCTTACAGTCATTGCTTCTCTCATATTTGATATTTCGCATGAAGTACAACATCCATTTTGTTCAACAACATAGGGTTCTGCTGAAAACTGAAAACTTTGATACCCACTGGAAACACCTGACATTTTGCTTGTAGGTTTATGGGGTAATAAATATTTCAGATTATAATGTTGTGCTTGAGATATATCATTCAATCAATAAACAATGCTTATTTGAAAAGGCAAAGGAATTAGAACTGTGTCTGTTAACTTTTCTGATGTTTATACAGCAAAACACTTTTCTAGTGTTTTGCTGTATAAACAATGAAGTGCATAAGATTAAAAGACTCAGACACGCATTACTAAATCATTGCTTTTCATGTAAAATTGCTGTGGAAGACAGTTCACCACAGATTTTGCCCAATAGAGAAGAAGGTGTAATGGCATTCAGTAGTTAGCATAATCACTGAGAAGGATATTTGGTGTGTGGGATACACACTGAGGTGGAAAAAGGACAGTTTGGAGCTGAGGCTGGAAGATAGATTCAGTCTAAATTTAGAAATATGGAGAATGAGTTAGAAGATGGCTGGAAAGGTGCTTGCTGTAGGCCAGAAAGCCATTTCTTCTCTTTTGTTTAATGGAGTTTGGATGCTTATGAGCCACCAGCAGCATCAAACATATGCTGTCACCTTCCTTCTTCAAAATTTGATTCTACCTGATTTTAAAAGTCAATTTCACTTTTCTTTCTGGTCAGGATAGTAACCTGAAGAATCAAAAAGATGAGTTGTGAGCTGGTACCCATCTATAATAATGTGGAACAAACAGAGGAAGAGCTTCATACAATCCAAATATTCTCATATTTTTATTACCATAAAGAGAAGTTTAAAAATGGCATATATTTGAATAATTTTATTAAAACAACAAATGTAAAATGTTTGTGCAGGCTGAAACACAGTGTTACAAAAGTCTGTTCTGTAGATAGATTGTCATTTGGCCAGATGTCAGAACATCTCATCTTACATAAAAATGCATAAGGACAATTCATTTTCTTAGTTCATCACAGTAGCAAAAATAAGTGACAAGGTGTGAAGGCATATATTAATGACCAAACAAATTCACCCAAGCCTAATAAAGCTGGAGAAATTGCTCTCAAATTGGTCTATAAATGGTCTAGAAATTATACAAGTCATGGGATACACTAGAAAGTGAGCCAGCTCAAGCAGGTCACTAGACCTGGTTACCCAGGACCAATACCAAAGAGGTTTTGAATGCCTCCAAGGAGACTCCATCACCTCTGTGGGCAACCCATTTCAGTGTTGAGTACCCCTCACAGTAAAAATGTGGTTCCTGATGTTCAGAGGGAACCTCTTATATTTTAGTTTTTGTCCAGATCTCTTGGAGGAGTTGATCTCAAGAAGTCTCTTCCAACATCACCCAGCCTGTGATTCTGTGGCACTCACAATTTACTACGGTGCCAAACTCGAGAAGGACAGAAAACAAAAGCTGGTCCATGCATATCACTATGTCCAGGGAAGAAAAGATTTTAACCCAAGTCATACCATTATTGAACTAGTCAAACATGAAGGAAATTGGCAATACTGTCAATAGTTCTGGTTAAGAAAAAAAGGACAGGAGCATCAGACTCTGCAGACAATTAGATGAAGTAATTTTAAACATTTCTTGACAGTAAAATAGATTATACCCTGCGAGGTGTGGCAGGTTATAGTGTCTGACAGTCACTGTTAAAATTGAACATGAGGAAGTATAAGAAATTGTCAAAATCGTTGTACAATTGTTTTCACAGCAGACAATCTTGAGATAAGTTTGGAGCTGTACTTCTGTTGCAGCTGAGGTTTAGTAGGAGTACCCTGAAGTGGGCTGTTGGCTTCTTCCAGGTTTACTGACATTGGTAGGTCTGACTTATCTCCTGTGCATTCACAATTTTATTGTAAGCCCTTCAGAAGACAGTGGAATTCCCTTTGACTCAGAAGGGATCACTGAAGCTGGTACTTCGCTAGTAAAAGTGGAAAGGTTAATCCATGTGCCATGTTTCCCCTAGATATTAATACTAGAAGAGTGTCAAACCTTTTGGAAATGAACAAACAAACAAACAAAACAACAACAACAACATGGTCTGGAACTAGAATCCTAAAAATATACAATTGGGTCCAGAGCCAGGAGGAAGAAGGAAGATACTTTTGCTAACAAAAAGATTTAAGGCTGCATGATGCACATAGATTGTCCATTACAATACTGGAATTCCACAACTCTCCTATCAAGGGAATTTAGACTTTTTCATGGTTTTTGGGTTGGGTTTTTTTTTGGCAGTTTTGTTGTTTTTCCTACCAGCACATGGACTAGGCAAATCACTGCAGCAACTGACATGATGTTATGCAGCATTTTCAGGTTTGAGGTTTGAGCCCACTATTTCTGTTCCGGGATACCTGTGCTTTAAAAACGTTTTCTTGTTAAACAGTGCAAGTGCTGTTAATCTCAGGTGCAGCTCTTGATGCAGAAATATAAATTACTTGCAGCATTGAAAGTCTAAATTCCTGTGAGAGGGAAAATTCAACCAGAGTGATGAATTTTTAGAGAGGATTAACAATTAGAAATGAACTCTTCAGTCTTCAGTTGTATGGGAAGAGCCTTGTGAGTGAGGTCCCTGTAGCAAAGCTTTAGAATATTGCAGAGCAATTTACCAAATGGTTAAAGAAACTGTAACACTGCTCTTTCAGTGAAAAGCAATTATAGGCTCAAGAGTGATAACTATTATACTTTCTTTAAGGATTAAGTAGAAAAGAAAGGAATTCATTGCTCAAGCACATGATCATATTTGACATGAGATTTGTCTTCTGGTTTTTTGCCCATACTTTGCAGAGGTGAAAGAGGCACTGGCCTAATTGCAAGGGTGTCAGAATAGAATGAAGTAATAAAGGTTCTGCAGAGATAGAAGACCTGCATATCTCAAATCTGTGATAATGTAGATGCTTCTATAGTGCTGTTTATGGGACTCTATTTGGCAAAATAAATATTATATATATATAACCGTGTTGCATATTTTCATATCAGTTCCATTTCTGATACATTAAATTTATTTATGTTTTTACCTGCCTCTTCCCTGTTTCCAACAATTGTTTATCTGTTTACTTGTTTGTTTATGTTCTTTTTATGTTGTTCACATCCATGCTTTATTTCTCCCCCTTTATATACTGCTTACATATTGTGATTTCCCTGGAATCTAAGGAAATATGACCAGCATTCACAGTCACCCCTAGACCAGTCTGTTAGAAAGCATATTGCTGAAGAATAGCTGATGAATTCCCAGCACCAGATGTTCTGTCAGACTGCTCACAGATAAATGAGAACTGTGCAAAAGTATATTGCTCAGTCATCCTCATGATCTGACAACATCTCATTCATTTGCAGGTGCCCTCTGTCCAAGCAGTGACATATTAAAATCTGTGCAGTGCATTGTAAAGGGAACTGATTTATTTTGCATAAGGCTGTGGGGAAAAATAGTGACTTTTGTCAGAAAATCAGTCTACTACTAGCTGTTGAAAGAAAACATCTAGAAATAAATGAGTTTATTTCCTACTGTTGGAATTCCCAACTTTCAGATAATCCAGAAATTTCAATGGCTGTTTTCTGTCTAACCAACATATTTTTACAGCACAAATGTAAAAACAAAAACAAAAACAAACAAACAAACAACAAACCAACAACAACAACACAACCCCATAAAACTAAAAAACAAAAAACAAACAAAACCAAGCAAGCAAACAACCAAAAACACACCCTTAAAAAAAAAAAAAAAAAACCAAAACCAAAACCAAAACAAAACACAAAACCTGCCAGAAATAAGATGTATGAGTTTGCTTTCATTAATTTATTACTTCTGGAAATACAGTTACAAGTTGTTAATCTCTTGATTGTAAAATTTCATAGTTCAGGAATTCAAAAAGTTATGGTTTTGGATGATCAGATAGCAGAATGCCAAGCTGGGCCAAAACTTATCTTCAGTGCAGTGCTTTGATAGACTGATAAGATACTGTCTTGTCCTACACAATATTGTGAAAGGCACAAGATCATTGCTGTTAAATCCGTGCTTCACTGGGATATGCACTGATGATTTCTACTGCTGGCAATCTGAGGCACCTTAAAATTCCAAACTTTGTGGAACAGCATGGAGGGTGGAGTGACAATCCTCAGGTCAGTCCTGTTTTTGGCATGGTGTCCTCTCTCAAATATGAATTTTGTTCATCAGTTAATTGCTTCTTAACTCCTTAGGTCCCATAGCTGATGTTCTCTCTCATGTGTCATTGAAGAAGGGAGATATCTTGCTATCGCTAGTGTGGCTGCCACCTCAGACCCAGGCAGTGCAATGTCTTGGTCTGCAAATCAGTGGGGAGAGCAGTGGGAGCTGAAAGGCCCTGGAATTGTCATGGGGGAGCTGTCTGGCTCCAGTGGGATGTACATTCCAGCAAGTGTGGAAAAAAAGCTGCTGTGAGGTCTGATAAATTGTTATAACTTCAACATCTGCTGAGAATGGAGACAACTAAGACATCCTGTTGCAGGCAATCTAAAAAAAATAAATCCAAAACCATATAACCTTACATTGTCCTTTCTTTGACAGCAGCTGAAAAATCTAAACTTTGCATACAAGATTGATTTTTTAATCAAGGATATGTGGCACATGAAATTTTTTTCTTTCCTTGCCTTCTCTTGTGTTTATTGCGATGTAAAGACTTTATCCGGCAATCTGGAGATACAGATCCAGAGATTTGATGGGAGCACAATGAAATTCAATTTATACTTGCTCAACTGAAGACTGACTCTGCTTTAATTTGATTTGCCCACTAATCTTCTAGATTAGTAGAACACAAAGTGCCTGTATGAAAAGACATGCTGCTTCTTGCTACTGAAACAAAATTTTAGCAGTCTGTTTATTATAGAGCTTACAGTGGTACCCTTCCTATTTCTTTTAATAAGTCTGTTCAAATACACTAAGCACTGCCAAAACAACCCAATGAAATCTTGCATTGGAAATCAAATGCTATAATTGATTACATTGGTACAATTATACAGATGAGGTCAAGAAGAAGAAGCAAGTCTCCTTGTTGGTCATGGGGGTTAAGAGGGAAAGAAATCCTCAGCCTAGTCCTGTTCCTCATTATGGATCTGTAAGAACATTGTTGATACTATCTTTATAAACCCAGTCTGTAACAGTGTGGTTAGAACAACTCTGACAGATGTTTTTTCTTTGATTCAAACACAAAATACAACAGGATTCTATGTAATTAAGCCTTTCAACTCTGAAGTGGATATTGAATGTAGAGCAGTGCTTGACTTGATAGTTCACATACAGAACCCACTATGAGATGCATTGCTTCTGCCTCATTTAAGGCACTGTCAGGCCAGTGTTGTTAAAGATGTTCCTCCCAAACAATCAATCTAAAATGGACTGCTCTTTCTTGCTCTCAAACTCCTTATGGACAGCTTCATAGTAACATGATGCACTTACTGCAAGTGAATTCACAAACACTCCAATGAAAACATTTGTTTTTCTTCTCTGCTTCCTAGAATTGGTATCAATTATATCACAAGCCCTTTTTACAAGAAGAGAGAGAGAAGAATTTTGATGTCTGCAGTGTTGAATGCCTGTGGTTAATAGCTTTAGAAAGAGCTGAGTTATCTAGATACATATGACGGCATTGACCTTGCCAAAGACTAGGATTTAATTGTTAGTAATAATAGACAAAGGGCACACTGAGTAATAATAGACAAAGGGCACACTGAAACAGGCTGATAGAAACATCTCTGAGATATTGTTTGGCATATTTTAGACAACGAACTTGGTTTAAGTCAAGACTTACTCTCTAGCGATGCTCTCCAGTGGATATAATGTGTGTCCCCATTTCGGTACTTTTTTTCCTATCATCTCCAGTTGTTGTGATGTGGTTAGGGCCGTAGATGAGATTTTCTTTGTCAGTGATAGTGTGTCTGAGTCCTGTAATCTGTTTCCAGGCTGAGTTTCACATTCTGCAATAAAGCAGTCCGTCAATCAGACTGTTCCTCAGCCAGGACCTGGGCTATCACTTATTCCCCATCAGTCACCAAACCCTTAAAAGAGGATGTTATGTGGAGGATCCCTGCTATATCCTATTCCCCTGAGAGAGAAGCTTCACAGAAAGCATAGAGATGTATTAGTGTTCAGCACAGTTAAATTCCCATCTAGACATGCGTCTGATGAAACTGGGCAGTGTTTCTTTTTTTCTGTATTCCACCCCATGCACTTCACTTTGTAGCAGAGAAGAGCTGGGCAGCTTGTATGTGGGAAGATAAATATGAACACTATTGATTTTTGGAGCAGACGAATTGCACTGTAGTGCTTTTTCTGTCTTGAGTAAGATCAGCTGTAGATAAACCTAACATTGTTTTGAGGCTGTTCTTAGCTCTGGTTCGTGTGTACTGTGATTGCTTTGAAGAAATTTGCTCTACTGGGTTGTATATCTAAGTTGGGATACTTGACTTTTGTTTATCTCTTCACAATGGAATATCAGCAGGAGAGTTGTCCTGTGAATTTTGCTGAGAGCAATGTATGTGCATTTGTAAAAGCATCCTTTGCAAGACTGTTTTGATCTCTTTCCTCTGGGTTCACTTTTATATTCTTAGTTCATTCCCAAGAAGTGTGTCTCTTCAATTTATGCTTGATTTCTCTTTATCTTTTTTGATATTACCATGTTCTTTGATAAGGATAGGCACACATCTGTCATTTGCATGACAGCATTCCTTCGAATTTTTTTTACTCCAAGAAAATATTTTTACCCCCTAGAAGCTGCTAATGACTGCAACTAGATTTCTTTTAGGCATTTTTTTTTCTGATTTTTTTTTTTTTCCTTTAACATTGCCCTACTTTTTGCCTAATATTAGACTTTATGGTTCATTGGAATATGTTACTATCATCAACTTTTCTTCTTTGTTTTCCTGAGGATTTAATAATTCTAGGAACTCATGCTTTTTCACTAGCTCTTCCGGCTATATTTCTTCCTCTTTAAAACCTCTGCTGTTGTGTTCTTCTTTAAGTGGCTCCTCAGTCAAGAATAATCTAGATATATTTCCTCATTACTGTCCTGTCTGTTTTGAAAAGCAAGGGATTTATTTTAATTACTCCTTGTTTCTAAGTAGTTATCTATAATTTCTTTGTATTTCTTTTGGACAACCAAATCACTATCTCCTCTACTGTCCTGAAATACTTTTTCCTATGTAGGTGTGTTATTTCAGTGGCAAGGAAGGTTGCAGAAAAGAAAACAATACTTTAGAGTTCTCCAGTCCTCTGCTGAAACTTGGGTTTCTTTTACATAAACTTTTGCTGAAGTCATTACTTCATGTTTACTTTGCTGTCCTGCTTTTCTTCTTGATTTGATGATGTGCTTGCTGCTTTAGAGTGAGAATGGATACTGAAGTTTGAAAACAAAACTTAAAATTCTTGATGCAAGCACATTGTTTCTTCAGTCTTAACTCTTCTTTAGAATGCAAACCATCTGATTTAAGATACTACAGTGTCTCTGAGCTGAAGAAAACACAGATTTACAGATTTACAGACATGAACTAAACTGTGTATCAGCAAGGCCGGTAGTTCCCTACCTTTCTGCATTGTGTAGGTGTTTTGGAGGGTGAACCGCACAGGCAAACATGGAATGCTCTGGTTCAGCAGAAGCTGGGGACACATTCCCTGCATATCTCTTCTGAACACATGCATGCTTTGAAATTTGGGCATCAGTTTGGGGCTATCTCTGCTTTGGTTCTTGCGTGTGTGTTTAACTTTTGAAGTGGACATGAAAGGATTTCAAGGTGTATAGGTGTGATTTGGCCATTCTCCTACTGATAAATTTGATAGCTTGCTCTTGAAAAGCAACTGCTTTCATTGAAACATTTGGTTTTTTGGCTTTTGAAGCACAGCTCTCAATACTCTACTTAAATATTCTCGGAAAACTGGTTGTTAACAAGCTGCATCAGGATGGAATCAAACCCTTCCAGGTGTCTTTGACTGATTTTAGTGTTACCGTTAGTACTGTTTTAGTTAAACTTTGTTATCTGCCTGAGTGGCCTTCTCAGAATAGCCATTTTCCCTTGCTGTCATTAGAAATTACTCTCTTGTTCTTGCTGTAGAATGACGTGAGGTTTGTAGGGATTTCTTTGCTCTTTTTGAGTGTAAAGGTAATGAAAGAGTAAAAAGGCAGGGAGCTAAAATACTTATCTTCTGAAACCAGTATCTTTCCTGAAATAATAGTTTCAATGAAGCTCTCTTTTCCAATTTCCAGAATTCAATTTAAATAATAATACTATGGATAAAGCTGTTCATCTGGAGAGTAGACAAGTTGTCTGAGTTGTGGGGAAATCCAGGACTGTGTAGGTGCATTGTCTGATTTAAAACATGTATTTCCCATCTACAAAGTGAGTGCATTTATTTCTTGGAAATGCTTCCTAACTGAAAACACTGGTCTTCTTTGTATGACATTTTTCAATTTCAGCTTCCAAAGAACTTCACAATGCCAGACAAGTTTCACAATTCCTGTTGTTTTGGGAGAGACAATTGAAATACCAAGCAGACAGCATTCCTTGCTACACTAGCACAGGACATAGGACTGAAGCCAATAACTCTTAGATATCCACTCATCTCCTTAAATATCCTCAATTCTCTCCATTCTTTCTATACATAGTAATATGAACAGGTTCTTCAGCTGGAAATCAACTCATGTATTCAGTGATATTATTAATGAACAGGAGGGTTCATAGGGCAAATCTTGCTTTGGATGAATTCTATTACCTCTCATGGCAGGATGCTTGATTTGAAGATAAAATGTATGTGTGGAAGGCGAGTTTCCTGGCATGCAGTTGTGTGTGTTGTACTGCTTCCGTTGTCTGTGAACCTTGGTGTCTTGGTTTCAAAAGTTCTGATGAATAAACTGTAAACAAGGTCTGGCTCAATCAGCGCTGTGGGGCTGAAAACAAAATAGCTGTCTAATGTGAAAAACTATTCTCGCAAAAAAATTACTATGACAGAGCAAACAATGCCAGAGTTCTGTTCCTAGACTTGTTGTGAGACATTGGGAAACTCAGATGTAATCACTGCCCTGCCTCAAAGGGATAGCTACATGAGGATAAATATGTTAAGACTTAAATGATCTATGATAGTAGAAATGGTTCGCCATGGAAAGTCTACATGGAATTTGATACTAACCTTTTTGTCAGCTGTTGAATTTGATTAAACAAATATAATTTTGCTCAGGGTAAGAGTCCCAATTCTAGTGCATTTTTCCCTAAAAAAAACCCAACAAGGTGACTGTAACTCATGTTTATAGATTAAATCTCAAAAACATGTTCAAAGTAGCTTAGATGTTTAAATGTAAAAATATGCCTTTTTTAATTACTTTCTCCCCCTACTGCATTCTTTGGCATTCACTCATAGATATATTTTACTGCTTGAGTTTGGCAATCTTCTACTAGCTGAGTTGTTATCCAAAGGTAAAATCAAAATATTTTTATAACCCTTAAACCAGGAAAAGAACATTTTATTCAACAAAGCAAGTTTAAATCTGATCTCTTGCTAAATAAGGTAGAAAAAATTGAATGTCAGTAATTTCTGAAATTTCTTGGCAGAGTTTGAAAACATTTTTGGCATGGTTGTATGTTAACTACTGTAGAATTAGTCCCTGGTGCAAACCTAGAATATTCCAATATGTGACAAAAGAAAGAGAATTAATTTTATTTACCTCATTTATCTCAACAGTTCCCCAGTCTGAAAAGCATCCCAATGACAGCTCTTAGATTTAAATATTTGCTTATTAGAAAGCTTGAATTAACAAGAAAAACTGGAGAGCTACTGAATTTCTGGATGCTAGATTTAGCTCTGAAGTTCAGGTTATAACATCCTCCTGAAGGTCAGAGTTCCTGTTTTGGGGGCAGATTTTATTATTTGAGATATGTAAACTCTTATTCTCCTTGTTTGGGTGATATTCTTGGGAAAAGGATACAAAAAGCTATCTGTGCATGACAAAGGACAAGACATGGTAAAGTTCCCTGGTTCCTCCTCTAGCAGCCGCACTTCCATTGCAAAATGTGCTTTTGATGGTTGAGGTTTTGTATGAAGCACCTCTTCACCCTCAGAGCTGTCTCTCTTCAGAGAGTGACAGCTGCCAGGAGTGAATGTGCTTAGGACCCAGCCTAAGTGGAAGTAAAGAGGAGCTAAAGTGAAGGGTGAACTTTCTTTTCCTTCTAAGACAGCTAAGCTGGAGACTCTGAGGGCTTACTGGTTTGCAGTGAATGCTCATGAAATGGAACCATAGCTTTCCTCCAGCTTTCTGGTTTGTAAAGACCTATGCATGACTCATAAAATATTGGAATGTGAGGGCAATGGACTAGAGGAAAGCAAACTAACAACTGTGTACTTGAAAGTGGTTGAGACTTGGACACCTGGACACCTGGAAGGCATTCACTGAATCTCTCTCCCTTGCATTAAGGGAGTCCAGCAATAAGAATAAAACAGAACAACATCTCTTGATATTTGCCTTCATTGTTGTTATTTCAACTCCGTGTTATGGACATTGAAACAGTTCCAAGGGTAAATTATTATTATAAAAAAGTAGTATTTACCACATTATAATTTTAAGCTCAATAGGGATAGCTGGGTGACTATTCAATTTAAAGACAATAAATGAAACTACATGAACTTGACAATGCTGATTGTAGGTGATGTCTCCTGATCTTATGGCTGGGTCTTGTAGTAGAAAACATCTGTTGTCTATTATGTCAAGTGTATTTTAGCTACCTCTTTCTACTGTTTCGAGTGGTAAAAGTGTTTTACAAATGAACCAGTTTCAGTAGGCATGTCTCTACTGAGCAATCAATGTTGATCTCCAGGGAACTGGAAACGAGCTTTACCAACACTGCAACACTGCTTTGTCTGTCTGCTGAGTGCTGAAGATAATTGCTTCTTTTCTCTGGACAAGGACAGCTTTCTTCTGTCCTAGACCATTTGTTTTGCTGTCTTCTGCACCTGCTGTGTTTTCCTCTGACCTACCCCTTAAACTGTGTCCTTGATTTATGGCAGTGTAACGCAGTGGTCCTTCTGCAAAGGGGAGGAAGCATAAAATAGTCCAGTCATTATTATATTTCATAATTCATATTCTATTCTATTCTATTCTATTCTATTCTATTCTATTCTATTCTATTTAATAAGTAGAGAATTTTGTAAGGAAGTCATATCAGGACCACATCCTATTAATGGATAAATACATCTTGCGCATTCAGCGCAAGTATTACACACTGATGGTGTCTTTCCAGGTTATTCTGTCTCATGTCTTCAGGTGACTTCTTGATCCATAGGGATCAGTGACAGTTTTCTTATTTTTATAATTTTTTGACAGAATGGTAATGCTTTTATGAAGAGATCTTATGGAGCGCTTTGAAAATATCTAACACATCCCACACGTGATATTAATTTTTGTACCATGTGTATAAAGCAAGCAAGCATGCTTCCCAGTAATTCTAGTGGTTTCTAACCTGCCTGTGCATGGGCAAACATTGTAGAAATTACCTGTCTATATAAATGTATTTGTATATAGGGAGAGCAGAAAAAGGTTCTCTAGAAAACTTAGATAAGGTAGTAGAAATCCATTTAAATAAGAAAGTACCCTCTGTTGCCAGCAGTCTGCTGAACAGTCTGAGATCATTCCTCAATCATTAAGTCATATTGAAACAAGGTGATGAACAACTTTGATGCCACTGCATTTTTTTGGCAGCTTAACTAACTGAGAAAACCAAATAAAGTTAATTGCAAGCTCCTCCACAGCAGAGATGGAACAAAACTAAACATCACAAACTATAACCCTTTCCACTTTCATTTGTGCTCCACACTGTAATCACTGAGCTAAGGCTCTGTGTCCCATATGAGAAAGAGACTGCATGAGATCAGTCAAACACATTCCTGCTTATTTTTAAATGCAAAACCTTAATGTATGTTTGTTTGGAATCTCTGTACACTGTGAAGAGGGCTGGACTCTGCACATCCCACACAGTACTCAACATAAATTCTATCCATTTAAAACTCATAATAAAGAAAAAAAAAAAAAAAACAAAAAAAACAAACCCTTACAACTGCTGACTAAAATGCTTACGGTTGCTTTGAAAATTGCTGCTCTTTCCCCCAGTCTACCCTCTTGGGGCCACAGAGGAGGAAAGGCAGATGTGAACAGTTTGTCTGCCACAGATTGCTTTAACATTGTGGGTTCTTTCCAGCAGAGAGATATTTGCCATGCAAATGGCACATGCCACAATGGGAAACCTGCTCTCTTTGAGGGCTCTCACCACCTTCACAATTCACTTAAATTCTCAAGTGCCCTCCAAGACCTTCTGGACTGAGGGGCTGGCTTCCTCTGTTTGATGCAGGCTGGGCATCACCCTTTTCCCCATGGCATGGAGAGTGAGTTTCTCACTTGCAAGTGTGTGAGGAATTAAAAAATGAAATAGATACCACTCATGCTTCATTTGATCCTTATCTGTTCTCAGTCCAGACTATCTTCCATATTTGAAGGCAGCAGAGGAGAGTGTCAGAGTAGAAACAAGAGAAGCTGGCTGAAAGGAGGTGAGGAGGTGATGTAGTGTGTGTCTTAATCTGTGTTCTATTTTGCTATACAATTCACATCCGTGATGGAACATACTGGAATACAGCTATTGCACAGGCTTTTTTTCTTTATGTCTCATAATTTGTGGCCTAAGGCAGTATTGCTGTTACTAGCTATGCAAGAATCACAGCCATAAATCACTGTCAAAACAAAAATGGATAAGTAGACATGCCTTCTGAGCTTAGCTGCTTGACACTTGGGCTCTTCTTAAACTTGTCTTCTCTGAGTTAATTAAACAGCCATTACAGGACTATTCTCTTCGGCCCTAACTTCATTTTCCATGACACCAATTGCAATGATATGCATTGACATCCCAGAGACTGAACCAAGAATCATCCATGCAAAAACGTTAAATAATTACAGCTAGAACTAAAGAACCAGTGTTTCCAGAGATTCTGCTAGAAATAATGTCTGTGTCTGGTGATTCTGGTCCCACAGAGAGTGATCTGCAGTATACTCAAGAGGTGAAATTAGAATTCGCTACAGATTTGAGGGAGAGCATGGATCTTTGAAGGCTAAATACTTCCATGAATTAAGTTGTACTAGTTAGTTCCTATTCTGTTTTAGATCTCAGATATTTGGTTTGGATCCATCTTGTTTAAACTGGAACTGTATCAACAACTATCCTTTTATTTGAACATTTGAATAGTTAAAAAAGATTGTTTCACTAGGTTTTATCCAGCAGAGTTTATATAAACCTCAGAAATCAAAACTTTTGTTGTGAATCTGTCAAAATCCATGGTGTTCTAAGTTGCAACAAAGAATGAATCTGACAATAAAAATAATTTTTAAAAGACAAATAGATGATAATTATTTTTATATGATCTTTTTCATTAATTCAAGGTTCAATGCCAATACCATGTCTCCAAGGAAGCCAAAATAACTTAAATGATTACATGTTGGATTTATACTTTCTGATATGTTTAGGAAGCTATTCATTAAAATACATTTTCAGAATAAAAAGTTTAAAAAGAGAAGTAACTGCCTGACCACGGGATATGATCACACCCTGTTATTATAAATATTTTTAGTCCATCCAATTCTTTTTAACATATATATATATAATATCCCATGTTATAAGCCATTTATATATTTGAAAGATAGATGGATAAACCTTCTAACATTTAGTTTTTCCAAATCTGATACCCTAAGAAAGGGAGCAAGGTAGTCTGTGTATCTTAAATTCTACTTCTTTATAATCATTATAACTTTTTTTATGAAAGAGCCCAGAAAAGACTGGACAAATCTGAAGACCTCCTGTTGTTGGTCACACAGATGGGCTCAGAATATTATGCAGACAAATTACATGCTGTCTGCTTAGGTCAGGCACCAGATTGCACATTAAGGATAGACAATCTGATAATGATTTAGTGTGCATTTATGGGCAGACAGGAGCAGAAGTTCTGGCCAAAGTTGTTCACACTGAGTTGAAATAGTACCAGTGGATGGTAATTCATCACCTAAAACCCACAGAATTGAGCTGCAGCTGGACAGGCAATGCAGCCTACCATGCCAGAAGTGGGCAGCTGTATAAAAGCCATATATAAATGCTGAAATATACTCTGAGTTTCTTTGTGTTGGCTCTTCGTAGTGAGAAGGGACATGCACCTGTGAAGGACATGCAGTAAGTGTGACACATCACCCTAAAGTTTATATTTGTACTTCTTGTCACCTTTGACTTTTATCTCTGTTTCTATTTCTGTAAAGTAAATGCTAGCATTGATGCTGATGCTTTCATTCTAAGCCAGGGGAATTATTTTTTTACAGCCAAAGAGAATTGTGATTTGTAATTTGATTTTACTGACCCTTAAACACAGATGGCAAAAAATAGGGGAGTTATCTAGCTACCACTAGCTACCATTATTAAGCCTTGAAATACAGCTCTAATTCTTACTCCAACTCTGGACTTTAACCTGTGCACTCAATATATAGCACTTGAGAAGGTTTGCAATGCAGGTTACGATGAAATAAGTAATAACGTTGAACAAGACCTGTTCTTTGGCTCACTTACTTTATATTAGTAAATACCCTTATTTTTGTTTTCTCTGGTTATTTCATTGTTATCCAAAACTGAGAAACAGAGATGTGGCATTTTATGTTGTGTATATCTAAAGCTTATAAGACCTTCACACTATATGTCCTGATCCTTTACTGTGTTGAAACTGATCTACTTTAAAGTTATTAACACAGAATGCTTCACGCTGACAGAATGCTACTATCATGGTATTAGCTTTTGCTGGCAGTATGTATTTAAAAAGACTGCTCAAAATGAATTCTGAAGGTGTTTCCCAAGCATGTACTCTCTACTGGAGACAGAAGATGGCTTTGGAACTGCCTTTTCTTTTTACAAGCTCTCTTCAAAAGGAAAGATGAAACTGCCAGAAATGTTTTGATTTATGTACTGTGACAGAAATGGGAGGTCTTTGAACAGTTGTGACCTGCAATAGGAATGCTGAGGCACTGAACTGTGCCGGGGACAGTAATGGATCCATGGTTGCATTCTTGTATTTACTAATGACACTAAAATAAATGGTTTGGTTAGTTTGGCCTTCTAAGACTTTTACTAGATAAAATAACTAATAGTCAGCAATTCCAGAATTTCAAAGAAATTCAGAGATTATTTACACAGCAATAATGCTTACAAACCTCTGATTAGCTCAGAATCCCTATGGTAATATACTTCCTTCTTCCCTTTTAAGCTGACAAGCTAAGTAAGCATAAACATAGAACTTTCCCCCCCACCTCCTTTTATACTGTTCCATTGGCATAATCAGAAATATTTTAAAATACTTCATATGCAAAGCCACTTTAAAAACCCTATACATAAAACAGCCATTAACATCATGGTCTGGCTGGGAGAATTAAAACAATGAAATAATGAAACTAAGGAAAAAAGATGTTGAAATCCAGGGGGTTGTGACTATCCCATGTAAAGATTCATTTTTCTATGCCCATTCTGTGTGTCTGAATTCTCAAAACACCCAATGCTATTTAGATAAGAGGTTTGAACTAACACTGCTTCTTTTGTTTCTAAGGCTGCATTCAGATTCTCTCTGGGAAAAAATCACCCCATGTCAAGCTCTGAATTACTGTGACAATGCTGCTTCTTGCAGGCAAACTGCATTGTTTTCTACACAACCAGCGGAGGAGTGCAGTGTTGGTGTGATGCTGAGACCACAGGAATCCTTGCCTCTAAATTTCTGCCAAGATTCTTGAAACTGTACGATTAAAAGTGATTGGTTCTGTTGTGGTTTCTACCTGCCTGCTGAAGGGTGGTGATAACCAGTGTTAGACGTCTTCAGCTGGGAAGTAAATTGCCCCAGTTTTATGACTATCAAGCAATAAACTGTTATACTGACAGGAAAAAAAAAAAATCACTTTTGTATACATAGCCTTACCCAATCTCTTCTTTTTGCACATTGTATTTTTTTCATTAAACACAATATGTTTAAACAGAGCACAATATAACTGCCTGTTTTTCAATGTAGCACGTCCTTCTTGGATTTTTTTAAAGAAGCATTGATGCATTTATTTTTAAATATTAAAAGTAACAATTGCAGAATTCCTTCTAATGCATAAGATGAACCAGAAATGCTGTAAGAAAGCTAGGAGAAACTCTTGGTAGCTTTGGGACTAGGAATGTAGAACACTAAGTGTCATATGAATTGCTTCTCTAAATAAATCCTCTCTTTATGGATAAAGCAAATAGAAGGTGACATTTAGGATGACCTTCCAAGAAAGCCAATTTTGTTTTTATTATTTTAACAAGAACTACAGATGTTTATCAGAGCATCTGCTAAATTTACCCGCTTTTTTGAAGTTTGATACAACAAATAATGCCCAGTACATGAATGTGAATTATTAATAGGTCTTCAAAAATAAAAAGGAAATTTTGACCTATCCTGGGCAGGCAAAGGCTGTAAATCTCAGACCTATGCTTCATCATACCGTGTATCCAAGAAAGTATTATTGTAAGTCTAATGGCATTAACTCTAACCTGAGTCAGTGATTTGGTCATTTTATTTCATATTAGTGTAAAATTTTCAAATTAAGACAGCTCTCAGAGCTGCATAAAGAGTAATCAGTGCTCTGGAGATTCACGCAGCTACTTGTACACTTCTGGGTCATAGTAACTAAGGTTGTTAATAAATGAATCGTAAACATTTTTTTTCCCCAAAATGTGCCTGTTTAAAAAGGAAGAAGCCCTTCTGATGTCAACAACAACGTCCCAGTCACCTTATAAACAAAATCACAGACTATAACACTGTAAATCTTCCCACATTTTATATAAAGCCATGTGTGAGCTAAATGTATTTAGTTCTGCAGTCCTGTGAGTTGTTTTATTTACAGCAAATGTGCTAATGAAATTCAAGTGTCTGAAACATTTCTCTGTGTGTGTTCTCTTGGCTGTCCATGGGCCTACAGAAAATCACATGGATCCTAAAAGGTGTGAGAAAGTATAATAAAATAGTTTGGGCTGGAAAGGACAGTAAAGATAATCTTGTTCTAACCCCCTGTCATGGGCAGGGGCACATTCCATTAGACCAGGTTGCTCAGGGCTTTGTCTAAACTGGACTTGAACACTTCAGGGATGGAGCATCAACAGCTTCTCTGATCAACATGTGCCAGTGCCTCACCCTTACAGCAAAGAGTTTCTTCCTAATATCAAATATAAACTGGCCCTCTTCCAGATTAAAGCCATTCCCCTTCATCCCATTACTACACACCTGTGTAAAACGTCCCTCTCCAGCTTTCTTGTAGGACCCTGTCTGTACTGGAAGGATCCTAGAATGTCCCCCTGGAACCTTCCCTTCTCCAGGCTGAACAGCCCCTGCTCTCTCAGCCTGTCTTCACAGGAGAGATACTCCAGACCTCCGAGCATCTCTGTGGCCTCCTCTGGACTTGTTCAAACAGGTCAACATCCTTCTTATGATGTGGACCCAAGAGCTGAATGCAGTATAGGGAAGATTGGGACAGCTAAATAAGTTACTGTCTCCAGTTTTCCTGTCCCTTTTACACTGAGGATGGAGCTGTGCATAAATTATTTGACACTCTAAGTACATTCACTTCTAATGCCTGAGGCTAATGAGTCAATGGGCCACCTCACAGATGGAAAGGACAATGAAACTGGAAGCACTGATCTGGTCAGTGCAGTTCTGTTGTTCCTGCTTTTACTTATTAAGCTGGAACACAAAGAGTAGTTTACCAGGGTAGCATAGGGTTTATCATTGTGCAAGCACACAGTCTCAGTCTTTGTCCTGTTTCATCCTTGAGAATGTAACCTTGCTAATCTCACAATCATTGTAGCCCAGAGAGTCTAATAACCTGAGGGATCAAAATTTAAAAAAAAACAATTCGCACATCTTTTAGAAAATTTACTCATCCTGTATTGCAAACTGCACCCTAATAGGCTCAATGTTGATTTTATGTTTGTTTGTTGGATTTTTTTAAACTTTGTTTTAGCACTGTGGGTTTAGACCCTCTACAAGGAAAAACAACAACAACAAAACAAACAAACAAACAAACAAACAAAACAAAGGGGAGGGGGTGGGAAGGGGGAAGAAACAAATACACATATTCCTAAAAATTCTGTAATTTACATAGAAATGAACTGGAGTTCAAGGTTGAAGTCATTATTGCTGCTTGATTTATTCATTAAGGGTAACAACCTCCTCTTCCATTGTCTCCTGAATGAATTCTATCTCAAAAAATCTCAAGATTCCAGAAACATGTGCAACTAGCATAAAACACCATGACAAGAGAAGAGGAATAAATGTGGGCAGTTGATTAGTTGATTTATTTCTGCTGAGAATCTGCTGCAGAAAAAGATTAACAGCCTTTTCCTCCCTTTCCCTATGAAAAGAGCCTCTACTAATTCCTATACGAATAGGAACCTTACTTTTCCTGGGTAAGGACTACACTGCTTGGCTTTGCGTCTGATTTTCCTCAGTTCAGAGCAAGGACTTTACAGCAGCTGAACAGTGGTAAAGAACCATCTTGGTTTCTGTGGATGCACAGCATGGAAAGAAAACACACCTGCTGCACCAGAAACATATCTTTGTGCTCACTGGAGGGCAGCTGGTTGTTGTCCAGTGGACCCGAGCCACCGCACACACTGGATAACACACTGCACTTGTTACTGAAGCAACACCATTATTAATGTGGGTCAGAAAGCATCAGGCTTTCTGTCTCTCTTTGCTAAAATTCCAAAGTACCTAGTCTGGGATATGTTCGTTAGCTTCTCCTTTGCAAGAGGTTCACAGTGGATTTAGTGGTATGATAAATGTCTTGATTTATCCTCTGGGGTTAACGAAGATTTATTTCAAACACAAGTTTCAAAGTAACAGGCCAGATCTCTGAAGGACACGCGCCTTCTGTTACCCCAATTAATGTGAATGCATGCTAATCAATGTTTTGGTAGTACCTCCTAGTTCTCCTATTTTAAGCTGAAGCATAGAATTATCTTTGCAATGATGCCTGGCAGGCCCTTTCAGCTGATCAACTCTGTGTGCCTTTGAGTGAGAGTTTAGTGATTTTTTTTTTTTCCTCTTTACAGCCTTTACTGGCTGAACCTTAAAAATAAGGAGTAAGGGTGGTAAAAATGAAAGATTACGCAATTATTATATAACAAATATGACAGTTCCAACTTTGGAGGACTTCAAAAGAGGGTAGAACAGGCAGAACAAAAATAAAGAATTTCAAGGAAATATAGTTTGGATCTCATCAGTCTTCTTCTAAAAGCAAGGTAGATCATAAGAACAGTTTCTGATTTTTAAGTACCACAGGATAACTAATCATAACTCTTAATTTAGAGCAAAACAAAGGGAATCATGTGTTAGCATGCCTGTGCACTGTAGGTATATTAATCTGATTCATCAGTAGTTGTAGGAGCTAGTTTGAATGTCATGGAACAAGTAAGCATGAGGAAGATTTTTTTTCTCCTTTACTGGTAAATTTTTACTTTACAAACATTAAAACAGAGTGTGAATATGCCTTGGACCAAAACAACTACTGACACAATTTTTCATTCTAGGCCCTTCTACTAGAGGCAATAGTACTGATTTTGCAATATCAACAACATCCAGCTTTCACTAAAATAACTTTAATAAAATTTAAAAATAAATCCATCTTTTGAAATCATGTTCTTCCACTACGCCAAACAAAGCCTTAATGACCAGGACATGGATGATTTTATTTTTACAGTGAACTGGGATGTTTTTCTTCTTTTTACTTTGTCCCTTCTCTTTTGTTGCAAAAGGATTGAACAGCATTGAAAAAGTGGGAGAATGGTCAGTGAAGAAAAATATGCAGGTAAATTCTATCTTGAAAGAGAAAGCAATCTTTTTCTCCTTTCTCTCTTTATATTTTCCTTAACAGTTGTCACTGGGAAAACAGGATTGAAAATGTAAATTTTTTTGCCTCTGAAACACGTCACTGCATTCCTCCCTTCTCTTTTGCCCTTCATCTGCTGTGTTAACATGCAAGTTTTCTTGATGCTGTAGTATGATTATGATGAAATAGTCTAAATATTTATTGGAGACTTTAAATCTAGTCTTATACTTTCCTGTGCAGCAGCTCCAGGCTCACTTATCAGCTATCTGTCTCTCTGGAAAAAGCTCTGAAAGAAGTAAACAAAACAAAGCAAGAGAATTGGCTTCCAGGACCATGGGGTACCAAGCAGGCATAGGTGAGCTTGTTTTTAAAATTGATTTTAAGGCCTCTTACCATCTGATGGTTCCCCTTTGCTTCTTGAAAAGAGTCACATTTACTGGTCTGGGCTCTTTATCCAAAAAATTAATCATCTGTGAGGATGTCTGCTTGGGAAGAGGGGAAGTTTCATGGCTAAGGCTTAGATGGAACACAGGGAGCTCACAGCTACCAGGGTGGAGCTGCCATTCCCTGTTCCACCCTACACAAGCTCCCTGGAACTGTGTTCCTGCTGTATCCTGCCTCAAGGTCTGAGACAGGTCTTCTCTCTGAATCCACGTTTTTGTGTGGGGAGATGTATTTTTTCCCTGCCTTTAATGGGCACTACCAGCTCAGGAAGCACTCAGGAAAGCACGAGCATGAGGCAGCACTGGGACACAGAGGATGTGAGAGTCCTGATTGCTTCTTTCAGGGAGTCCTGACTGCTTCTTTCAGCAAGCTCTTACACTTGACTCGATTATCTGTAGCAGAACTCTTACTTTATAAAGCATCCACTTTATTTTCTTTCAAACTGAGGCATTTTTGGAATCTGATCAATAGGAACAAGAGATGCGTCAACTAGTCCAAATGGGAATGTAATAATGACAAAATTGTGCTTTTCCTACAGTCCCCTTCATGTTTCTCCCATGTTAATTAAGACTTCAACACTCTTGCCAGCTAACTGTGGCATGAGAATATGAAGAATCTTGCCCAAGGTCACATAGGAAGTAACTAGGGTCCCAGGAGTCTCTGCCTTGCAACAGCGAACTTCCCTGCTGGAGTCAGAGAAAACAGTGCTGCTTAATTGAATTGGCATTCTGTGCCCCATTCTGTTCACTGGAAGCTGCAGAAGTCTTGTATCAGTAAAGACAAAATATTCCTGCTCTCTGATCCACTATTTGATTTGAACCAGATGCCCTTTTTGTTCCCTAATAAAGGCTCATTCCCTTTGGGAATAACTCCTTGGCTTATAAAAAAATTCTTCTGGAGGAAATGCTACTGGGCTTGGCAGATCTCAAGAGAAAGCTAAATAAAGATAGAGTGAGTGAGAGGTGACATTTCAAAGCAGGGCAAGATTGTCTTGGGAACCTTTTCTACCCTGCAGCTGAAGCCTCTGCCATCTGAAATCTGGCATCCTTGGGTGCTGTTGGTGGTGTTTATTTATTTTTGAGTCATATTTTATGCTTTAAGTTTCAGAAATGAGCATAACTTTACAGATCACCTGTGAGAAATTGTCTCTTTTCCCAGACACCACTCAAAAAGCAGAGTTGTTGCTTTGGTTTCTTTTTTTTCAATGTGACTGTTGGCTGTCACTGTTTGTCTTTCACTGGCAACCTTTCAGTCCCAATACTCCTTCCAATCAGCAGTTAGTTAGCTGTGAATTTATTTAATTAAAGCTGCCTCTTACAGCAGGGGAAGTATTAGCAGTCTGTATATCATTAGGGGTTTTGTTTTTAGGATCCTTACTATGAAAATATCATGACATCCCCATCTGCTTTCTCTTGACAGAAACTCTAGCCAGCTACAAAATGTAGACTGTACCGTCTGCAAGATGAGAGAAAACTGCTCCCTAATCAACCTTGTCTTAATTGTAAAGCACTATGACTGCACTTGTGCTTTAGGTTTGTGGCACCAGATTTTGTACTTCCTCATGTAAAATACTTCAGTGATGAAAGTTAATAGCAACACCTATCATTGTCTTGTGTCAATGCAGTCAACAGAAAATGGGAAAGAGGAAATATGAAACAGAAAAAACCCCCACACATAGATTTAGAGGCTCCATCCAAAATTATCCATCCATCAATCAATCCACCATCCTGTATAAGGAAATAAGGGTGGGGGGTTTTGGGGCTTTTTTTGAGATGTAATTATGTCCTGGTTCCAGCCAGGCCAGTGTTAATTTTTGCAGAGGCCAGGAGGAGCCATGTCCAGAACCTGGAGATTATTCTATACCATCTCATGTCGTTGCTGAGGGCAGAGAGAAGGGCAGGGACAAGGGCAGGGAGAAGGAGTCGCTTCCAAGGAGAAAGGGTTCCTTCCAGTCCAGTCCAGTCCAGTAAGTGTGGCAGAGGGAGTAGTGGTTGTGTGGCCCTGCTTCTGAGCTGGAGGGAGGTTGGGCAGCACCAGTTCTGAGCTGGAGGGACCAGTCAGGGTGGTGTGGCTGTGGAGAAGTTGGGTCACGCTTCACAGTGAGCATTTTTGCATGAGAATCACTGTCTCTATTGTACACTTTTGTTATTAATATTATTGCTGTTACTGTTTGCTTTCTTAGCTCGTTGCTGTTTCTGGTAAATTCTTCTTATCAATGCCCTTCCTTTGGTGTCTCCAGTTCTCCACTCCAGGCCACTGCAGGGGAGTGAGTGACTGTGGTTTGATGAGTCCCAGCAGGGGCACCAAACTGAGGATTATCATTCCTAAACCAGGCAAATTGCCTGACAGAAGTTCATTTATTTCCTGTTTCTCTGCCCCACTCTCTTTCAAACCTGCTGAAGCAGTTTCATCGTTGGTGTTCCCTGGCTAGGGGTTGAACACCTTCTTGCTGCTTCAGGCCATGATCTTCCACCTGTAAATCCCAGAATCTTTCAAAATCCAAATCTGCATTACTTGTCACTACAGTCTCAGTCTATCTTCTGGACCATCGCAATATTTTCATCTTGTACTACCTTTGGTAGGATTCTCTTGACAGTAAAAACCAAATCCAGCCTCTACAATTACTGGGAATCTAGAAATGACATCAATGTGCCTGCAGCTCTAAAAAGATAAAGTGGCAGAAGACTGAGGTGAATGTTAGAAAACGTTATTGATTTTGGTGGTTTAAGACTTTCATTTTATCTAGACAAATTGTTATGCAGAAGGTCTCTACTAAGAGATCACTATTAATATAGTGAGACAAGTAGGCTTCTTTACAGATTGTATCTAGGCATAATGGAAATTCAAATGGTGCAAAGATGAAGGAAATTGTTGGCAAATCACTGCTTTGCTTTATTTGGTTGGAGAGGAGCCATATCCTAATGAAAATAATAAACTCCAGTCCATGACTGTAGGTTTGACATCATAATTTTACAAATTACTGTCATGATATTTCCATAGTGAGAGCCTAAAATGCTGTAAGATTAATAAAAATAGTGAGAGGGTTCTATTGTTGTTTGCATGCCTAAAGAAGCAGGTGGCTTTGAATGGGTCAACATCAAGGGATTGTTCATTTGAATATGCTATTTCTAGGTTCTTAAGTCTATGTAGTTAATCCTTTCCCTTTCTAGGTCTGCTTTTTGTCAAATCTATGCAGTGATTGGGAGTAGGGTAGTGCACAGCAGGCCCTAATGTCCTAACTGACCTCCCAATGGGATTTCCACTCCAGTCCTCTGTCCTTTTCTGCTTAAACTGGAGCTGTTTCCATGCCTTTCCACGCCTCTCCTAAGTTATACATTTCTAGTCCTGTCTCTTATCTTGCTGGCTAGTCTCTGGTCTTGCCTCCAGTCTGTCTCTTGCCTCTCTGGACCCCTTAGATACATGTTGGACTGGATTAATCACCTTCCTTTGTCTTGGATTGCCAACAAAACAGCTGTTATCAATATTCTGGTGGGCTCAGATATCTGGGTCTTGCAGCAAGCCATCTTCCCCTGTGCAACAGCCTTGCTCTTGCTGCTCCCTAACACAATAAACATTTGTTTTCCTTTTTGCAGAAATTCTGTGTAGGAGCTCAGGTATTGTCTTGCAAATGGCCAGACCTGAAGTTCCATTGAATCAGTATCTTGGTTAAAAGTTGCCAGAACTGAAGTGGAAGCTGATCTCAAGATTCTTATCATCCAAGGGAGAATGTGTGTATAGGGAAAGAGTGAGATCTATTTCATTCCAGAATTCTGATATTCTGATAACTTTAAACACGAGTGTATTAGTGAGATTTATAGCCAAATGGTGGGGGAAGAAGGGCAGAGAGGTCAGAAGTTAAATGTAACTTGTAGAGGGGATAAAACAGAATTTTATTATGTAAGACTGAGTCGATTGTATGAAAGACTTCACAATGTAATTTGAAGAAGAAAATCCTTTACCCATGAACTATGAGAAATCAAGAAAAGGCAACATGCACTTCCCAAGAACAAACAACCAGTAACCCAAACATTTTCTCTGATAAGAGTTCTGGGTTTTGCTAAAAAAAGAGACACAATAAATTTCCCTTATCTTGGCTTCAGTAAAGAATTTCAAAACAGCAAACAAAATGCTGTGATATATTGAACAACATGTTTCTACCAGAGAAAAGGAATTGTCAATGTTATTGACCAAGACTCTGGAAATTTGTCTGTGATTGTGGTCTCTTTCCAGGAAAGAGTCATAACTTAGCCTTGGTACAGATGTGGGATGCAAGACTTCAGACCACCCCAGAAAATATCCTTGTTCTATATTTGGCTTATCAAAGCAGTTTAGTGGTCACAGTGTTGAAAAGGAAGAACTAGAAAAACAGAAATTAAACTGAAGGAGAATATTGGAACAAATTCAGGATAGATTTCAGGGAGTGTAAATACATTTTAGCTGGATATCAAAAGAAAGAATCTAGGTTCTGAAGAATGAAGCTTTATGATGATCACTCAGTAACAAGAATTGCAGATCTGAAATTAGAATGTATTTTAAGAAATAACTTCATCAGTTTATGAAATAAACCTCCTCCAAGAGGTTCCTCAAAGCTCTGAGTACAGCGATTGAAGAGGTTCCTTACAATCATGTTGTTTTTTTCAGCGGACTGAGGATGAATTGATTTTGATAGAGCACAAGGCTATTTGGCAACTCTGACTATTGTCATTTCCCCTTTATACTTGTACATGGTCTATTCTTTATTACTGCATTGTTCAATTTATCAAACATTTCAAACTGTTTTATCTTCACATGAATAATGAGAAATATTTATGTTCTGCTGAAGTCCCTGGTCTTGTGTTGTTGGTTAATGGATGACTTATGGAGATAATTTTCCATTTTTGGGCAGTGGCAAGACTACGTCCACTGTAATATAAAGTCAGCTCAATGCAAAATGATGTTCTCTGCTCCAAATAGATGTTTGTAACTTTTTTCACAGATACCTACCTTAAAAATTCTGTCTTCCAGCCTTCTAGAAAGTCACAATTTTCCTCCCCTAGCTGAGAAAGTTTAGCTTGAATTCCCCTTTTAAGAATGACCTAGATATGTTAATCATATATTTCAGGAAGAAGAGTTATATTCAGGTCAGCGTAAAAACCTCCTTTGGTTTGTGTGTGGGACTATCAGAGATTTAAAACAAGAGCATTACTGGACACAGGACCTGCCTGGTGGCAGAGGAGCAGTGGGAGAAAGGCAAATTAAGATCCTGCCCTGAGCACTGAAATACCTTGATACAGCACAGCAGCCACTACGCTGAGACATGATACCTCCTCCCATGAGAGGAAGAGAGGTGGAAATTACTCCATGCCCACTCTTACCTTTGCAAGATTAAGGGGAGAGGATAGCATCTCTGCGAACAACAGAACTGCTTATAATACAGAAACTCCTGTGATTGTGTATCAAGGGGCCTGGTACTCTACTGCTCAGGAGTGTTTAGGAAGCAACAATCTCCCTCTCACTATAAAATTAATTGTGCTTCTCAATAAAATAATTATATATAAAATTCTCTCATTCATATTCATAATTCTTGTGTCTCTATATGGTAGCTCTGATTTTCCTCTATTACAGTTTGTATGAGAGCAGGCTAAATATGCTCATTTTTCCACTTCTGAACACGCCTCATCCATCCCTTCATGACTTTGGCACAGATGCTATTTCTGAAGCAAAGACAAAAAGAATAAAACATCTCCCTTCCTTGTAGGACTTCTCAGAACTGTTCTATTGCCCTACTGGGAAAAAAACATTTTAACAAGGCTGCACATTTTTCATAAGCCTTTTGTCGTTTTCTTTAGAGGAAACCATCATGCTTTCTGCTTTAAAGTCTAGTAGGTGATTCATGTGTTAAGAACTGTCAGGAAAAAAATCATTTATAGGCCACACAATGTTGTCTTGATTTAAAAAAATACCACAACCCCAAATAAATGCTTCTATGAATAAAAGTAATTTTAATTTGTTCCTTTAACAGAAAATATGGATTGCGAAATCCTATGTAGTTTGTAGAAATAAGTTTCACTGTGGTGTTCTTTCAAAACATTGGAGAGAGGTTATCTCTGTGTCTATGTGCACCCACACCTCCCTGCAACGAGGAGAAAGACACAGACTTGCTCCAGTCTGAAGCCCAGCATTTCTCATTTCCTTCAGAAAAGGAGAAAATTTATGTCCAGGCTTGATGGGGAAATTGATTTGTGTTCTAGAGTCAATGTGTGTAAGTGGATGACATAGTTCTGGATGTGCCTGACCACAACTAAGAAGTTTGTTTCCGCAGTGCCAAATATCATCTTCTCCCAGTTTGCTAGAAAGGTAGTCCTGGTTATTCTGAGAAGGTTTTTTTGTTGGTAAGCATGGGAGGAACACAGCTTGTTTCCTGGAACTCAAGAAACAACTAAGAGAAAAGCAGACTGAGATGTTCGGACTTTGACTAATGTGACAAGATTAATTTTATGGAGAGAGGTAATAAAGTTGAATAATGTGTGCAGCTTTGTGGGTTTGGGAAACTGATTTAAGCATGCTGGAGGACAGAAAACAGGAATATGAACAGCATGAGATGAACTTGCAGAGACAGTCTCACAAGAGAATAGCTTTTAGAGTACATATTTTTAATTTCAGCTTCATTTTTTATGTGAAAGCAGCTTTTTCCTTAGTTTTTCTTACAAGAGATATTAAAAGCCATGTTCTTTTTAAGTGATGTAATAATGAGAGTACAAGCATTCACGAGTGAATTTATTTGCTCCAATTTGTTCAGGATTTTCCCTACTGCAAAACAATACCTTGAATAATTTCTCTTACTGCTCACAGTGCAAGCTGTGATATATTCCTTTAGGATGTTAATCATAATTCATCCTTAATATTTCTTTGGGAGAACTAACCTTTTAGGTTCCTTTTTTTAAATTTATTTATTTTTCATTTTAAACCTCCAAAATATCCACTGTATTACTGTGGATGAAGAGGAATGGCATTATGCCTCTTACTGTTGAACTTCATTTCCCCAAAGGATTGTTGGAACACGTTAATGGCAAGCTCACTTCTTAAAGCCAGTCGACTCAGGCAAAATAGGATGAGGTCATCCCTACCCAGTGTCTGAACATTTTATGCTGTGCTACTGTTTTGAGTACATCTCCTTTTCCCTTAGGTTCATGTGCAGTTCTCTCCAGGCAGGCAAATAGGAGAGGAAAAAAATAAAAATTAAAATTCAACAAGTTGCTCTAGCAAATTAAAAACAGATAATCTTGCCAGGAAAAAAAAAAAAAAAAAAAAAAAAAAAAAAAACAAAAAAACCCAAAAACAACAACAACAAACTGAAATGAAGTTATTCAGTCTCTGTTTATCTCAGCTGGAATGACTGATGAATGTTTTTCTTCTGCTCCTTAGCTGTTTCCTCTTCTCCAATTTGAGTTTAAAATCCTCACAGTATTTAAACTTCAAGTAATTGTAATACCTAAACACTGTAAATCTTGAGGCACGAATATTCAAGATACTTAGTCCTCAAAATTGCTCTGTGGGCAAGTTTATTAACTTGCTAAGACTGTCTCCAGGAAAGCAATGATACCAGTGTATATTTATAAATGTTAATTGCTTGAAACTACACTCATGCTTGTAAATGCAGTATATATGTGACTTGTATTTTCCTTAAACAAACCAGCAATCAGATTTTTCTTTGTGTTAGTCTTGACCAGTGTTTCTGAGCTGGCTAATATGGCTCAAAAGAAAACAAAAATTAACACACATGTAGTTTTCAAATAACATGAAACTTGGAGGACAGGTACGTTATATCAATAGGTTTCTACTGCTGCATTTGGAGTGTACCCATGAATAATTCTTAATAAAGTTATACGGAAAGTCAAGGAAAATGGCCATATACATATGGTAAGAAACTGTCTCTTGGAAAAATGATTTTGAGATAGGGGCTGGGACATGATCTATAGCAAATCAAGTGCAAACTTAACAGTGTGGTGCTGTAGCTAAAGATAAACAGAGTACTTGGATGTACCGTCGCAGGAACTTTAGTTAGAAAAAAGAAGTGATGCTGCAGTCACGTGCAGAACAGAAAAAAACACCATCAGAATATTTTTACTAGATCTGTTTAATTTCTTCAAAAAGAAGTATCAAGAAATTCCTAAGCATAAGTGAGAGATCTGAAGTTTGGTTTCAGATGTGGTAATTAAGCCTAATTTGTTTGCAAACAGAAATATTACAATGTTGAGCCTTTTGAATATACTGACAGAAGGCAATAAATCTGTCAGTACATGCTCTTTGACCTAGGAGAACAAGGTATGTCTGCCAATCTCTAAAAACTGATGACAAATCAATTCAGATTGAGAATGAAGTGAAACATTTGAACAGTTAATAAACTACTAAGAACTATGGCAATTGAAGATTTTTGACTTATCTGAGTGTTTAAATGAGAGTTGGTATCTTTAAGAAACATCATCAAGCACTTTTTCTACATTTCAGAAATTGCTGGATAAAGTCCTTTGACGTGTGATACTCCAAAAGTTAGGCAGGATGACCTTAATTGTACATTGCTTCTAAAGGACTGACTGCTTTTTTGAGATGTAGTTGCTGTTGAAATCCCCAGCCTGTCATTGTCAGGTTTGACAGGACTCCTAAATTGGATCTCTGTAAATTACGATTAGGCATCTTTCTTTGGAAACTGTGATTTAAGCACTCTTTCCTTACAATCAAAAGCAAATAATTTCAATACTTCACAATAAGTCATAAAATAATGGAGCTAGCTGTGGAAACAGAGTGGTAAAAGATCACTGAAACTCATCTTTTTGAAAAATGTGAAGATATAAATAATGATAGAAAAGGTGTTTCCTGAGAAGCCTATTGTTGAGAAAAAATATGCATAATGATTTGTAGGAATCTCTGCTGACACTGAGGGTACTGATATGTAGCCACCATTATCACCTGCCAAGTTTTTCTGAATATAAAGTGATTTACAACACTTTAAGGGTAGCATCAGGGACATAGTAAATGATGATTCTTTTATGGGGGATGAAGAAGGGAACAACTTGCTCTCTTCTTCCTGCTGGGTCTCCCTTGACACCTCCTGTGATGTAACTTGCTTTCTACCACATCATGGCACATTCCTGCCACTTTTAGCATGTCATTTTGTCTGTCACTGCAATAAAGATTTGGCATGCAATGGGGATTACACGAAGCAGAGCAATACACCTGCAGCAATATTTTACTGCAATTGGTTGCCCCCAAAAAAGTAAAATGCCATTTACAGGTAAGATTCACCAAAGCTCACTTTAAATAGAGATCAAAATGCAAACAGTAAGTTTAATTTGTAGAAAAGCAAGAAATCCAGTTATTGGCTATGGAATTAGAGACACCTTTTTGAAAACAAACCAACCAACCAACCAAACAAACAAACCCAACCAAACAAACAACCCCCCAAAAACAAAACAAACAAACAAACGACAACAACAAAAAACAGAAATAAGAAGGCATAGGTCACAGAAACATTTTGCTGATGTCTTGTCCCAGATGACACTTGATGTAGACTCAGACTTGCAGGTTCCCATCTCCAGGAGACTCTGAAGGCTGCTCTCACTCCTTTTTCCACCTGCGTATACGGATTAGAAGATGACACTGAATGCAAATGAGATTCAGAGCAGTTCCAAAGAACTCTCAGTTCTTCCTTCATAACAATGGAGATTTTTAATACAATGACTTCTATTAACTTTATTATTTCTGAAGACAAGCCCACTCTTTTTTCTGGATCTGAACTGCGTTTTGAAATTCAATGAGACTTAGTTGTGTTGCTTTCTCCCCTAGGATGACCTCCCTGTTATGAAGTTAATTGCATTAGAGTCTGATCTGAATTTTTCCCAGTGTGATTTGCTCTGTGAAACTTTGTACGGCTTCATAGCAAATGATTGTAGCATAAATATTATTTGTGGACTTTAATAGTCTTACAACCCTTGACAAATTTCTGGCTTTGCAAAAAGAACCCTCATGCCAAGGGACCGACAGAGAAGTCCAAGGCAGTCCTTAAGCCAGCTTTGCTGAAGCATTTTAAAGTTTTCTCCTCCTGCCTGAAGCTGTTGGTCAATTTTAGGGGTCAGGCCTGATGAATGACTACAAACTTCTGTAGCAGCCTAATCCTTGTTTTTATGCTTTTGGAGGATTGTTTGTTATGTTTGAATGTTTTACAGTATTAAACTCAACAAAACTCTGTTTAATAAGAATAAGGACTGGGACGTTTTCCTCTCCTAATTTCCATTTCTCATTATTTGAAAAGTTGTTTTCCATTTTCCTTTGTTTCTTGGCAGCTTCACATTCTTTTAGATGACTTTTCTGATTTGTGTTCAGATGTACCTAAAGCCAGCTCTGTTGAGGCAATTACAGCTTATCCCTTTTCCTCTCTTTGCCAGTCTGTGTTTAGATATTTTTCTTCTATGCAACTGTGATTGGAGGCTGTCATACTGCAGCTTCTTCCCAGCTGACAGTAACATTTCTCTCCTCATTGTCTTCTCACAAATTCATTCCTTAGCCTCTTATAGGAGATCCCCAAGTACCACCCTAATTCAATAATGTCTCTTTTCACAGTTTGTTTCTATTTTCAAATGCTTTAGGACATTCATCATTATTTCTAGGGTTTCCTTTTCTTTGAATTTTCTTTATTTTCTTCTCCTATTAGGCCACACTGTACCATCACTTAGTAAGTAAGATTCTTGATGGGATTTAGCTAAGTGATTTATTACCATCCAAAATATTGGGAATTTAGGTCACTGCATCTTTTAACAATTCCAAATCAGCTTTGTTTTGTCACCTGCAGATTTAATATGACTTAAATATTGACGCATATCTTCTTAGCCTAGTCAACATTAAAAAACAAGCAAAAAGCCCCCAACAAAACACAAAAACTCTAAGATATTCCTTTCTTTATTCATATTGTTGATTTTGTTTCATGACTTTGATCTACAGCGTGGTAATTTTTCTCTGCTTCTTCAGTGCAGCCTTTACACACATTACAGTATTTTTTCTTGGGTTTATTCATCAAACTGGTTTTTTTTTTCTGGTTAAGTCTGACTAAAACTGGCAGTTGTCAGATTTTTATAAAAATATGTTTCACTTAGTTCTAAAATTCTCTGTTTCTTTTACGTAAAACATTTTTCTTACATATATTGAATTACATGGTCTAGAAGCAATGTCAGGGCTCTTTTGAACCAGTGCTACACAGCATCCATCCTATTCCAAAAGGTTATAGTGCACCTGGGAGAGGAACAGAGAAGGCAACCAGCCTGAGAAAGAGCTAATAGCAGAACTGGGGATATCACCCAGGACGAAACACACCTTTGGGGAGAAAGGTGCATACAGGTCTTCAAAATCTTAAGTACTTTGGTAAAAATTAGTACGTAACAATTTTACTTCTAAAACAATAAATAGGGGATGTCAGATGAAACTGGTAAGTTTCATGATGAAGATGAAATGAGGGCAAAGAAAATATTTGTTCATCTAAGGCTCAGCTGTAGAATTTCTTACCTGTGGAGGTAGTAGACACTGAAAGCCTACATCGTTCTTATAATGATGGACAATCAATGGAAGGAAAAACCTTTTAAGTGTTAAAAAAACCCTGATTGACTCTCCGGGACTCCCTGTACCACAAAGAGTGAGATGCTGAAAGATTATTATGCGGAGCCATCTCTAAGACTCTCACTGTTTTCTTATGTTTTTTCTGTTGGCTGCCCTAAGACACAGGACAATGTATGAGGCCATTTGTCTGATACTGGAATGGATATTGCATGCAAAAGCATCTTTCCAGACTTTTATAATATGAACTTGCATGCTTGGAATTCAATAAATAATGATATAAATTGCATGTTGTCTTCCAGCATTTTGGGTCACTTAACATTGCACGGAGACTGGAGCCTCTGGGACAGTCAACTTTGAAAACTGCAAAGGCTCTGCGAGTGCTAGGGAGACATATCTGTTATGTTTAGTCTAGAGAAGTACATGTACTTCTGTGCTGGAGAGAGCACATATTCCCTAAAGCAATCCCCTTGTGAACTGAATCTGCCTGTATGTTGCACAGGCTTGAGAACTAACTTGAAAAAGTGGAGGCAAAGAAATTGTGCTGGGAGTCCAAATTTTTTCTCCTCCCCAAACAGTTGTTCAGCTGACCAATGCTTGACATGTGCCTGGCAATATGGCCAAAACCGCAAATTCTTTCTCAATCTGTGTGGGAAAAAATTATCTTCTATCATCCCACATTGTTTATTCAGCACTGACATGGCAAAAAGATGAGGAGGGCTATTGATCTTGTAGAGTTTGTAATGTAACAAGTGGAAAGCCAACACAATTGGAGAGAGGAAAAAGGAAAAATTAATGGATTTAGAACTAAAGAACTTCATCCATTCAGAATCAATATATTTTAGGGACAAATTGCTCTACTTTCATTTCTTATCTGTAAAATAGGGATATCTCACTAGGTTGCATGCAAATTTGTGAAAGTTAGAGGTGTTTATTTTCTGCAGTAATGCACACAATAAAAAAGCTCCTAAGGAAACAGAATATTCTGTGTGCAGTGCAATACACAAAAGTGTGAGGCCACACACTGGGTAAAGAGGAAAAGAAAAAGAGAAACAAAGAAATAATAGATAAATAAGAAAAATCTGAACAGCAAGATGGTTCATTTCCTGAGCACTCTCCATCAAAGGATTTAATAAAATAAGAAAGAAAAAATCCAAGCCACAAGATTTGCTAAGAGTAGAGAGACAGTCTTCTGAGAACAAAAGAAAAAGTCTGAGTAGCACTTTTTGTCCTTCAGCAGGTCTGGGTTAATATTAAAGGATGGCATATCATGTCTTTTATTTTTCCTCTGGGAGATGAGGATTTCTCTCCTTATTACCCCTTTTTAAAACTTTCTTAACTAGTCAGTCTGCTAGGTCTGCTACCATATTTTTCTGAATATCTGTCTTCTCACAGCCTTGTGAGGATTCTGGAGTTTTTCTGGCCCTTGTCATACAAGCCTCTGCTCCTTGGAGGTGTCCCTGGACTACTCATTTTGTTTGGACCATGTCAGTTTGCTTACTCTTTGTGACTATGGTTCTGGATGCCAAAGTCATGCTCGTGATCCTCATAACCATAGTTCTGACTCTGCTTCCTTGCACAGTGAGACGATATCTCCATTTTAGTCTGGACTTGGGCACTACTTCATGCTCTTTGAGATGCATCATTTTAACTCTGGCAGTTCTCAAGCATCTTAAAGGCTGTTTCTACTCAGGCCTCAGGCATCTCTTCCCAGAAGGTAACAGGTTGCCCATTACTTGCTTTCATGCAAGTCATGTTCTCATCTTATCTCAAAATTTTAATGTCAGCTGAGCTACATCAAACAGGTCTTCTCAAAACTCTTATCAAACTGGGAACTTTGCTAAATACTATTGCATTATTTTTTCATTCAGCTACAGAATAAGATGATAACTGGTTTGATTCACTACCCTCATAGTGAGAGGATACAGGCAAGATGCTGGAAAATCAACAATGAGGTATTTCTCAAGCTCAGAGACTAAAATCACCCTACGTGCTTTGTGGGAGGGTGTCTTTACCACCAGCCTGCCAAACAGGCTGGGCTGGAAGCAATGTCTTCCCTCTGTATGACACTGCTCTTTTACACAATGATTGTAGGAGTCTGTAGGGCAGAAGACTCTGAGCAGAGGAGGAAAATCCAGGAACCTCATTTCCAGTCTCTGAGGCAATGTCTTTCATGTCTAAGACTCTGACTCTAAAAACTGAGTTAAAGATTTTGGAAAAAAGAAAAAAAAGAAAAGAAGAAGAAGAAGAAGAAGAAGAAGAAGAAGAAGAAGAAGAAGAAGAAGAAGAAGAAGAAGGTCATGTCTTACAGTTAAAATAGTTTTGAACTTTATTTCACTGCCACATCAGTGAGAAAAATTACTGGAGTATTAATCTTCCAGAAACAAACAAGCAATCAAAAAAATCCCAAACCTTTGCTTGTTTATCAAGTTTTCTATGGATTTGACTACATTAGAATTACTAAAACCAGCAATACTTCTCTTAATTACATGAATACTGAAAGATTAGAGCTCTATTAATGACCTTTTACAAATGGGATGTGAAGATACTGAAGCTTGCCCCTGCCACCAGTACTGAAGTTTTTGACAGTGATTCATGGATTGCCCTTCTTCATATGGAAAATTCCTTAGTATTTTTATCACTCTCTGTGGTGAATTTCCCCTTTTCACTTTTATTTTATTTCACTTTCATTTTATCAAACATAAAATAAGTAGATTATGAAGTACCTTGGTGGTTATTACCTCATTTGCCATCACAGTGTTGATCACCAACCTCTGTCAGCCAGCGCTGCTGACTTTCTTGGTCCACTTACTAAATCCATCAGTTAACACAAACTGAACTTTTTCCCATTTTGTCACTCTGGCTAAAAGGAGTTTTCTATAAAAATATTGAAAGCCACTTAAACTGCCTGCTTCAAATCCTTCACTATCATGCTTACAAAAAAACTTGGCCATGCTGGTGGGCTTGCACAATTTATTCTAGTTATTAGTGTCCTTGATATCCATTACTTTGACTTTAGTTCATCTTCTCATGTCTCTTATCTTTGGAAATATGGAAAGTCACAGAGAAGAATGGTGTTATACAGGTGTGGTGATGTCCTTAACATGAGTAGCTGCTTTGATACATAAAATGTACTTCTGCCATTCTATGAGGATGGTTTTTTAAGTGTGTTTTTTAAACTTAAGCACAAAAACTTTGGTGTAAACCAGTGATGCATTTTAAACAGAATATTGTTTCCAAATTAGGTTGGCTTTATTTTTTCTGGAATGAAACCAATACAAAAGCAAATTTTCCAGGCCCTAGACTAGGCTACCCCAAGGAACGGACATTTCTAGGAAGTCTGTTGTACTGTTCATCATTACTTTGTTTCAGTTCATTGAAATAACAAGTAGACAATGTTTAATATAATAACAAACTCTAAAAGTTATATTAAATTTTTTTTTCTTTTTTTTTCCATATAGCATGATAAAGATCCATATTATACATCAGTTTATGACTCTCTTTTGTTTCTATAATTTATATAGATTGATAATCAAAAGTCCAGCTAAATTAGAATTGCACTGATCACACTTCAGTACATACATTTCTGACACTCCTTTGAAATATTGTCTAGGCCAGCTTAAAATAATGAATGTGAAAGAACATTTATAACAGCTGTGATTAGAAAAATAACACCAATACTTTGTCAATTATTCATGCTTTCAGAAAGTAATATGCTGTATAAATTGTGTAAACTAATGTGGAACACTGCTGAAAATCTCCAAGTGTTCTGTTTTTTATTATTTTGATTTTATTTAATTTCTGCAACCCTGCCCAGTCGTTCTGGCTACCTTTGTTCCTGCTGCAGGAAGGTTATGAGAGCAACCCCCACTCCTTAAAATACATTGTTATTTATTCTCTTTGAACAATAGAGATTTTAAATATCAGTTCTTAACTTCTACAGAAGTTAAGACAATGACAAAGAATAAAGGTCAATGAGAAGCCTAAAGTCAAATGTTATCTTGGCGTTCAGTAGAAAAATGTGAATTCTATAATTAGGAATTACATGGAACAGGTAAACAATCAAACATTCTTCAGCAAGAACATCAGTTTTTCTGTGGTAGGTTCATATTCTTTGTCAAATTAGAATTTTATGCCAAACAACAGGGAGTTCTTTATTTAAAAAGATGAAGAGTACAAATAAACTGTATAAATTGCTACAGCAAGCATAGCAAAGGAAATGAACGTAAAAAATGTTCTTATTGGAATTTACATTTAAAAATAATTATATTTAGAAATATTATGGGATATAAAACTAATAAATATAACTATAAAATCCTATCAGGACCTTTAAGATGCCTTTTCCTATGTGGCATCACAATGGTACCTCTGCTAGTACCTGCAAAAAAAGATGTTACCTTGAGTAAATATGCATGTCTTTATAGATACCTAGGCACATGTATTGTGGATTTTTCCTAAAAGAGATTAAGTTTAGTGTTGTGTCTATAGATAAACAGCACTCATATGATGCACAGATCTGCCTGGAAGATGTGATAAACAGTTGCAGCACTGCTGTGCTAACACTGCTCAGGGAATGATATCTATGTTTGTTTTCTGGGGAATGTGGTGACCATCCAGGTGCTCAGCGCTCCCAACCAGGAATGACTGTTGCCCTTGCAGTATATCTTACCTGTTTGATGGGTGAATAGAAAATGATGATTGCAAAACGCTACAGGAATTATTTTCTGCTAAAAAGGTAAGTATTTCTATAAGCACAACAGATGAGATGACACTGTTCAAACTCCTATGAAATACCTGTATATTTATGTTTTTACGGATCTTACTAAACCCCTTAGAAACAGTTCAATAGGTTTTAAAGTGACTCCAGCTGTGGGTGTCATTCCCCTTCTCCTTCCCTTCTTCCTTCCCTGCTCAATCTTGCTGAGACACAAAAGTGCTCCTTGAGAACTTTATCTCAAAGCAAGGGCTGCAGAACCTGTTTCTCAAACACTCTCTTATCAAATGTGCAAGCCTCTACCTTCTCCACTCACCTGAGACTGCCAATCCCAAATGCTCAAAAGCACCTAAGGAATGTTATCCCTCAGGGAAAGAGAAGGCATGTGTAGTTTGCTTTTAGTGTCATTTCTTTCCAGCATCAAGGTAAGGAACCGTATGCAGACACCAGAGAGGATGGGGAGGAGACACAGATGTAGCAAGAGCGGTTGGTACAGTAGTAGAACAAGCTGGAAGTTGTGGATTCTGCAGTAGACTTGAAACAGAGCTATGCTGGTAGAGCATCTATAAGGGCAGCAGGATGAGCTGCCTAAGTGGAGGTAAAACAGCTTGAGCAATACCCTATTTAAAAAAGTTATCACTGGTGAAAGGAGAATGGGAGTCACTGCTTTTGGTGCTGGAAAATGCTGACACTCATCAAAGCCGAAGTTAAACACTGAGGAAGTGCAATGTTTCCTGACAGAAACTGGCACTGGTGATGATGTGACAGACAAAGTTCCTGATAAAGGAATCAACAAGTGATAGTAGTGATAACTTATCTAAGGCTGCTAAGCTAACAGTGGTGGTGACAGCAAGGTGACACTGCTGGCCTGTAGACACATGACTGACAGCCCAGTCCCACCTTTTAATGGCAAGATCTTCTAACATACCCCTTCTCAGAGTGTGTGTGGAATTTCCTCCCTTTAGTGGGGACACTCCTAAAGGTTTCCCCTTCAGTCTGAACAAAATTTGCCCACAATTGGGTATTAGTGAGTAAAATCAACCTCTACTTAATAATTATCTTGCTACCTTTAACATTGCTTCAACATTGCTTCCATTAAGAGGGTTCTACACTAGTAGTTCGAGCTATCTGTGTAGTAAATAATTTTGATTAAGGTTTTTAGTCTAGTCATCACCACCATCCATTTAGACAGATAATTTATTTAGTCATATAAATACATTTGGTTTGGTATCCTTAATCCTGTCTGACAAAATCTTATAAAGGATCAATTACACATATTATAATCCTTTAGGCATAAAGCCTTTGACTAAGTCCGGGGCTAAGACTGGATCCAGCTGCACTTAAGCTTCTTTCTGAGAAGGAGTTTAAAAAGCGAGGGGGTCCTTTCTGCTCTTCATGACACAAGAGGAGGATCTCCCTGATAAACTTTGTCTGAAGCTTCCATTCTGCCTGTGGCAGCTTCCGTGACTACAATATTCCTTTACTGCCCATCACTGAGTTTCTTGAGAAGCTGGTAAATGAAAGGAAAGAAAAGGTCTTTTTTATAGAAGACATTGATATTTTGAATCACAATGAAAACTATCTACCGAAGTCTTGTTGGAGAAAAATGTAAATGTGCCTTTAATTTTTGTAGTTGCATTTTTTAATACCTTGCAAATGTTTATCACATCTTCTTGAAGCATATCACAGAATATCAGAAGATATGCTGGGAAATTCTGTATCTCAAATTAAAACATTCATTAAATACTAATAAAAATATGTTATTTTCTGAATCCACACGCTTCTATTGTAATAGTGTGACACAAAGGAAGAAGGTTAAGCATCTGGTGAACTTATTTAAGTAGCATCTGTTATTGACAAGTTGTGTTAGCTTGTTAACGTTCTACTCAGCAGCAACGTGAGGAGCTGGGACTGCAAGTGCCAATTCATACTTTTTATTTATGCTTTCCCATTGTAGCATAGTAAAAACATTAGTTGTGGTCTTCTTCCTTTTTCCTACCTGAATTTTGCATCATTTAGTGCACTGGATGAGAGTTTCAGTGGAATGTCCACGCTCCAGCCTACCCTGGAAACCTGTGGTAGGGGAAAAAAATACAGGACTAAATCTCCTGGGGCTGAGGACAAAACACATAGGTTCAATATTAGATGCCACTCAATGATAAGCTTTAGATCCAACTGTCATCCTCAGGGATCTGGGATTCATTCCTTGGTTTTCTTATTTGCTTCACTATGACCATGGGCTCTGTTTTGGTTTCTCAGAGTGAAATAATCATGTTTCAAAAAAAAAAAACCCTGAAAAAAAAAATAACCCCACAAAAACCGGCACCAAAAACCAACCAAACCAACCAACCAACCAACCAACCAACCAACCAACAATTCCCCCCCACAAAAGGCCCAAGAAACCCTCCGTGCAGGGCCTAGTTCCAAAAAAGAGTTTAAAACTCACCATTACAAATTGATGAAATTGCTGTGTGTCTGGAAATTTTAGATAGGTAGCTAAGGTCCTCAGATTACCCAAGAGAGCATGTCTTGGTGGAAAGACAAACTAGGTGACATGTAGCTCTACCTGAGGAGGACTACGATGAGAATGTGTCCGTGAATTCCTTTAACAGTGTGAAGCAAGACGAGGAAAGGAGACAAACATCGAGAAACAAAGTGAAGAGCAACCAGATCATACAAATAATTTTACGCTGAACTAACTTTTTCCTATGAAAGCATTAATTTCTGTCAAATAAAATCTTATAGATTTACATACTTAAAAATGCTAGTATCTTACTCTTTCAGCACTCTCCTTGTAGATGCTGGGTAATGTTATCTGATGAAAGACTGGCATTGAACTGAAAAATTTCCTCTGGGAAGCAATTTAATTACAGAAAAATGTTTTTAATTTTCACAGAAAATTGACTATATCTTGTTTGTTTATTTCTTTTTGTTTCTGATGTCAGTCCATTACCATTACTGGAAGGAAAATGTAAATGCATTTCGTTCCTGGCAAGCATATTTCACCTTCCCCTTGTGTTTCCTAATCAAACAGTAAAATTAGCTTGGCATTAAATTATTGAAAATTTGAGTTGTTTATTGACCTTTGGATTTTAAACATCTTTATAAATATTTCCACTCTAAATTTTTGAAAAATAATTAAAATCGACTGTTTATTTGATACTATAATTCAAATCTTTGCCTTCCAAAGCAGGCAATAATAGATAAAATTCCACTGAGGGTACAGGGCAAGAAAAGAACATCCAAAAAATCTGCTCAAGAATACTCAAGCATATAATTCATTATTTAAATGATTTAATGTACTTCAAATTGAATTTGTGAGAGAAAAAAACTTTTGCTTTTTAATAACATTTAAAGACTGAAACTGCTTTCAGGCAACAAATTACCAAGTAAGGAAGAATTACCGATGTAATTCCAAAAGGCCAGCATAATTGAAAGTAAATACTATTAATCTATTCAAGTTTATAAAGTGTTCATAATAGTTCACACAAAAAAGGATGAATAATGATAAGAACAATTCTTATTTGGCAGAATGAGAGCATTTCTTTAAAGTTATATGATATATTTTCCTTAAGATGGAAATTGGAATTACTGAACAATTAATTTTGTATGTAAATGAATTGAAGAAAACATATAATTAATATCTATGCTATTCCATTATTTTTTTACTCAGTGGAGCGAGACTTGCAGAAAGCAAAAATGTTTGAAGAAAACATGCATGAAGAAACCAAGCACTTCCCCCTAGTATAAATATTTGCAAAAGGTGTTTTTCATAAAGAATATATGTTTATATTTTCCTAGCAAGGCCTCCAGTAACAAAAAATATTATCTTCATATGCATTCCATGCTTTTTTCATCAGCTACAAATCTTGACACTTGTTGAATGCGTCACACCTTTTCTATTTCTCCCATTTGTTTCTTTTCTTTTTATCCTGCAACACATTCACATGAAAACGTAATTTTTCCTTTAATCAATATGTAGGAAACTCTGCCCTGCAATAAATTCAGCTTTGCCAAACTTGCCTTTTAGAGCAGTAAATGTGCCTCATATCTGGGGATATTTATTTTCAACAACTTTTTCATTGCTGGACCTCAGTGGCTTCCTATTCTTCTCTCAGTGGAGGGAATGGAAGCTGGTTACAGTCCTTAGTTTCAGTGAGGCTTAACATAATCCAAAGTGGCACCGTTCCTAGGGGAAAGCCTTTGTCCAACATATTTTGGACCTGCAAGGTGACTGCAGCAAAGGTATCAGAGGCACCAAATAAATAAGGAAAAAGACAACAGCGCTGTCATATAACATGGTGGGGCAATACTAAATAGTTATAGAAGTAGTTCACTGTCTGCAAAGGTGAGGGGAAAAACTACCATGCAAGAGTTAATTTCTCAGTTGTGGAATTGGTGTCACACAAACTCCAGACCCATCTTTCATTATGCTGTTGGTAGGTTCAGTTCAAGTAACCTCACCAGAAACTGTTTCATTAATTTGCAAGGGTTTGTATAGTGCTTGTGTCTCCAGAGGAATAAGGAACATTAGTATTAGACCCTATTATACAGTGAGCAGACCTTCAGCTTCTCCCAGAAGACTGTTTAGTACAAAAGCACAAAAATGTTTCAGGTAAGTAACACTTGTCCTAGTTTTCTACCTAGATACTTTTCAGAGGAAAGCCATAGTCTGACAAAATATATATATATATCAATAGTTATAAGAAAACCATAAGGCAGCAGATATTCAATAACTCTTAAATGTGTTATTGAACTTGAAATGCATTTAACATTGTCCTGGTTTGAGAGAAATTTGGGACATTCATGAAGGTTCTCAAGCCAGCAGCCTTTTGTGTCAAGGTTTTTCATAATGGCTTTCTCTAATAAAACTGGCTCTGTTACTGAGAATACTGAGAACAAGGAGAAGTACAAGCCACATTATGATCCCAGCCTAAATGACATAATTCCATGCATCTCAGCAAAGCTGCTTCCCATTTAGTCCTGTGCAAGGCTTTGGTTCAGCAAAGCTGTTACATATGTGCTGAAAGCCCTCACTGAGAAAAGAAATCCCTTAACTGAAGGCAAAGTCAGACTGGGTCGCAGTGCTTGATTTTTTTTTTTTTTTTTTTTTTTTTTTTTTTTTTTAATGTTAAATGTGTGCCTAAGACCTTTACTGGATGAGAGCATAATTGAATAAAATAGAATATTCAAGTCTATCCCCTATAATCTTCTCCATAATGTTCACAATCTTTCTTCTCTAAACTATCTTTCCTGATACTGTTTACCTTGTCTTAGCACTAAATGCAGCATGATCCCCTGAAATATCCACATGGCACTGGGCTTCATAAAACTGAGCAAGGGGTGGAGATCCTCTGACATTATGAGATTGCCTTTTTAGGCCATAATAAGCAAGAAATATGAGTTAAATTTGCAGCACAATTAATTGTCAAGCAGGAAAATTAAGTATTGCTTTTACAAAAATAGTTGAACGGTGTAAGGCCATTAATTCAGAAAATAAGAAGTGCATTCTCAAGAAAGTTCATGGGAATTTTAATTTAAAGAAAGAGAGAAATGTTGTGTTCAATATTAAATGGAAAACGAAATATCAGAATAAAATTAACAATTCTGAACCAAAAACCTGCTACTGAAACTGGAAGGAGTAGTGAAGTCAGCAGTATGCCTGGCTGATGGGAGTCCTGGGGGGCAGTACCTGATCATTGTGATGATTTCTGGAAGATGTGTTTGGAGTGGAAAGCCTTTTCTGAAACTGGATCATTTAATAGTCATCCACTTACTCTGAGAGATGTTATGCAGTCATTTCCATAAAACAGTAGCGCTCCAACACCTAGCAAGTTTTTTTTTCTTTCCTCACTACTCTCACTGGAAAGCTGTTCCAGCACACTGCTGCACCTTGTCTAATTTCCGGACTAAATTTAACCATGATCAGGGTATAAATATTTATTCACATACTGGTGTTCCCCTTGATTTAAAGGCTGGTAGAGTGCTTTGCCTCAGTAGTGTTTACAGTTTTACCTCCAAGCACAGCTGCTTTGTCTGACTGAATCCCATATCACCATTTCTCTCCAAGCCAAGCAGATCTTGCTCTTTCACTGTGTCTGCATCAGTCCTCAGCTGCCCAGCAAGTGCAGATGTATGGCAAAGTCAGCTTTTCTGCCTGAAGTCTGTACCCTTGTCACGACAGATTCCAGTCTTTGCTGGTGTGCTTTTCATGTTGGTTTTTTGGTTGCATGGTTTGCTTTTGTTGTTTTCTCCTAGTTTTTGTTTGTTTGTTTGTTTATTTGTTTTTCTTGGGTTTGTGATGTTTTGGTTTTGTTTTTTTTTCTAGTGGTGTTTCAGGCCTTCACCTTCATGTGGACATTTAGAGGTTTTTTGTATCTCTGGCCATAGCATGTATTGCACTTCAGATTGTCTATGTGTACTGGCAGCAAGACACATCTTGATGGAAACCAAAAGGCATCTTTCAAAAATCAAATTTTTACAGGCTGAGTAATTAGGAGAGATATATCTGAGCAACTCTTCTTTGCATCTCCAGGCAAACTTTCTCAAGTGTGCAGACAGCATTGAACTTCCACAGAATTGGTCTACAGGACTCATTCAAACAGGTTTTATGGAGACAAATGTAATCTCAAAGTAAATAAGAGTGATAAAGTTGTGCATGGAACTTAATTATAGAGGATTGTGATGTCTGACAATGTGAATAGACAAAGAGTGAACTCTCCCTGAGGTAGGAATTTGTAATATCTGAAATATCTGACTAAAATTTGGTCACTTTTTATCTTGCTATGTCAAAACTGCTTTTGTGTTTTTACTTTTTATTGTAATCATAGTTAGAAGTCAACTTTATTTCTCAGATATGCTTTAGCTTCATGTCCTCCTTTGCCTTGCCTTTCTGATTTTTTTTTTTTTTCTTGCCCCACTAACTTTGTAGTAAAAGTGCAAACACCACTTTGGCAGAGTTAATGCAGAATAACGTGCCAGCCTCAGATCTGCAGTCTTGATGCTTTTAACTTTAGACTCTTCCAAGGAAAAATGTTTTTTCTAAGAGCTGAGGAAGTATGAGTGTTTACTCAATGTTGATACTTACGATGTTTGCATAAGCAAGTTTTTGGATGTTGTGTTGTAGATTTAAGAGTTTCTATAAACTACGGTCTGTAAACTATAAGAGTTGTAGTTTGCACTATAATTGTTTAAATTTTTTTCAATTAATTGAGACTGATTTTTTCTTGATGAGTTCCCTGGGAAACCTGGCATACTGCATGGTACTTGGATACTGCAGATTATTTGGCATTGACTTTAGTATCCCGGCATAGAATGATCCACCCTGACATAATGTTAGCATGCACTACGTCACCTTGGGATGTGAGCTATGAGACATGCTTTATTTCTTGTCTTAAATTACTACTGCATGCTCTTAAACAGTTCTCCCTTTCTGCCTCAGCAGTGACTCTACTGCTATGAAGCCTTTCTTGACTAGTTTTTTCTTGGATTTTTAAATTTTCATGGTTTGTTCAAAGACTCAAAGATTATTAATAATTCCACTAAAGGTCTGGTCTCTGAGGGACTATCACCTTTTCATTGAAATAGGATTGATAGGATTGAAAAGGGATTGATACTCAGAGGTGGTGTGTTAATGCAATTGTTCAGTAACATTTTTTTTCCACACCAGCTCTGTTCAGTAGATTTTAATCATGGTCTGGAAGCATTAATAATATTGAGTTCAGTGCTGTAGTTAAATGGGCTAACGCAATAACTTTGCCTCAGTCTTCACCAACAGGTGCTCCAGACACACCATCTAAATCAAGAAAGACAAAGGCAGGGACTGGGAGAATGCAGAAGCACCTGACTGTAGGAGAAGACCACCTGAGGAACATAAAGATGCACAAGTCCTTGGGATCAGGTGAGATGCATCCACAGATCCTGAGGCAAATAGTGAATGAAATGGCTAAGCCTTTTTCCATCCTATTTGAGAAGTTGTAGCAGGCCAGTGAAGTTCCCACTGTCTGGAAGAAGGGACATATAACTTCCATTTTTAAAAAGGGAAATAAGGATGACACAGGGAATTACAGACCAGTCAGTGGCATCTCTGCTCCCACCAAGATTGTGGAGCAGATTTCCCTGGAGACTATGCTAAGGTACATGGAAAACAAGAAGGCGATTGCTGACAACCCTTCACTAAGGGCAAATTTTGCCAGACAAATCTGTTGTCCTTCTATGACAAGGTTACAGTGTTGGTGGATAAGGGAAGATCAACTTGTGTCATCTGCCTGGACTTGCACAAAACATTTCACACTGCCTCACATAGCAACCTTTTCTCTAAACTGTGGAGTCATGGATTTGATGGATAGACCTCTTGGTGGATAAGGAATCGGATGCATGGCCCCACTCCAAGACTTGCAGTTAACAGCTTGGTGACTTTTTTTCAAAGAACTTCTCAAACAGAGTTGATTGGCCAAATACAGGAATAATTGGCTGACAGTCTCTGGAATACCATCTTGAGGGACTCTAATAGCCTCTAAAATAAATGCAGTATACATTTTAATCCCTGTACTAATTTCAGACTTGGTTCCCACTCACAGCAACACCAAGGAAAGGTTCATAAATTCAGTGGAAGTTGGAAAGGACCTAAAAGCTTCTTCAACAAGGAACAAGTGTGTTAGTGATCCATAATCTGTGGTTCAATTTTGAAATAAGTGTTCAAGAAAATCTTGCAAACAGTTGGAAAAATAAATATAACTGACATTTCTCTCAAATTGTCATGGAATGCACTCCAGCTGTATTTATTATACACATTTTCCCCGTGTGCTATGTGCTTGCATTCTTTAGTGATGAATGATGTTGCCGTGTGTTGGAGGGTTCGTGCTATCTTTCTTTGAATCAGGAATGTGTAGGAGGTTATTTGAGAACAAAATACTGTAGGACCTCCCCTCATATTTTTGAATTTGTAGCATGGAGCTGAGCAGTGGCTGAATGGTGGCTTGGTTTAGGAGTGTTCAGTGGAAGCAGAACACAGCCTGCTAATGCTACCAGAGGACTTATGTCTTGCTGCCCGTTTTGCCATGTCTACAAGAACTGAGGATCAGAACTGCATCTGTTGTTGTCTGACTTTTCATTAAGAGTCTTTGGACATAAATGTTACCTTTCTGATAAGGTAAATTGCGGGCCTGGGCATGTCTAATACTCCTAGACACTACGGCAGCAGTAAATAATGCATTACCATGAATCAACATAGCTTCATGGAAATTAATAAATTTGGCTGCCAGCCAAACCTGGAGAAGAATTTTACCCTGGGGAGGCCTCCAACTCCATCACGGAGCATACTAGAAAGCAAGCTGATCTTGTGGTATGCAGCAAATGTAAAGATCCAGTTTCAAAAAGGGAAAGAAATGATACGTGTAATGCCATAAAAGCCATATGCCATCACACAGGATATTACTCACATGGCACAGATCCTCACAGTGACATACATTTTGATTGCTATTTTACCCTTATGTTGTGACTGAATGCTAAAGTTAAAGGAAAAGCGATAAAGGTAAACAGCATGTAGCTTAAGTTTAAAGAGAAAGTTTCCAAGAAATACAAGTTCATTTGTGGGAGAAGCTTTCTGTTTCTGGTTCCTCCTGTGATTGCAGTTTTCCATAAACATGTTGAATTTTGAAGTTAGTTCCGCATATTTTCTTCCAATGGAAACAATAAATGAACAGGCATCCCAAGTCTCCTCTTCATAGATGATCTTCTCTCTTCCTAAGTGTGCTGTTACCACTTGGCCAGCATCACTTTCTGATTTTCTCTCTGACCCCTTTCTCTTGGCTTCTTGGCAGCACAGTGGCTCACTCGGAGATTGTTTCCTTCTTTGACCCCTGTGAAAAGCAGAAGTTAGAAAACTTTCCTAGGATGTGAATGCAATGGCTTCAGCTCTTTGAGAAAGATCCAGCTCTCCCACTACTGGGCAAGTGCTGTAATCACTCAGCTGTTATGCAGAATCCACGCTTTCCCTGTTCTCTGTAATGAAATCAGTGCCAAGATTTTCTTCTCCTCCCATGATCTCAGTGCTAAAGGTAAATATTCCAAGAAGATGTAGGAGACAAACCCCCTTAGGGAGGCATATAGAATTTAAGGGCCTGTCTGCCTAAATCCAGACTGCAAAAGAGCAGAAGATGAGGTGCCCGGATCGCTCCCCGGACTGGAAGGACAGAGCGTTGCGCTCACAACAATACATGGCATCACTGCAGGAACTTGCAGGATGGTCCTGACGTGCTGACACATGGAGATACCTGGGAGTTTAGGTGATCTGACTCTGGATCGCTCTCAGGTACACAAGCAGAATTCCAGCACAAGAAAACTTAAAAGCCATGTCTGTAACACTGACTACAACATTCAGCAAAGTGTTTGCTGTAAAGTATCCAAATACACTTCAGGAGAGTAGATTTGAGTGTAGAGGATGTTGATGGGAAGTAGGCCTGGAAGCTGATTGTGCGGTCAGGGTGACTGTGCTGATGCAGTAGAAGAAAGATTATCAGAGCAACTCTATCTTCAGCCTCTAGGATGGTGCAGAGGGTTGTCCTTGGCTGGACGCCAGGCACCCACCAAAGCCACTCTATCACTCCTCTCTGCAACTGGACAGAGGAGAGAAAATAAAACAAAGGGTTCATGGGTAGAGATAAGGACTGTGAGAGATCACTCACCAAATACTGCCTTTTTGTCAAAGGCAAAACAGACTGGAATAGGGGTTATTAAAAGAATTTATTACTAACAAAATCAGAGCAGGATAATGAAAAGTAAAACAAGATTTTACAAACACCTTTCTCTAATTCCTCCCTCCTTCCCAGCTCTATCTCCAGCGGCACATGGAGATGGGAAAAGGGGTCATTATGTCTTTGCTCAGGGAGAAGTGTCCTTCCCCTGCTCCAGGTTGAGGTGCCGCCCATGGCAGACAGTTCTCCATGAACTTCTCTAATGAGAAGCAACCACCCCATGAGCAGCAGTTCTCCACAAGCTGCTACAATGTGGGTCACTCTTCCACGTGGTGCACTCCTTCAAGGACAGGCTGCTCCAGCATGGGTCCCCTATGAGATCGCAAGTCCTGCCAGGGAACCTGCTCCTGCATAAGCTCCTCTCTCCATGGGTACGCAGGTCCCTGCCAGGAGCCTGCTCCACCACGGGTCTTCCACGGGTTCACAGTATCCTCTCAGGCATCCATCTGCTCCAGAATGGGTCTCTTCCATGGGCTGCAGGTGGATCTCTGCATCCTCATGGACTTCCATGGGCTGCAGGGGCACAGCTGTTTCTCGATGGTCTGCACAGGAATGTGAGCTCTGGTACCTGGAGCACCTCCTCCACTCCTTCAGCACTGACCTTGGGGTCTGCAGGGCTGTTCCTCTCGCATATTCCCACCCTGCTCTTCTCTGGCCCCAATTACATCTACACAATAACTTTTTTTTTTCCCCTTCTTCTTCTTCAATATCTTTTTTTTTTTCTTCTTCTTCCTCAATATGTTATCACAGAGTCGTTGCCTCCATTTCTGACTGGACCAGCCTTGGCCAGTGGCACATCCGCCTTGTAGCCTCTTTGGATTGGTTCTGCTGAACACAGAGGAAGCTTCCAGAAGCTTCTCACAGAAGACATTCCCCTCACTACCAACATCTGGCCATGCAAACCCAATACAGAGGAGCTGTCTACTTTGGCACTATTCTGTCCAGTTGGTAGGACAAAGCACAAGGACCATCATAATCAGAGGATGAATGCCCACAAAGCCAAGATGAGCTCAAATGGTTTGAGAGTCATACTATAACTTTTCTAATTATTTGGATTGTAACTAACATCTACAGTCATTTCTGGGAGCTCTTAAGTTTAAAAACACGTTCATATACATCTGGGATGGCTTAAAACTGGAAATGAACTCAGCCTTCTCTGTGGAGGAAGAATGTACATGTATAAGCGTGGCACTGGTCTTTGCCAGACTCTTCTTGGGCTAATGATTCAAAACCCTTGGCTGTTTCCAGGGAGAAGGAAAATAGGGATGTTTTCTACAAAAACACATTCCTTGCTCTGTACCTAGATATGATGCAGGATCCAATGTGGACAAGCATGAGTCATGTGCTCCACATGCCTTATGGCACTTTGTAAGTAGGCAGTGAAGTGCTGGCTCATGAGTCATCAGCTTCAAGTGAGTGGGCAGTCAAATCCTGCATAAGCTGATTTTTCAGAACCATTTCTAATGGGCAAATATAGCAAGGGCAAATTATTTTGGTTTGTTTGTGTCTCCTCGGCTTCAGTTTTGGCCAAGGCCCCTTGTTATTAGGCCTGACATATCCTACAAGTTTTATTTTGTGCCTTCCAGCTTTGACATGCTTGTCCAGAGAAGCTTCATCATCTACTTCTGTGTAAGCAGTTTCCATTTTCATTAGCATTACAAGAGAAGCAAGGAAGTGAATGGAAATAGCAAAAAAGATAAATAAAATGTACTATTTCTTCTGCTGTTAGGGCTGCTTTGGCATCAAAGTATGGTTCTCTTGAGACTTAAAATATATATTTTCTCTTTCACTAACTCTCCTTTTAGCGTCATTAGATGATATAAAATGGATGTAATCCTGCTATTTCAAAACTTCACCTGAAATTCCCTACAGCCACAGAAAGCCAGCCACTTTTTGAGATAGAGTTCCTGCTGCAGCAAAAATACCCTCAACTGAGTTTCAAAGGTGCTCTGCCCTGCTTGTACTCTTTATTCCCAGGCGCACTCATGGGTCAGACATTCCCTCCACCTTTATACAAACTGCAGAAAGATGGTACTTTGCCCCCTTCCATTCTTCTCTGGATCCTTGGAGTGTGGCTCATAAGGAGCTCAAAAAATGGCAACTTTCCAGATAATAAGAGAAAGACAGCCAGCTCAAACTGGACTGGATGAGACTACTCAGCACTGCTCTTTGGACTTGGCATCTCCCAGAAACCCAGCCCTTTCTCTGCTGCCAGCTGCCACCGCTGCCGCTATCTCAAGGAGCAACGTGCGCCTCACACTGCCTGGTGGAACTGTTCCACCGACAGCAAAGCCTCCTTGAAAGCTGCTAGCAACAAGATTTTTTTTTTTTTTTTTTTTTTTTTTTTTTTTTTTTTTTTAAGTTTTTCTCTATGTAAAAATCAGTATCTGGTGCAACTTTCCCTCAAACCCCACCCTCCCCAAACCCAAACCAAACACGAAGACCACCAGTAAAAGCAGACTGCCGGCAAAAAAGCGCAGCAACCCAGACCAGGAACGCTGGATGTGGAATCGCCCATAGCCCCTCTTTCTTGGTTGCTGTTCGACTGCACATCCGCAGTGCCGGCACACAGGAGGCGGCCTCTTCCAGTGTCCTCCAGGGACACCTGATGGAGGAGGATCAGACTTCAAATAAATAACACAGCCTGTCCCTTCTCGGCTTTCGAGGGCCTCACGTACTGCCCGAACAGTAGTTTCTTGGACAGCCCCTTTGTTTCACCCGAGCTGCCGAGCAGTCGCATGCACGGCTGCTCCCCCGCTCCCTCCTGCTTTCTGTATCACGTTTCAGCCTTTCAGGGAAGGGATACGAGGGGGTGTCGTGCAAGTGGGATCCCCGCGGACGGGATTCTCCGCGGGGAAACGCTCTTCCCAAGGCGGGGGATGCGAGGAAGCGGCCGCACCGCACCGCAGCGCTGCGGAGCAGGGCAGGGCAGGGCAGGGCAGGGCATGCTGCTGCCCTGCGGGGATGTCCCCCCGAGCCCCGCTCTGTCCCGGGCGGCTGCGCTGCGGCTCCCGGGGCGCTCGGCCGCGGACAAAGGGGCAGCGCCGGCGGGCCGGGGCCGGGGCCGGCGGCGCGGCGGGGCCGGAGCGCTACGCCCCGGCGGCCGGAAGACAGGGCGGGGGGTGAGGGGTGGGGAGAGGGGAGGGCGGCTCGGCCCGGCTGAAAAGGAGGGCTCGCCCGGCCGCCCCCACCCTCGGTCCTGCCCCGCGGGCGTCCCGCACCATGGCGCTGTCCTGGAGGAGCTGGCTGGCCAACGAGGGGAGCAAGCACCTCTTCCTGGTAGGGGCGGCCCCGGGGGACCCCTCGGCGGGGCTGACCCGCGGAGGAGGCTCAGGAGGGGCCGGTGGGTGCTGGCAGGCGGCGGGGGCCGGTCCCGGGCGCCTCGTCCCGGCGCGGTGCGGGGGTGCCGGCGTGCGGGGCAGGACGGGCGGGATGTGCTCCGTGCGCGTCCCGGTGCGCGGCCGGCACGGAGGGATGCGCGCCGGTGCCACGGCCCGGGACAGTGCCCGCGTCCGTGCCCTGCCGGGCTCGCACCCCCTGTGCGTGTGCTTGCTCTTTGTTAGGCTCTCTTTGCGAAAGTTTGGGGGAGAAGATGCAGCTTCTTGGAGGTCAAGTTCTTTCTTCCTTTGTCTCTTTGTTGTTGTTTTTTTTATTCTTGGAGTCTCTCAAATGCAACATCCAGCTGAAGATTTGGGATAGCATCCTGTATGGGGGTGCTTTGCTGGCTCTCGGTTGTCTTAAGACACAAAAAGTTTCGCAAAGTTCAGTGAAAGTGAAAATTTCCCACATAGGGGCACTTCCTTTAAATACTTTAAAACACACTACGTGCATGAAGTTTGTTTTCTCATTCCATTTACATATGTTTATGAAACTACAGACCTATGAGTTTTATGAATGAAATGAACGCTGAAAAGTTTGCACATGTAACTTTCACTTACAATCTCTTGTTTCTGTTTCATTTCAGTTTTTCTGGTTGTCCCTCAATGTCTGGCTCTTCGGGAAAACCTTCCTGCTTTATAATCAAGGGCTGCAGTACTATTATTTGCATCAGATGTTAGGGGTGAGTGACCTGGACATTACTTTTTGCCCTGGAAATTGTGATGCTCAAGGATGGGATAAGGGGTGGAACACATTTGCTTGTCAAAGATGACACAAACTGCCTGTTAACTTTTCAGAGTGGGGAAAGATCAAGTAGGAAATTAGTGAGGCTCTTCTGACAGTCATTTAGGAGAAAAAGTGAACGCTGCTGAGAAGAAAAAGAGCCAGTCGAGTGTGGGACAGCTATTCTTTTCCCTCCTCTCTCCCCTCCCGGTGTTCCCAGCAGCAGACAGGCTCACAGGAACACAGACATGCTCAGCAGATGACTGGAGCTCCACTTTTCATCATCAACACATTAAGCAAGCTATGGACTCATGTAGGCGAATTCTTTCCAATCCAGTTATTGTAATATACATGCTTGCTGAGGGACTTCTTTTAATAAGTTTTAGTTCTTTTTAGTCTTTGTCATTCTCATGGATATTCTGTTCTGTGTAAATCTGCTGTAATGCATGTAACTTTAGTTTTGTTTTCTAATAGTAAGGTCTTTGATTCTGAATGGTTTAATGAAGATTCAGATATTTTGATTCAGCAAGGGCAACACCCACCACCAACTGACGAACCCAAAAAGATGCTTTGGAGATGTGAAATAGCAGCCTGCCTCGGGAAGCCTGCCATTGTAGTCATTAAAAAAAAAAAAAAAAAAGCAAAACAAACATCTAAAAAGGCATAGAGTAAGAGTTAACATCTTTCTGGAAAATGCCCACGGGTTGCTCAGCATTTGACAATTGAGGAAAAAGTGGCTGAATAACACAATGCTTTGTAACACTATGTCATACTCAGGAATGGATTTCAATAGAAAGTTGACATGGGATTAAACACAGATGATGCACGTCCTAATCTGCTGTGGAGCCTCTGGGGTTTATTTTTGGTAAATCCAGGGTAAATAGTTTCAAGTGGCTGATACTGTCATAACTAGCCAGTACCATAAGGTTTTGAGATCTTGCTTGGAAATAAGTTGAGTTGATAGACTTTTCTCCTTTTTTTTTTTTTTTTTCTTATGCTTGATTCAGATGTGTTCAAGAATGAATCTTAGCAAAGGTAGTGCGAAAAAGGAGGGAATGGCAATAATTAAATCCTTCATGGTGGTGACTTTCTTGACAGAAAAAAGCATGAAAGCGTGCTAAACTTTACCTTAATTTCTGGCGGCTTTGCAGCCCGGTGTATCCATTTGAAAACTGCTTTTGTTCCTAGTGGAGCAAATGGGTTGTTTGTAAAGGAAGTGTTCTTGGGTAACATGTTGGACCAGATTTTCAGCTGGTACCAATCAGCAAGTTTCTCTCAATTCAGATGACTCGTCTGCCTCATTGCTCATCATCTGGTTGGGATTTTTTTTGGTTTTCTTATACTTCAAAATGGAATACACTTGCAAAGTAACTTAATGTGTGTTCAGAGCCTGCGAGATGACTCAGGCAACAGATTCCTAGTCTTGGTCAGGAGATGAGGACTAGGAGGTCATGCTTTTAAGTTTGTTTAATTGTGTCTGCCGCTGTAGGAAAAACTGTTCCCCAAGGCACAGAATTTAGGGACATCTAAATTAAGGTTAAAAATGAAGAGCTAAGTTTAAAAGATACTTTTGGTCAAAGTTATAAAGATAATTTTAACATTTTGAAAGTACTAAAGACTGTAAAATGTACTTGCAATTCACTTTTTACAGTTCATCTAAATATCTTCAGTAGATCCCAAAATTAGCTTTCTCCCTTCTCTTCATTATATCTGTGTATGCATATTAATCATAGAGATTATTTTGCAAGGGCTGAGAAAACTGAACCCAGTTTGGTTTCTTCAGGAGATGGCATAGGCAATAGTGCAGCAGGAGTTGCCTTCCACAAAGGTTTTTATCCGTCTTCTTTTTCTCTGTTGGTTTGTGTAGCCACTGACCCATGGCCCCTGTACATGTGTGAGTGGTTTGCAGAGCCTCTGTGCCATTTCTTGGTGTCTGAAGATTTTGAGATTTAGATTAAATTCTTCATTTATAATTCAACTGTGATAATTTTTGTTTTAATAGATTGAACTCTTTAAGGGATACTTCCATGACAACTGATTCCTTTTTTTCCGGAGAGCTAACAAAGTTGCCAAAAAGGAGTGGGACGTTTTAAATTAAAAAAAGTTTCTGTTTTTTTCAGTGAGGTTTCCTAAGGAATTGGCTTTTTTTCTTTCTTAGTATGCTACAATAGGCTATAATTGCTTTAAGAGCTTTTGCACTTGCAGCATGGAAAAATTTACCACAGGTAATTTTGTTGTTTGCAAAGTAACAGAATGGAGAACAAGAAGAGTTGCTTTAGGAAATCAGAGTGTGATATGAAATGAGATCTTGGACTGAATATTCTGAGTATATTCAACTGTGCCATGTTTTCATACCATCTCTTTTCTTTATAATGTGCAAGAGAAAGAATGGGATTGGTCTTTCATTCAGTGGTCACTGATGTACTTCCTTTCAGCTGTCTACAGAAGAACGAGGGTCAGATTTATTCTTTTCCAATTGTATTCTCTGTGACATTGAACAAGATACTTTAGGACAGGATTTAAAAATTGTTTAGGTACCTAACTCTCACTCAGTCTTTCAATGACAATCATCCTAATTCTACACCTGTAAAAAGGTACTAAGTGGTGGTGGTGTCCTGGACTGCAAAGAGAACGAAGTAGAAGGCAGTACTGTGGAAGGAGGAGGTTGATCAGTCTTTTATGTACCAGGCAACTTAGTGTTATTTTGTGCCAAATATCTCTGCTTTGCTCAGTTTAACTTCTATTGATGAGACCATGAACTCCTAACTGTGCAATCTCTATCCCTGGGAGTTTTCAAAACCTCCTAATTGAGCAAAAAACCCTGAGCAAACTTAATCTAAATTTGATGTTGAGCATGCTTAGAACTGGGGGTTTGAGCAAAGACATCCTGAGGTCCCTTCTAACCAGAATAATTCTGTGGTTACATAATGCTTGAAGTGAAAGTTCACCACAACCTAGTGGATGTAAATCCCTTTCCAGTCCTTTTGCTTTGATGAACCATCCCTTTGGATACTGAATTGCTTGTAATACTGCAGGTCTTACTGTATGAATGCATTCATTGACACTGGTTTAAAAACACAATTCATATAAAGAATCTCATTTTTTTATGATTTGATAGGTGTTAACTTGGGGTCTTACATTGCTTAAGGAAGAGAAGCCTGTGAAGAAATCCTCAACAGACATGATTTTTTTATAAAAGAGTTTGGCAAATAGGAAAGGAATAGTCTCACCTTCCTGTTCATGATAGGTGCTATAATGTGTAATAGGCATGAGTTACAGAAAGGGACCATCTTAAATTACTTGACTCCAAAATATTTGTTGAGATTTTGGTCTGCTCAGTCAGTGATATTGTCCAGATTGATTTCTTCATAGATTGCAGGATTTCTCTCTTCAGTCTAGCTTTGGCTGTATTTTTGTCCAACAAGTTTGATTGTGCCTAGTCAAAAAAAAATTAGTCATAAATTTCTTATTGGCCTTACAGAACTCAAGTCTTGCTTTAACAGCACTGAATGAAATGCTTGTTTCTTGTTGCTTAAGTTCCCTGTGTGCAGAAAGAGCTTTGAATTCACTTTGTGATGGCACGAAGGGTCTCTCTTTCCCCATTCCCTCTCTTGTCCCTGCTCAAAATAACTGTAATGTAGTCAAATGTTAATGCAAGAGATAAGCGTCTGGGTTTCAGACCAAAGTGAAGAAAATGCATTGTCAGAAGGATCTCTTTGGGGAAAGACTGAATAACTGAAAATGGGGTTGAAAGGAAAAAGTGCTGCCTCACTTTTTTTTCTGTACAGTTGCTGCCTTCTTACTGCCTTGCGCAGTATTGTGTATTGCAGTTGTCACCTTTATCCACTGCTTGGAATATGTTCCAGATGTTCCAGTAACTTCCATGTCTCTGCTTGCTAGTTTATTGTAACGACAGAGATTTTATTAATTGAGACCAAATTCTGCTTTCATTGATCATTACGCAACCACACTGCAACCTGCTTTATACCCCACATCTTAGCATTGGAGGGAGTTGTGTATCTTGATCCTTTGCTTGGAGATTATCAGAGAAGTTGGAAGCTATTAATGCGCTCAAGATTAAGCTAGTGTCTTTCTTCACTTTGAATGACTGATTTAAGCAGAAGGAGGATTACATCCTACACAAAGGCACTGTGTATAAAATGGGAACATGACCTAAACTTGTAGACAAGAAGAGATGGAAAACCTTCAAAGAATGCCTATGTGATGAGTTACAAGTGAACAGGGAGAGTACTGATTCGCAGCAGTGTAGGGAAGATACCCCATACATATGAAAAAATATTGCACCACTTAAAATAATTTTTAAATGGTTACAGCACATGAGATTGGGATTTGCAGAATCCTTCTGAAACCGGCAGGAGCAAAACCAAGTCAAACTTTTGTAGAAGTTTTCGCATGTTATGGTAGGTTTCCCCTACTCTCACATCTTCCTTCTTTTCAGCTGCTTCATGTTCTTGTTGCTGGATCTCCAGCCGGGTTTGACAGGCTTAAGGGGAATTGCTGTGCGTACAGTTCAGTTCTGTCCTTCATCTTAGATTATCAGTGCTCTGTTACTCAAGAGAAGGAGTACTCCATGAAGAAAAGGAAGCTGGGTCAAAAGAACACATGTTGTGTAGCACAGTTTGTCCCTTGTAGGAAAATAACTAAACTTAGCTGCTCCAGTCCTGACCTGGGGAGGTGGTCTGTGACCTGTGTCTACATAACAGCATGGGGCTTGTGAGTCTTGTCAGAACCTTTCAAGGTGCCTTGAACCAAAAAAAAAAAAAAAAAAAAAAAAAAAAAAAAAAAAAAAAAAAAAAAAAAAAAAAATTGAAAAATATTAAAGACTCTAAGAGACATCATCAAGTGTGGTGTCTATTGTGCCATGACCTGTTTAGGGTTGATGCTTGTTAGTAGTGAAGTCTTGAGAAACAGAATCACATCTCTCAGGTGTGGAAGGATTTGCATTATTCTAACAATTTTTTGATACAAGATTGACTTAAAAGGTGAGATAGGACAGTATTTGTTGAAATCTTAATTTTGCGACCATGTATCAAAGATCAGATTTCTGTGTACAACAGTTGCAGATTACATTTCATCTTTGTATTTATAACTGATGAACTTCAGGGAATTTTGGGGTACACAGTAAGGTACTTCACCCCTCAATCTAATACCGAAATAATTTGTCTAACATTGAAAGCTCCTTTTCCCAACAGAGGAAGCCCACTTACTCATTTTCATTGTCCCTGACAGCAAGAAAGAACTGAGAAGAGAACTGACTCTTTGCTTCTCTGTCCCACTTTGTGTGTTGTATGAGCACAGCCAGGAGTCTATCTGGATTTCTGTGGGACTACACATCAGACAGGGATACCTGGAGAACTTACATTCTGGAGCTCTTTCATGTTCCTTTGGAGAAGGTGGCAATTCCTTTATGCTTGTCTGGGGGAAAAATCTAACCTAGTTGTTAGGATCGGAGTTTGTGGATGGTCCAGTTCCCTACTATTTTTGCCACAGCTTTAGTCTGTCAATTCAAGTAATCTTTTAGTTTTCTGTGCTTCTTAGCCCCTCTATGAAATCAGATACCACTGTATGTTGTACCAGGTAAGCAGGTTATGGAAGAAGGTGGTTGAATGCTTGGATTTGGGGATTTGGTATCAGCAAAGCTGGATAAAACAGTGTCCAGCAGAGATTTTGTGTGTGGCTTTTTTTTTTTTTTTTTTTTTTGTGATCCTCTAGAAATTTCGCATGCTAGTAACAGTAACATGCAATAACAATTCTTTTTTTCTTTTTTTTTTTTTTTTTTTTAAGACAGTAAAAGCTTCAGGAAGAAAACAGGATAATATATCTCTCATTTTTTAACTACTTAATAAGGGTATATATTCCCTTCTAGACCCTTGGAGCAAAAATCATCCTTTATTCTACTATTGTTTAAAAATCCAACAATGTACTGTGTTAATTTGTTACTATGCCTCCCAGGCAATGCAAAGGAAGTTAAGAAAGAGATCTCTTGGAAACCATTTGGAAAGAATTAGTTTCATGGTAATATTTTTAGCTTTTGGATATATATTAAGAGCAAACTTAAACTCTTTTTCTTCTTGCATGAATTTTGATTCTAAGAATTTCTAAATGTATTTACCATTGTTTGCAAATCAGTCATGGGCTTGTTGCAGGAAATATTGCTGAACTTTATTTCTTCAGAATAAAACCTTACATGAACCATTGGTAACAATATTTTAATATTTGAATCATGTTTCCGTGGAAGTGTGTTACATATTTAAGTAATTGTTTGCTGGTCTCTCTTTTCTTTTTTTTTATTTTCTTTTTTTCTTTTTTTTTCCTTCTAGGTATAGGTGTTGATAGCATTAAATTATAATGAATGGAAGGACATTCCTCCGTAGCAATTGCATGAACATTTGCTATTTGTTCACTAGTGGAGGAAAACAAAGGAAGGTTAAAAGGATAGCCTTTTCTACACATCACTAGTGATTCATACTTGTTAAACTGTTTAGCATTTTACTTAGAGTCACAGATTATGCTGAGCTGGAAGGGACACATCAGTCCAACTCCTGACCCTGAGCAGGACATCCCAAGAATCACGCCATGTGACTGAGAGTGTTGTCCAAATGCTTCTTGAACCCTGACAGGAGTTATTTCATTTATTTAACACTCTACATGTAGATTTGACTCTTTTCTAGACCAAATTATTGTTTTGTTGAAGCTTTGCATGAAAAGTTGTTTTGTTTGGTAAAGGAAGTCTTAGATAACTGATGTCATGCCTCATTTATGTTTAAACTCAAAGACATAAATTCTTGAGAAACTAATGATGCATCATTATAAGTCATATAACAGAAGTTATTAAAATTTTCAAACTGCACATTAATGGTACTGCCACTTTTTCAGATTTTGTGTGTTAGTCAACAGCTACAAAAATGATTCCGTTTACTTCTGGAGTTGCGTAACATTATTTCTACATAATTCTTGAGTTTTTCAAGTCATGCCTATTTAATCACTGCAGCACTGCAGCACATCAGTAAGCCCCAGTAAAAATTCTTACATGTTTTAATGACCATGTCTCTGAAGCTACTGCGTCAATGAGGTATATAGCTCATTTTTAGCTTCTCTTTATGGGACTTAATGAAAACAGATACAGTGTTGTATATGCAAATAGTGCATTATAGAGATATTTTTCTTTTCATTATATCCAGTCTGTTCAAGGGTCATTTCCAGCTGGGAGGGTCCAGAGTGGGGAGGAGAGGATGGCCTAAGGCCTGAAGAACATGGCTTACGAGGAAGGAGTAGCAAGAAAAATTTCTCATTGTGCAAGTGATCAGAGAGTGAAATAACAGATGAAATAGAAGCAAGGGGAGGGTTTATGTAAGGAAAAAGAGGACTAAGCATACATTGGAAGAAATAGTGGAGGACATCTGGAGAGTGGGAAAGAACTAAGTGACATGGCTCATTTTAGTCTTATTTTCTATCATTCAGTAGGTTGGAGATTATCAGTTCCTGGGATTTTTTGCTGGAGATCTCACATTCACATGGTAGAGAACAAGGTCGAGCACATTTTGTGCAGTAATTACTCCTACTTCTCACAGGCAGCTTTTGAGAGAGGGTGCCCTTGTGACTGCTCTGTTCTGTGAAAGCTGGTGGGGTTTGGTCAGGAGGCCCCTAACCAAATAATGTAAAGTAGCTGGAAGAGAAAAAAGGATTTAGGTGCAGAGCTTGCTTCTTCAGGTAGATTGAACTTCTTTACCTTCTGTTTGCTTCCTGGTGCTGTGTCCAGGTGTGCTGCAGAGCAGGTGAGGAACATGGATGTTGCTAACTGTGAGAGCAGGCAGTTGTTTTATGGTACTGGTATTTAGAAACCCTTTCGTACTGTTGTGCTTGAGATCTTGCAAGATATTCTGAAGTGCAGTTATTCTGTTTGTTTTTACTAGCTTGTAAATGTATCCATTTCTGTGACACAAACATAAGTCTGCAAATTTTGTTTCTTCTTGATAACAGTGATAATATGATAGATGTTTTACAGATTTTTTTTTGGTCTGAGAAAGTAAAATGTGCTCATTTTTTTACGTAGTTTCATTTTGAAAATGTAATAAATCTTAAGTAATTTTTATTAGATAATTTATACCTGTTCAACTCATTCACATGCTCCTGCAGTATTTGAGTTATCTTTTATATTATAATATTTTTTAATAATTTATTCAGGAGTTGAAATACTTGGGGTTTTGAGAACACTGTAAGAAATACTGTTCCAGAAATCTGTTGACAGTCTAAAAGCATCCTTTATATAAGCTAGTAAAATGGTAATTTGACCTAATAACTAGGAGAACAATGGCATTTTGCTAACTTTTTAAAATCATAAATGAATGAGATAATATAATAAGATTAAAAATACAGGTTCATGACATGAATGTGTGCTTTGTTCATTTATTTGACAAGTGTTTTTGTTCTAATTATGTAAGTTCCAAATATATCAGTGAAAGCATTAGTGAAATTAGATTTCATTACAGTTCCCAGCTATTGAGCAGTTAAACTGAAGAAAACCTACTTTCTTTATGTCCAAATATGGCATCGCATAAGGTGAATGGATGAGGAGTTTTGTGAAAATTCTATAACAATCCTTGAAACACTATGACCATCTCAGTTTGACTGAATCAATATTTTTTTTTGCATCTTTTTGTGGCTAAACAGAAAATCATTACACTTAAGTGGCTGTCTAGTGGCATCATAGTATTTATTGCTCTTTTTTACTTAGTCAGGTCTGTTGAAGCCTTCAGGTGATTTCTCAGTGGACACTTACTGTTGTCTCAGATGCATCGTTCCATGTGACTTTGGGCACTGATGACTACATTAGCTCTTCCGATAGAAAGTTGTCATTTATTGTTGATGAAATTATTTTTAATAACATCTTGATGCAAAGGTGAGAGCTGTTTCTTTCCCTGTGAGGGCAGGATAGCATGCTGTGTGTACTGTGGTTCCTCCGGTGCAATAAAACATCACAAAGCTCCACTATTCTGATGACCCAGAGAGCATGGGAACCATTTGGTCTCACAGCAGAGAAAAAGGGGGACAATACTGACACACGTACCATGCCCTTCTCCCTGTAGTCTAACTCTTGCAATGTTTGTTCAGCTAGGATTGTGTATTAGCAGAGCTTCGGCATCTGTCCTCAATCTCAACTGCTGCCTGGTCCTGCTGCCCATGTGCCGTGTTCTCTTGGCCTTCCTGCGGGGATCCCAGAAGGTGAGTGCTGTCCTCGGAATGCAGCGCTTCAGGAGAGGGCCCTGGTCTCTGGTTAGTAAAAAAATAATAGAAAAAAAAGCTGTTACATCCCTGTTTGTTCTTACAGCGCGTGCTTGCATGGTGCAAGTATCAGACGTTTAGCTTAGATTCATGGCTCCTTTGAAGACAGGCATTGTGTGGTTTGGTTTGACCTGTTGAGAGGGTGGTTTCTGCAGTGCACTTTTGAAGGATGGGGAGTTGCTGGAGAGCTGTAACTAGATGAATTCTCCTCTGTCTTTCTCCTATATTGGAGATATATGTGTCCTCTCAAGTGCTTCCTGGTAGAATTCAACAGAGTAAACCCAACTTTGTCTCTGCATGACCACAACTGTCCTACTGGAGGTGATAGAACTTTCTATAAAAATACCAAATTGATACACTTGTTATCACGGGAGAAACAACGATTTGGCTTCTTTGTGATTTGCCAGTTGCTTTTGCAGAAATATAAATAATGCTTTTGCGGAACATTTGTGTTTGCTAGCTGCTGGCAAATTGAACCTGTGAGTTCTGTTAATCATGTGACAATACCTACAAGATTTGATGCCTATGGGTGCACATATGTATGCAAATATACCATTCCTTTTGGTCTTGCTTATAAAAGAATCAGTGATGCCTTCACAATTAATGCTGGAATTCCTAAATATTAAGGCCAGACATCTGTGTAATTTCTTCATTTAAGTCCTCAAAATTGTCTCCTTGGCATAATCCAGTAGTTTTTAAATTTAGGTACTGTGCTTGCAAAGGTGTAAAATCTAGTGAAAACTGAAGTTGCTATTATATCACCACATTTGCTGTTAGTTTTTTCTTTCTTTGCTTTGTTTTGGAAGAGATTGCATAAATTCTTCTCTTACTAGGTTGCCAGCAAGAAAACCAGAAGGCTGATAGATAAAAGCAAAACTTTCCACGTGACGTGTGGTGTTACAATATGCATCTTTTCAGGTGAGATCTTGCTGTGCTGAGCATGTTTTGGAAGCATGTTGATGCAGTGGTTTTTCTGCTGCAGTACATTTGGGGGTAGTCTTGCTCTGTGCTTGCTCATCTTGAATTGTAAATGCTTTCTCAAATGTGTGTGGGTTTTGGTTCATTTTTTGCTTTAAACACATGGGCATACATTCTAATGTCAAGCCTTTCCTTAAAATGCCAGTTTCTTGGAAGACAGGTACATGAGATGAGATCAAAATCTGCCCTTACAAGTGAATCCTCATTGTGCCTAAGGAATTTGAGTGAAAGAGCAGGGTACTATACACTTACCTGCAGAGGAGGGAGCAGTGGAGACAACTACCCAGTTTGGTGAAGAAGAAATATTCTTGGCTGGACACCTTTGAATGTTGTCTCTCAGCTGAAGCATTGCAGTACAGGAATCATTGCTGTAGTGTTAAAACAAGTTCCTAAAACAAATGCAGCTTTCTGTAATTAATATTTATAAGCTGATTTACTCTTGAAAAATAATTAAGAATTCTCCAGTCCCTGGTATTTCTCATGCAGGTGATGTGATTATATCTTGGCATCTGGTTGGCCACTGGGATCATCCAGCACTTGTTTACAGATCCTCAGCTTTACTCAGTTTTTTGGTTTTTTTCAGTCTTACATGTTGCTGCTCATCTGGTGAATGCTCTTAACTTCTCTGAAAACTACAATGAAGAGTTTGTGACACTAAATGCAGCAAACTATCGTGGTGAGGTGAGCCAGCTTTCCTTTCATATTTTGATTTTAAGCATATAATTTAAATAGATGGATATTTGCATTATTCAATGCCATTGTGCAATCTGTGCTCCTGTTTCATGCACTGAAAACTCACCATCATGTGGATTCCTATGGATTTTATTTCTTTCTCTGGACAAAGCATGTATTAAAGCCAGCAAGGTTCAGTCTTGTTTGATTATTAGATGGAGAATGCAATCAATCTAAACTTTTCGCCTTGCATCTTGTTCTCCTGTTTCACTTCTGCCTCTCTCTGTTCCTTGGGTGGGCCTGGTTAACACATTTCTGCTCCTTTTTGGGCAAATTTGTTCTGCATTTCCACTATTTAGAATACAATTTGAGATTTGAAACCAATTTTGCATTTTTCAGCTGCAGTGACTGCATATATGAGTATATATGCTAGGCATGGAATTAGTTATCTACATGGACTGATTTCCGCTCGCAAAATATTTGATTTGTGTGCCTTGTCTGACTGCGGTGCAGATCTCTTGCAGGAATATCAGAGACCTAATCCCTTGGCCAGGTGCTTACTTGTGTATTTGGCACTGGAGAGATATTTACAGATTTTAGAAGCTAGACCAGAGTCCAGCACCCTTTCTTCTTGGGCTACAGTCAAATTCTCTCTTGTTTGTGTTCATTCTAGTCTCTGGACTGCATTTCTTTTCTACCAGTTTCATTAGGAAATATTTAGAATGACCCTATCCCAGCTGCATGGTTTCCTGGAAAAAGAGAGCTTGGCTCAGTCCAGGCTCATAAGGACCAGCAACCAAAGTCTTCCATTCCCTGGGTGAATGATCTAATCACCGAGCTATTCAATGGCAGACAGACATGCCAACACCAACTATTGTGCTGAGCTTCTGGGCTGAGCTGTGTGTCTGCTTGTGTTAGGAGTGGTCTGATAAACTTCACTTTATCAGGAACATCATCAGGAGCTTGCCTCAGGCAAGAGTGTGCCAGGGTTCTGAGCCTCTGCTAAGGAGCCTTAGGGGTTCTGCAATAGAAAACGGAGACAATAGCAAGTTTTTTGGGAGCTCTAGGATCAAAACTCCTGAATTTTAGGTACTTTAGTAGCTCTTTCACCTTTGTACTTGAATCCCGCTTATATCCCTTTTTAAACTGTGGTGGACAGTCTGGATGGGACTCTCATCTTCTTTGCCTGGGTACACACATGTGATGCAGACAAGGTCAGGAAGGGGGTCGCTTCATTTTTCCTGTCCTGTATGAAAACTTCTCACCTCCCCTCACTACATTTTACAGCAAGTTTAAATAAAGAAGTTTTCCAAGCAGTGAAGAAAAACCTCTTGAACTATAGGATCAGGGGAAATGAGGCAGTTTCCCTGATGTTGAAATATCCCCTCTTCATTTCACATGTGTTGAATGACACAGGAACATCTGTCAGATGCTTTGTGTTCAGTCTTGCTTCACTAGGGTCCACTGCAAATGTCTTGGTGATGTAGCTGGCAGTAAAATGCTTGCCTTTTGTCTTACATTTAAATTCAAAACCTCTCCCTCTTCTGCTTCACTTTGTCCTCCCAAAGGGATGAGGTAATTGAGTAAAGTTAAGCTTTCAAAAAACCAATTATCTGTAAAATTATCTGAATCCAGATTATAGATCAGAATTATCTCTGCTGGGGAGATGCAAAGGCTAAAGGTTTAGTTTTTGTTGAATTACAGTCAATGTAAACTGTTACTAAGTACCAAATCCATTCCTGCTTCCAGATTTAGGGGCTGCATATGTCTTAAAATGTGTGAGCTTCAGGGGCTATTTATCATCATAAAAATATTCATATTGTAGATATAAAATACCATAAGTTGATTTTATTTGTTTTTGCTGGTCTGTTTTTCAGGACCCGAGGAAACTACTTTTTGCAACTGGTAAGTCCTGCAAAACTGAAGGAAAAAAGTTTGCTGCTTATCATCATCACTCCACAGACAAAACTTCTTTTGGGCCTGTATTGGCACACTCCATTTGTTGTATCTCAGCTATCTGGAGTTGCATTATTTGTGTTAATATAACCTGGATTTGCTTATCCAGTAGTCAGGAGTTACATAAGGCCAGTAGCAGGATGAGCAGCATCTTTAAATCTGTTTTTGTACAGGTGAGTCAGCAGAAATCCATTAGTTTCAAACAGAGATTCTCCCTAATATTAAAACCAGTTTCCTAAGTGATCCAATTTCTAGAAAAAGATACATAATGGCAAACCATTCTTTTTGCTCCAGCTGATTTATTTAAGGGCTGGTTGGGTTTCTGAGCAGTCTAAACTGTTACATGGGCATCAGCACTCATACAGAATAAATAGACGAAGACATTTTGGGAGCAGGACTTTAGAAGGGAGCAATGTTTGGGTATGGAGGGGCAGGCACTAGTCTGAGCTGTAGTGCTTCATAAGCAGATAAAGTCCCTTCCTGATGCCATCACAAAAATCCTGACTTGGTAGCATTTGGAGCACAGTCAAATCAAATCTGTGAACAGACAGCAATGGTTCTAGGTTTGTCAATCCCAACAGGTGTGCTGGAAGTAGCAGCTGGTGCTCCAGTGTTTCCCAAGAACCCTAGGGAAGGCTTAGATCAGTTGAGAGTAGAGGAAGGGAGAAAGTGAACAGAAACTGAGGTCAGAGTTATCCTAAATTTAAAATTACTCCATTCACTCTCTGTCCTAATGACTTGTAATTAACATGTACCATTTGTGCTCGAGGAGTGGCTAGCCAGGGACCAAGATTTTGCTGCACTGGGAGCTGTGCAAATAATCCCCAAATCTCTGGTTTCTTCCCAGACAGTTCAGAACAGCAAACAGAAGGAATAAGGAATCAGAAGGATTTGTAGAGTGATGATGGCTTTGCAGATTAGTCCAGGAGATAACCTCCTTGTATGAGGGTGTGAGGCAGACTGTGGGAGGAACAAGTATTCAAGATTATATTTAGTGGAGCAAAGGAGAGTCAGGGACAGGGCAGAGAGGAGCCACTAAAAATGAACTGATAAATTGGGGCAAGACTTTGAGTGATTTCAGTTTGATGGAGAAGATAATTGAAAAACTGGACAAAGAAGTTGACCTCTGGCTTGAGTAGCAATGTAGGAAGCTGAATCAAATGCTGTACGGCAATTACATAGGAGGTATTTGTTCAGAATTTGACCTTCATTGCAGGTTACACATCAAATCTGAGAAAATTTGAGAAAAAAAAATTAAAAGGAGGCAGTGGATAGAATACATATTTTTTACTGCAACTGCTTTTAATTACAATCTTTCTATGGAGGAGGGAAATCAAGGTTTTTTTAAGCATTCCATGACAAAGCTTCCATTGATTGTAGGGCTGTAAAAAACTGAGGAGTGAGTTGTGGTGTATCAGATTTTTCAGTAAGTGGGTACTGAGAAGTTTATAAAAAGATAAGATTTGAGATTATTTCTCCTTTGACTTAAAAAAGACCTTAGGATAAACTAGTTCTGATACAAGTCTTCATTTGAGCAGATGAGTCAAATATTAGCATCAAAAATGTTAATATTTTTAACATTTGCTTCCCAAATGCTGCCTGCAGATCACTCTCGCAGACCTTGCTCTATGGGCAACAATTTCAAGCGTGATACAATGCCATGGAGAGTAATTTCAGGCTCTTCCTCATTCCAGAATGAAACAAGCTGGCAAAAAATTGTAGTGACAGCTTGCATAGAAATAGATTTTCTTGAAATTCTGTCCCTGAACAGGTTTTTAATTGTCATGATCAACAGAGTGTAGTGTTTGGAATAAAAAAGAGACAGAAACTTGCACAGTCAGTCTTGCAAGTAAACAGTGTTTGTTCTTAGTTACCTGCTTAGACACAGATGTCACAAGCAAAAGATGACAGGAGCAAAGACAAATAGGAAGTTGTGATGCATAGTGAAATGCAAGAAAAAGGGTATTTTTCTTTGGAAAGCTGGGAAATTGCACAGGAACTCTTCTATCTGGTTTGATACGTGAGTTGTCCTCAAGAGATAAGTATATTCAAGAGTTTGATTGAATCATGATTTGTATGTCTAATTCCACTTTCTTAAAAGATCATAGTAGACAAGTATATCTCTTCACAGTTCAAATGCAAGTTATGTCCCTTTTAGTTCCAGGTCTGACTGGAGTCATTATGGTGTTAGTGTTATTCCTAATGTTTACAGCTTCCACTTATGCCATCAGGTAAGATGTAATCTGATCATTATGCTACAAAATGATATTTCCTTAGTCATATTCTCCTACTGAATAGAGTGTTAAAAATACCAGGTTTTTTGTCCTGTTTTTTTTCTTTTTGTGTTTTTTTTCCCCTAGCTTGCAGTAAAATTAGCACAGTGAATTTTGTGTGAAAACAATTACAAGACCTGATTGAATTGCCTTCTGAAAAAATACTAATGAGTGTGCTGAGTTAAAAATGTGGACCTTTAAAAATTTAAATACTTCTTTTTTTCCTGGTTGTAGGAGACTCAGTAAACTCAACATATGGGAAGTTCTACCCAGTGCATAAATTAAGTCCAGTGGAAGAAAAAAGTAGATGCTCTTGTTGTCTTAATTATTGGCACCAATTAATTATGACAATATGTTGTAACAAAAAGCTAAACCAAACTAAAAAAAACCAACCAAACAAACCCCAATATCATCAATGGAACAAACAGACACAAAATTATGCTACTGAAGTAGACCATTGCTTTTAAAATCTCTGCTTCTGGTTGTCAGATATATTCCTTTTAGTATGAATTATAATATACCAAACAGCAATGCAGTGTTGGCTCAGAGCAGCTGCTGGGATTTCCAAAGGTTTGGTCCTGTGGTGGGTAAGACATTCTGTACCAACATTAATGAACACATATGACAGGACCTGTGAATGACTGGTACCTTGGGGGGTCTAACCCAATGTTGCAGTCTTTTTAAGGCTTGGATTCTGCAACTGAGCATGTAAAAATAAGCCCTTCGTTTTTACAGAAGTTGAATTCACAGCATGTCTATGTAAGTGCATCACCTCAATTCAGCAAACATGGAAGGATGTATTAATTATGTATCTTCAAACATTAATGGTGCTCCACTGATGTGAGTTAGATATGTGGTTATGAGCTTTGTTGAACTAATCTGTCTTTCCCGAGTATCTGTGTTAGCTGGCAATGTTCTCCTGTGTTTTCAGAAAGTAGTTCAGAAAACACTTGTGCATTTTCAGTGGACAAGGCTTCTTCCAGGGCTCAGACTTTTGTGAGGCACTGCATGATGTCTTGCGAGGGCTGACCTGAAACAGAGACTGGACAGAGCTAGAGAATAAAGTAGGTATTTATTGAAAGGCCTCCTGTGTCCTCCTTGGGCAGGACAGGAGCCTGACCGGGGCTGCACCAAGAGTGGTCACAAAATGGCTGACCGGTCATGAGATCTTACACTTTTAAAAGTTTAGATCCATTTCCATATTGGAGTTCAGTTGTCCAATCACATCTTCTGGTTGTGAGGTCTCATCCTTCTTGTTCCTCCCTTCAGTCCACCGTTGTTTATGCTGTTGGGCTGAAAGTTGTCCTTGGTCCTCTGCAGGAAAAGGATTTGTTTTGTCTACCTACTCTGTGAAGAGAGCTTATTAACACTTAATATGAGGCTCAGAACTACACCTCTAGGCAGCACAAAATCTAAAAAAACAAGAAAGCTAAAACTGAAGGCATCATGCAGACTGCAGAAGTGCAGGATTAGGCTGCTGTGCCAGGTGTAACATAGTTGCACCTTACATGGTCCACACAAATGGCTCTACTTGCAAAAGAAAGGCAGTTTTGGGAAGCTGGAAAAATAAAACTATTACTTTACTCTGTAACATTGAGCCTGAACAAAGTTCTGTCTTCTTCAAGGCCAAATTAAATTAGAAGAACATAATGTATTAGTGATTGGGAAGCTTAGAAAAATATATGTAGTTGTAAACATTCTTGGAAATAATTTTGGGGCTCATGCAACGTCTTTTGAAGTTACATGCTTTTTAGTTCCTTCCACAGTTACATAAGTGCAAATACTTACCCAGCTTTCTGCTATCTAGCCAGCAGAATCAAAGCCCCAAAAGATACAATCTGCATCTCCTGTTTCCCTAGCAATAATTCTTACTCGGGAATTTTATCCTGGGTTCTCCCTCTGGCATAGAGCTCAAGCTTGTCTTTATTATAGTGTTTTCTCCTAAGGAAACAAATTGATGCATGCATCTCTGTCTCTTTTCAATCTCTTTCCCTGTGGATCCTCACTGGGATTCCCTGTGATGGCTGAGAATACAGTACAGTTTTAGGAAAATTCATTGTAAATGTTCACTGCCTATCAGAAACTGAGCTTTTTAAAAAGTATTTCAGAGGCTGTTACAGTCTTGGATTTCAGCCCTAATCTTCTCTTGCACACTGACCTGCTTAGTGATTTCTTCCTTTGTATGCTCTTCCTGAAATTGTTCTATGCATGAGTATGCCTCTGTTTTCCTGCCTTTTCAGTAAACTGTGCAAATAAGTACTGGAAGGACTGAATTAGCTGTGAATGTTTTAAAAGGGGGAAAGTGATTATTAGTTGAAAAATTTTCTAAATTTTTGCCATGTCATACCTGAGAATTAGACCAACATTTTTGGTTCAGTAGTTGTTTTCAGTAGGGTTATGAAGTTATCAGAAAACACAATAAATCCTGTCAATAAATGTTGACATTTCTGCCAACTTTAAAATTAATGATGTTTAAGATTTGGCAGTTAAGTATTTAAAAGAACATTAAAAGTAAGGTGCTGCAGTGCCGTCTATTTTTGTAACCAAATATTCTAGTCTTCAATTTCATCTTCTGAGCTACCACATATATCTTCCTTTTCAAAACTGTCTGTAGCAGGATTAAAAATATTTTTCTAGAACTGTGCTGCCTAGTGTGTCCCTTTAAAGCATGTTAAATTCCCCATACATTTCTTAGTAAATTAACTCTTGCAGGTCTTCATCTGCAAAATTCTAAAGTAGATTAACCAAAATTAAATATTCAACTTTCCTCAAATTTTCAAGACTTTGCATTCCTAAGAAATGCATCCATTCTGTGAATAATGTCTATTTTAAGCCCTAAGAAGGTTAAAAAAGTAAATATTCTGAAGAGCTATAAAAATTTGTGTGTTTCAATAGGAAGATTATTGACTATATTAGAATACTGTATGTATCTGTAGGATACACATTTTAAGGATCCAAGTAAGAATGTAGTTATTATGGTGTTGGAAAATAAGTTTCATGGTAAGAGGTTCAAGGATTTACATACCCATATAATTTAAGGAGGTGAAGTTCAGAGGGTCTGCTCACATTTAGGGCAACTTGATGCATGTGAGGAACCAGGATTTTATAGCTGAGGTATCTGTAGGAGTGCTGAAAGAAGAATAAAATGCTCAACGAGCTGGAAACTGACATTTAGATGTATTCAGGAAAGAAATGTACAGTAATTTTAATCAGTAACAGTAATTAGCTGTTGAAAGCAACATGTCAGAAGCAGTCCAGGGATTGACTGTTCATCACTGAAATTTTGAAAAATTGCTGCATTCTGAAAAAGGTGCTCAAGAGCCAATAAAACATTCAGCGTGCAGCTTTTGGTATTATAGCATGAAACCAAACTAAACCAGAGCTCCAAGACCTGTCCTTGTCCCTTCTCATGTTATGGGGGTTCAACCTAGACCATCTTTAAAGTCCCATTCTGGGATTCTATGACTGGTTTTGAGACAGCATGTGGATTTTACTCCCTTTGTGTCTTCCAATTGTGCTTCCACTCTGCACACCATTGTTCTTATTTTCCCCTTACTGATGATTACTCCCACAACTCCTCATAGATGCTGATGAGTGACTGCATGGAAATGCCTCCCAGGAAGTGGAGAGATAGAAAAAAGGCTTGAGTAGCTTCAAAGAGGAAAAAGTGTTGTCATGGTGCTGACTGGGGGAGGAATGGCAGGGTGGAGGGGGGATTTCAGAGCTCCTTGCTGTTGCTGTATTTCTTCTATTGTTTCCTTTTTCCCTCCTTTGCTTCCTGCCTTGTTCCTTTGCTGGCTTGGATTTTATTTTGGTAGCCCTTGGATCATCAAAGTTATTTTTCCTCTCTTGAGAAAGAAAACAAATAAGTCCTGTATTGACAGAAACAAATGCAGTATGTGTTTCAGTTGTATTGAAGAAAGAACAGTTATCTGGTTGTGTAGAAGACCATAGGAGGGAAAAAGTTCTGGAAAAAAAAATTTAGCTGTGTCAAGCGGAATAGCTCAGAGCTAAAGATTTTTTTTTTTTTTTAATTGTTTTGGTTTATGACTGGGAGTAGGTTTTTAGTTTTAGAGGGGACTTTCCTACCACGCTGTGTAGTGTGAGAAACATGTCTCTGTGCTGTGAATTACTGTATTTTCTTAGCCATTTGGTTGTTTGTTGAATTTTACTCAAAAAAAAAAAAAAAAAAAAAAAAAAAAAAAAAAAAAAGCTTAACAGAAAACAGTTCCAGATGGGTCTTTTCTTTGGTCTGGGATTTTTTTTACATTGTCTAACAAATTACTGATAAAAGGAAGTGCTCTTTTCTCTTCACCTCTCCTGATCTCACAGTGATAATGTTCTTCTTGTTCCTCCCAGGACCATCAGTCCTGGAGCAATAATGCGTGTGGCTTCCTGCAATGAAAGTTCTACCTGTGCTGTTATCTCCTTGCTCTAGGTCCTATTCTTCCTGTATCTCCTTCCACTCTGTACCCTTACAAGTTTTTTACCCTTCCCACTGGCCCTTCTGCTGCTGTCCATGCTACCTGTTTGTTTGCTGCAGCCTTAGTGACACATTGAACTGTAATGGGGCAGGGAGAATGCGAGGTTACCCTCAATGAAAGGAGGCTGAGTTTTGAGACTGGAGGTGGGAGAACTACTCCAGCTATAAGGGTCTCGTGGAGACTAACTAGGACCTGTGAAAGTAGTCATCTCCCAGTTTCAGAAGAGTTCTCCATTCTGGCTCTGTACATCTGTGCCCTTACCTCTCCTTCTCACCTTGTTATTTCTGTGCCAGTCACTTGTTCTTCTCAACACTTAATTGTGTACAAGTACAGTGTGCCTGTGGGAAAACATTCTGGGCTTTGACTATTTTGCATGAGTGTGCAGTGTGTAATCATGTCCTGTGTGCACAGATCTGCTTTTAATTAGCAGTGATTCCATGTTAGTTGAAACAGCATTGAACCATGTTTTATTCTTTTCAGAGCTTCAAACTATGACATCTTCTGGTATACACACAACCTTTTCTTTGTCTTCTATATGCTGCTGATGCTGCATGTTTCTGGGTAAGTAAATGGAAAATACTTTTCCTTTTCCTGAAGCACAACAAGAAAGAGCTGGTTGCTCCTTGATTGATGCCTTTCCCAAGCTTGCTTGAGGACAGTGGGCCAACTTTGGGACAAGACGTTGTCCTCTGGTGTGTGTTTAAATAAAGATCAGGCTGTAGCTTGGAGATTTGTGTGTGCTATAGCCAACTACCACAAACTTCTTCACTTTCAAGATTATTCCTTTTCCCTTTCCATTGCTCAATGTCTAGTGAGAAATCAAGAAAATATAGTTTCTTTTTCTGCCCCCTCTTACCTGTTTGCTGAGACAAGAATGTGAAGCCAAGTTGCTCATCCCTTGCATCTTCCTTTCTGCCTTCCTTTTTGACTCCGAAGGAGAGGGAAGGAATGGCATCTCCCTAATTATCTCTTTATCTTGGCTTACAAAATTTGCTGGTTTTTCTTCTTTACACAAACAGCAGACCAGTGTTTATGTGCCATGAAGCTGACGGTCAGATCTGTATCAGGCACAAACAAACTGAGCTCAGTTGCAAGGTAAAGCATCTTCCAGAAGTTACGACATATGTCTGCATGCGTTGGGGGTTGCGTTAGATGACCTTTAAAGGTTCCTTCCAACCCAGACTATTCTATGATTTTGTGAAAATCCATTCCATTTACATCTCTGAAGTTTCCTCTGTGGATGTAGATGCAGAGAAGGGAAGATGTATTTGAATGAGGTTTATTTCTCCATGTCATCAAATATCTACTGAAACACAGGGTGCTTGAATGTGTGACACTGAGCCCTGCTGCTTAAAGGAAATGTGGAAAGGAAATTAGGCCTAGCAAATTCATGGTGGGAATATGTTGTTGAATAAAATATGCTGTTTGAGAAATAATGAGTTCAAAACAATTGAAACTTCTGGACATAACTCCAGTTCTCAGCAAGCTTGGGGTTTTTGGTTTTTTGTTTTTTTTTTTTTTTTTTCCTTTGGGCAAGGCAGTTATTGTTTGTTTCTGGGGATTGTTTGGTTTTTTTTGTGTGTTTGTTTGTTTGTTTGTTTTTTCAAAGGCATAGCACTTGTTTATAGCTGGGGAAGATGGGTCTAACCTGTTTTCCCCATCCTAGGCCAGAATGAACTTTTTCTAAATTATTCTTGACAGGTGTTTGTCAAATTCTTTAAAACATCTGGTGACTGAGATTCTCTAACCTCCCTAGGCAATCTGTTCCAGTGATTGCCTTAGGGGTATTTTTAATTAATCTCCTCCACAGTATTATCTTTTGCCCATTGTTTTCCTAACTATGGTCCATTTACCAAGTTTGCAAACCAAGGCTGCAGTAGTACAGCAAGCATTGAACAGGCATATTCTAGTACACAGCCTTCTTAGTATTGAATTACAAAGGTATTCAGTGCAAATCTGAAAGAGCTGAGTGTTAGAAGTGGGAGAGGAGTGAGTCATGGAGAGTGGGAGTCAGTTCAACTTTAAGATGCCTAAATGTAGGGCTCTACATGTTTTCTCCGTGTCTTTCCCATTATGGTCTAATGAATTCTGATAAATACAGCCAATGGAGCCTGAAGGATGCTTCATGCAATTTGCTGTTTCAGAGATCTCCATTCAGGTGAAATGGACCGATTCCTGGCTCCATTTGCGATATCGATAAGATCAACGGAAAGTGGCCACAAGTTGCATAAGGGGTGATTTAGATTTGACATTAGGAAAAATTTCTTCACTAAAAGGGTTGTCAGGCACTAGAACGGGCTGCCCAGGGAAACAATAAAGTCACCATCCCTGGGGGTATTTAAGAGATGTGTAGATGCAGTGCTTAGGGTCATGGTTTAGTGGGGAACATGGCAGTGCTGGGTTAATGGTTTGACTGTACAATCTTAGAGTTCTTTTCCAACCTAAACAATTCTATGATCTCTTTTGAGAATAAAGGAAGCTTAGATGCCCAAAGGATGCTGAGGTGCCCAAATTACTCCTGTGTGGTATGTCTTAGAGATTTGCAGACACAAAGCCAGTTACTGTACAGATCAAGGCATCTCCTGTGGCTGAAGTGTGCAGGCAGGTTGACTGAGGTTTTACATATCTTAGGTGTAAAGTATTTCCACAGTATTGCAGGATTCTTCTTTTGTTTCAAACTTACAGTATCTTTTTGGCAGCCAACCACTTCTCAGCAATATATAAAGTGATGTGGTTCAGTGCAGAACTCAACCTTTCTGGGCACTGATCTTGGGTGTGTAAGACTTTTCCTTGACAGCTTCGGAAATGGGAGTTACTGAGCCGCTGTTAACAGGCAGCTTTGCCATCCTTGTTTGCCTCTCAGTTAGCACGTTTGTAATATGTTAAATAAACTAGAGATCACTGGAGGGGATGCTCGTGTTTGCAGCTTCTCTCGAGGCAATCCTCTTTCAGGATGTGCTGAGAAGAGAGAAGCTGTGGGAGCTGCTGGCAGGCATGCACGCAAGGTTCACGGGAAAAATACTGCATGGGCTTTGACTTCCAGCTAAATCCATGAGGCACCATAATATTTATGGAGCGGGGAACTAGCATAATGCTGGGAGTATCTGTCACTTTGCCAATATGTGGTGACCAGCAGTGATGCCAGATGCAAGTGATAGGCATGACTGAACAATAAATTCAGGCAGAAGCATGGGTGTAGGCGCAAGGACGCTTCCCAAATGATTCTCTCAAGGTCAGATGTGGAATTTAAGAGTGAGCAGGCTTAAATTCCAAGCTGACATGAGTCGCTGGACCATGTAGGAAGCTTGTTACTAGTTGTCAGGGCTGCATTTTGGAAGAGAAGATTGCCAGTAGCCTGTCAGAGCCCATTTAGGTTGGGAATACTGCAGATGTCCTAGTTCTCCTTCTGAATTAAACTCTGTTGCTGCATTAAACTCTGTTGCTGCTGCTGCTGTGTGTATGTTGAGGAGAGGAGGAGGGGGCACCCATCCTTGTGTTTGATTGCATACTTGAGCTGAACTTTCATAACAAGGCTTAGCACTCAGAGGGCATTGTCTCAGAACGCCTCATTTCCCACCCAGCACCATCCTCTACACGTGTCAATCAGCATTTCCTTTTTTTAATGTTCTTCCATGTGGTTTTACTGTCATCAAATCTAGATTTGGAAACAAGTAGTTTGAGGAATAGTCTGAGGAATTTTATTACTACTACTATCTGTTCTTCCCTGTTTTCAGTGATTCATTCATGTGCTGAGATATCCAAGAGTTTCTTAGGTTTCGAGTTCTTTCTTCAGAGTTTCTAACTGCAGCTTCAAAGTTCCTACTTCATTTTACTATAAATTTAACTTAGCTTGAGGAAAAATAAAATAAGGATGGACCTCATAAAATAATTTGCAAGGAAGTTTCCTTGGCTACCATGCAGGACTTTCTTCTTTCCTTCCATCTATTTGTGTGCAAACCTGATAAACACCAAGTAGTGGGAACATTCCTGCAGTTTATGATTTGGCAACTTAGGCCACTTCTGCTACAGTATTGCCTTAAACACAGGGCTTGCTAACTGTAGGGAGGATGAGTGAAAACAGCCTGTGTGTGATTGAATTGGAAATGTGATTACTTAATTTTTTTTTTTTTTTTCCCAAGGCCCCCACAATATTTTCTCCCTTTCAAGCAGTGTTAAGCTTGAGGCTGTTCAGTGGGGAGTGCCAAGTGAGCTGGAAAAGTTAAACCTTGCCTCTAGTGACAGAAGGCTCTATTGTTGCAAGGTTTCAATATCATTGAAAGTCCTGAAGGCAAATGAAATAAAATTTCTAACTGAAGATGAGTCTGTGGCTGCTTTCTGAAGTCCTCTCCGAATGAAAATAAGTTGTTTGCTATTTACTGCTACTTCAATGTCTTTATTATTTTTATTTTCCTGTAGGGGAGTGCTCAAGTACCAGACCAACTTAGAGGAACACCCTCCTGGTTGCATTAATCCTAACAAAACACTCCTACAGAATCTGACTGTGCCAAAGGCTTTTGAAGAGCCGTTTCCTGACTATACTACTGAGCCTTTCCAAGAGGACCTACCAGTACCAGAACCCTTTGTACAAAATAGCTTTATGAGAGTCTGTTCCAAGGAACCAAAGTTCCAGTCGCACTTCCCAGAGGTCTGTATGATCCGACGTTTCAGGTATTAAAAGCCATGCCAAGCCTTTCAGTCAGCCATAACCACTAATTATTGCTTTTCCAGACCAGATGTTTTAATAATGGAAAATATTATTAAAACCTTCTGAGGCATTCAAAGATTTGGTGGGGAAAAAACAATCTGTATTTAACTCTGAAGTGCATAACAATGTGATGCATAGAACAGGGAGGATGAAAAAATGCCAAGAGATTGGCTGTAATGTTCTTTTTTTGAACAACACCGTAAGAGATGTATTGATCCTGCTAAAAATGTGATTTTGCAGCATAGCATTTCAGAGCAAACATTTATATAACATTTCGTAAGGTCCTTTTGTAAGCATTGTGTGGCAGTAGTTAATTGAAATAATCAAGCTCCATTTGTTCTCTTTTTTATATGCGGATGCAAGTCCTAATAGTCATTTCTGGGTTGCAGTTGGTTGTGGTTTGGCTTTTATAGTCTGTTGTTTGCAGACAGGCTTGTTTTATATGTGGCATGGGTAAATGAGTTTGATGACAGTGGGGACAGAAAAGCCTTTTCTTCTTCTGTTTTCCATTTTCCTTTTGTTTCTTTATGTTTTGTGGCAGCAGCTTTTTCTTTCTTCATCCCAAATTTTCTCTTTTCTTTTGAGAAAAGATGAGCTGGGCTGTATTGGCAAATAGCCTGAGGAAGCTTGCAGATATGGAGGTCATGAGTCCAAGGCCCACCATTCAAGATGATCCAATAACAGACCCCACAGGGGTTTTTCTTTATTATTAGCATCATGGTTTTCTGTTGAACATATGTCCCTCTTACTAGCTGCACTAGGCACCCATTTTTCTAGGGAGCATGTAGTTCTAATGGGAAACAGTTAATTCTACATTTAATTCCTCCAAAAAAGCTCTTTGGATTGGGATTTTGTTGTGGTAATACTCCTGAATTATAAGCACCAGTGGCTCCATATGACCCAGAGGACAGCAAGGAGTCTTCTTAGGAGCTAAAGATGCTTGCTTTAGAGCCATTAATGGGAAAGGAGTCATGAAAAGAAATGGCCGCTCAGTGTTCTCCTGACAGCTTGGGAACATTGGGACTTCTTTGGATTTGGAAATATTGCGATACTAAGTTCAAAACAAAACAAAACAAAACAAAAACAACAACCAAAAAAAAAAAAAAAAAAAAAAAAAAAAAAAAAAAAAAAACAGAAAAAAGAAAAAAAAAAACAAACACAAAAAACCCCCCTAAGCTTCTGAAACTTGTTAGGTTTTTTACTGAAAGTAAATGCTCTGCTAGTTGCAAGAGATGTGGATGTGTAGTGTCAGAAATTGGGAAGGGCGGGAAGGAAGATGAGACTTGAGTGGCACTTCAGTGCCACAGCTTGAAAGACTGAACAGATGTGGAATTAGTAGATAAGTCTGCCATAAGCTATTGGTAATTGACTCTTAGGATGGGGTTCAGCTGAGCAGCTGCAAATGTCTCCATCTGGAGTAGTCACCCTGGACTCCCGATATAATCAGTGCAGAGAAATGGGCATTTCCAGGGCATTTTCTGTCTAGCATATATCTTCCATGGGAGCAAATGGATTGTGATTCAGAAGTGTCCATTTCTCTCTGTTATCTATGATTTTACACTAGTTCAATATCAACATAAATTCTATAGCACAAGAATGCAGCTTTCCTAGGTTTTCACTTGAACCTGAGATGACCACAAAAAGGTAGTAGTTAAATAGTACTGCAAGTCAGACAGCTGTTTTACATAAATGTTAACCGATTGTATAGTTCTCAGGTCTTGTTTCTTTCATTGCTGAAACCAGCTACAATCTAACTACATAAAAAATCCAGAATAACATGGTAGCAAATGAGGTCATTAGCTTTTTTTGCCTGATGAGTTTTATGATTGAAATTGCTTGTGCTTGTGGGTGATGCTGCTGGTTAGACTGATCAAAGCTTCAGGACATTCTTGGGTTTCTCCATGTAGAGAGAGGCGTGGATGTTATATGTGAAGTGAGGTCCTGGAAACACTCATGCAGTTTTGAAAATAGAAAACAGAAAGTTAAAAGTCTTTGAGGTAACATATTTTTTTTCTCCCTTAGACATGGTTCTGGATTTCCGGACCTCTGTGCCTGTACTGTGTGGAGCGGCTGTACCGATACATCCGCAGCAATAAACCAGTCACAATAACCTCGGTCATAAGCCACCCCTCCAATGTCCTTGAAGTCAGGATGATGAAAGATGACTTTGAAGCAAGGCCTGGTCAGGTGAGTTAATGTGCCCATAAAAAATCACTTTGCTTTCATGAAACATTATTTGTAGGGATGACTATCACTTTATCAGTACTAGCCCATCGCTGAATGTTTTGAATGTATCCTTTCTACCCTTTTATTTCAGTATGTTATTCTCCACTGTCCGAGAGTGTCTGCCCTGGAAAGCCATCCATTCACTCTTACAATGGTAAGAAATAGTGTTCTTTTCTGTACTTTCTGTTTTATTTATATTTGGCAAGCAAATGGTCTTTGCTTCTCTCAAGGTGACAATTCTCTCCAGCAGAGCTCGTGTTTCATTTATGAGGATACCAACGAATATGAAATGGCATGATTATTATGTGTGACAGTACTCAATACATATTTAATTTTCTCCACGGTTCAGAAAAAGATAATGGGAACTTTTTTCAAAGTGAACTTTTTTCCAGTAATAAATCAATAAAATCCATATGATTTTGGAAACTCTTTTATAAAAGTTTTTCAGCCATATTTCTAGACCTTAATACAAAAGGGGCACAAATTGTAATGAACTCTTGCCACCTCTCTTTTTAAATGAGAACACATTTCTGTGACTGCCTTTTTCAAAGTTAGAAAAACATCAAGGTAAAAAAAAAAAATCTAAAATTATCTTCTGCTTTATTTTTATATTAAGAGATATACTGATGACTTAAGGTGATATACCAGTGAGGTCATACAGTGTTAGGATTGCTACTTACTCGTTCGGTCTAGAATGAGAACTGAAACCTGTAGAGGCAGACTGGAATAATGTGCAATTGTGTAAAAACAGACCTGAAGTTCTTTGGGAGTACGTAGTGCAGAGACCTGGTAGATTCTGCTAAAAAATCACTGTGCTGACTGTCTATGGTGTTACAAAAGTAGAGTCTGAGGTTGAATAGTAGTGACAGCCTTTTCCTCCCAATGGGAGTAAATGCTTTTCGATTGCCTGAATTGGACATTCTTCTTCAGGAAGACTGTGGGGATTAATGTCTGTGTTTGATTGCTTTCTTTGGACTGATAATTTATCCTCTATTCCTACTGAGTTGTAGCTAGTGTAGTGGATACATACAAATATCAATTGAGATATTTGTATGCTACCTGATATTCAGAGGGCACAATCAGGTCCAGTTCTTTGGGTTTGTGTGGTGTTTTATTTTGGTTTGTTCATTTACTTATCTGTATGCTGAGCTAGGAATCACAGAGGAACCCGCACTAAATTCTACTCCAGATCAATTTTGTGCTGTAAATCTAGGAATGAATCTCACTTAAGGGAAGCTGCCTCTGTGTAGCTTGGTGAAGCATTAGTGGTACTTTTGCGAAGTTTTCATGGCTATTCACTTTACCAGTACAAACCAGAGAAATCGGTTGTTTAACTGTTGTTAATGGAAGTAGTCACTTTTTAAGACTGTCCTCTGTCTAGTGCACAAAGATAACTTAATATGGAATGCTGGAAAATTACATGCAAATCTGAGTTTATGCAGAATGGTTTAGACAGTATTTATTTACATTTTCTTATTACATTAGTGATCAGAACACAAATTTCAAGAACTTAGTTAAAGTCTCAGGTAGCTCTTTCCTCTCATTTTGCCCTAATATAGCTATAGAGCTTGTTGGTACCAGTGGGCACATCTTATTTAAGCATTAATCTTAAAACATCACGTTCCTAATTTTTTACTGTCCATCTCAGTTGAAATTAATACGATGGTAATAATTTGATCATTATTAGTAAATGTACATTTTGGAAACTGGAACTCTAATTATAAAGATTTACTCTTCTTTTAGTAGGACATTGCTAAAACAATGGATTTTGTGGTTTTAATTTTTAGAAATAATGTCGCCAAAAAATATTTGGCCTGGTTCAGATGAGAGTTTTTCTCAGAGAAGAGACTGCTGACACAGACCTGCTGGGTGAGGTCATAAGATGAAGTTGAATTAGATGTCAGACTCCTTGCATGAATTGAGAATTTCATCCAGTATTTAAAGCGGCATAGTATGACAATGCATGTTAGGAAAAATTATTTTTGCACATGAACTTCTAGAGCTAGGAGCTATGGAAAATAGATCTCTTGCGAATTTGATTTTTCTTAGTGAACATGAAGAAGCCATTTATATACAGATAACGTGTGGTATATTTTCAATATGTAATTATAGTTGATAAATTACAGTTTGTATAAGTGTTACATCCATATATTAAATATCTAACATCAATATTAGCGATTTCCACTCATGCACAATGCGTTGTAAATTTAGGCAAGTAATACTAGCCCAGGCATTTTCTGTTCATGCTCAATGTTTTACACTTTTAAGTGCAGTGATATCCTTCAGCATAAGAGCATATCCTTTAAGATCACATATATATTCTAACTGTTAAAAGATATTAAGTTATAACTGAGTTGCCACAAGCGTATTTTGCTACAACATTAACTCTGCTGGAGAAAGGTTGTCATTGAGTTAATGACTTTTACAGCGTGAATGAGAATTCTAAGTGTCTAGATCTATGACAATCTTTTTACCCAACCTAAACAGGGGACACATTTCCACAGGTCCTTCTAGGTCAGAGAATATGCTGTGGGCTGATGTTCTGCTTAGAAAGCTTTTTTGTTGTTTAATATGTTGCCAGGCATGGGACAATGCTTGTAGAATGGGTAGGCAAAAGCTTAACTCAGTTGTTTTTCCACTCCCATTTGACCTACTTGTAGTTACTGAGCAAGCTGGAACACTACTGCCGCTTCTTTTGTCAAATGATTACAATCCCTGGGTTATCTTTCTAGGTTGGTGATGGGGTGGGGGGCTTAGATGCACAGCAAGAAATTCATGAGTGGTGTGTGTACTTCAGGTACTGGAGGTGCACTGCAGCAGTGACTTCAGCAATGACTGCAGCAGAGCTGGGGGGAAGACTGTGATCTTCTTCCTGGCACTCTTGTCCTGCTTAGACTCACAGAATACTTTGGTTTGGAAGGGATCTCTAAAGGCCGCCTAGTCCAACTCCCCCTTCAATAAGCAGGGACATCTTCAACTCGATCAGGCTGCTACGAGCCCCGTCCATCTCAGGGATGTTGAATGTTGCCAGGAATAGGGCATCTGCCAGTTCTCTGGGAAACCTGTTCCAGTGTGTCACCATCATCATTCTAAAACATTTCTTCTTTGTCTCTACTCTAAGTCTGCCCTCTTTCAGTTTAGAACCCTTACCCTGTGTCCTGGGTATGGGATGCCATGGCATCAGGCCATGCTAAAATGTCTGTCTCTAGGCTCTATGTGACGTCCTGTTCACACTGCTGAAATATCTCACTATGCCTAGAGCATGCTTAAGAGACAAAAAATGACCATTTCAGGCATAACTTTATACTCCTAAATGTGGGTAATAACCTTAAGCGGAAAGGAAGGGGTGAGTCAGGAGTCGTGGAGATATTTTACTAGTCCCTTCCCTTTTTGAGATTGTGAAATATTTACAGTTTAGCTCAGTTTCTTACATAACACCAGGGTGGAGAAACACACAGGGAGGCTGTGTAAAGGCCCTGAACCCACTCCCATTCCACTCTGGCAAAGCTCCCATGTGTTTTGCTCAGAGCCAGAGGGAGCTCTGAATTGTAACCAAGTGACCAGAAAGAGGCTTTATTCTTTTTGCACCGTGCCTTTGGGTGCTTTACATTGATAAGGTCCCCTTGAGACTTCTGTTCTCCAGGAGTGAGAGCTGAACAGTCACATCTCCCTCAAGCTTTCTTTGTGGGAGATGTGCTCTAGTCCCATCATTACCTCCAGGGCCTTTGTCTGGACTCTCTGCAGTGTGTTCATGTCTCTCTTGTGGTGAAAAACCCAGCACTGGACACAGGTCTCAAAGTGTAGCTTCAGCAGTGCTGAATAAAGGAGGATCACCTACCTCTGCCCTCTTGTGTCACTTGTACCTTCTGAAATTCAGACACTTGGAAATACCAGTTTTCTCTCATGAGCAGTGTGATTTCCATTTTTGGAGTACGTTTCTACTGTTTGCTGTTCAAACAGTAGAAACAGTCAAGGGACTCCTTGTCTTTGGGAAGTCTGGGAACGGTAAGGAAGAGATGGCCCAACATTTGGGATTCCTGCAAGTGACCTGCTGGGCAGTTCCAGGTACTGCATAGTGGGCCATTCCCTTCATAGTGTCTTCATTACTCCATTGCTCTGATTTAATTTCCACAAAAAAAAAATTCTTTTTAGCATGTTTTATGATATTTTTTTCACTGACTTTTTTACACAACTATACGTATCTGTTATTGTGCTGTGTAAGACAGTGTGAGTCCCATTTTCAGGTCCTGTGTGCCCTCATGTCGAACTTACTTATTTTAGGTAGGGCATTATTGCATCTTGGAATTGAATTTGAGCAGAACACAGTCAGTTCCAAGATATTTTCATTTATAGTGAGGAGAATTACGTTCTGTATATAAATACTTTAGTTGAGTGTTTGTAAATGGACAAAATATTTTTGTGTATTTTACCCTTGATGAACTCTTCTAAAGAGGTTTGTCTTTCAGATCAAGTCTGGAGATCAGACCATCCAGAGAAACATGCTCTGCTTCCTGAGACTGACATTTCTGTACACATTTTGGAGGAAAGTGTGGAACTCATCTGCTGTAGAATGCAATTTAAATGTAATTGTCTCAATCAATCTTTAGAGACCTTGAAGTGCTTTTTTTTCTTTTTTTTTTTTACATTTTGGAGAGTGTTCATTTCCTTCAACATTGTCCTGGTTGCCCTTTGTTTTAACTTTTAGGAACAAGAAAAGACTAAGGCTTACAGTTTACAGTGGCATTGAGGGTTCTTTCCATCGCCATCATACATTTTCCCCCTGGTACTGACTTCCCTCTCTTTCCAGACACTTAGCTGTTTTACTGATGTTTTGCAGCAGCATGAATACATGAGTCCATGCTTACTTTTTTTTTTTTTCCTTTTTTTTTCTTTTTTCTTCTTTTTTTTCTTTTCTAATGAATGGTATCGGAAGCAGAGTCCTATTTAGTATATAAGTTAGTGTCTTAAGTCCCTTTTTCTACTGTGTTTCTGGAATTTCTTGCCATTAGCAGGCAGTGATTACTAGTAAGCCCCATGGAAATAGCCTTGTGTTTTGCAGATTTTAAGCGCTTCAAAAGATACCCTGGGCTCTCTCATGGGGATTCTGCTGAATCCACTACAGAGTCAAAGCACAAACTCTCACAAGCTGCAGTTTACACCACCTGGCTTTTAAAAGACTGGTGTCTACTCACAGCAGCTCATAAAGCTCAGTAACCCTGTTATTTCAGTAGTGTTGATTTTCTTGTGGCAAAGGAAGGTAGGAAATAATTACATCACTTCATTTAGAATTTAGACTGTAACAGACCTTGAAATAAGGACAAGAGTAAGAGGTGAATCCTTCTAAATTTGGAGATGGCTCAGACCTGAGGTTTGATTTGGGAAAATTCTGTTTTGCAACAAACATCCAAAACTGCAGTGTCAAATAATCTGTTATTCTGAAGTTATGACAATTTTGGCTGTCTGGCTGCTGTCATGCCCCTGGTTCCTCCTTGGAGCTAAAGTCTGAATATGCTGAAGTTTCCTTTGTTGCCTTTTTTTTTTTCTTCAGCTGAGACATACATGTATCTAAGGATATTCCTTTTGGTACTTATACACAGGTAGCTTGCATAAACACTTGCTGAGCTTTTCTTGTGTCTGTATAAGACGTTCTCTGCATATTCACTGATGAGTAGCTTCATCAGATAGAGTAGAAAGAGACAGGTGGCTTGAAAGTGGCACATAAAAAGCAAAAAATAAAGACAAACTGAACCAAGCCTTGAGACTCCAGGGCTTTATGAAATATGTGCTTTATTAATAACGTGGGGGACTGCTTCTTCAGACCCTACAAATAGTTTTAGCTCTTCATTTGATGTCTAGATCCTGGTTCTGGTAACAGCTAAGAAGTGATTAGCTAGTGGTAATGAGAGGTTTGACACATTCTTTGAAACTAGAAGTTTTGTCTCATGTCACAGTGTGCTCTGACCTCCCCTACTTCAGTGCTGCATTTAATCTGCTTTTAAATCCCACTGAAGTAGAAACTGGAAGAGTCTGGTAATAAAAAGCTCCAAGAAGTTCTGCCCTTTTGCTGGTTCTCCATATTGTTGAGCAGATGGTTAATTTTAAGCAGATCACATCAGGAGGATTTGTAGTGCAACATCTTCCTTCCCTTCCTTCCACATATAGTTCTATATGAGTAAGAAAACTCCAGAGAGAGGATGGTATATGTGCATTTTTTAACAAGTCAAAACTGAGTCTTTAGGAGAGGATAAGTTTGCATATGCAGGTAGTGAGATCCACTCAAATATATATTATTAAAGAAGAATACTTACTTGATTAGTATCCAAATTCATAAAGTAATATTGAATCTCAGGCAGGAAAACTCCTACATCCATTAACCATCCCAGGTTAGATAGAAGAATACCTGGTAGTTTTCTGAATATACATGACAAGTTTTATACTGTATCTGCAAGTCTCAGAGCTACTACTTAATCATAGATCTCTACCTTTAAGGGTTTTGCTTAGGTTTGCTTTTTTTTGTAGATTGAGTTTTCCTTGTTACCTCTGCATCTCTGTTAAAGTCCATTTGGTATCTGGATTTAGACCTGATGAGATTAAAAAGTGGTGGCTCTGATCTGTACATTTTATGGTTTTGGGCCTGATTCCTTGTTAGAAAAGACTCAGCAACTTTTGTACTCAGTATAAAAAACATCAGAAGTAGCACATTTGCTTTTTTAAAATAAAACCAGTGTTTTGTTGAGCCAGAGTTGTCTTTATCCCAGGATAATCTGGGCTTCATTTAAAATCGGTGAAGATCTTAACAGTATAGCAGTGAAGTTTTAGCTCTAAGCTTCTTTAAGCCAGAAATGTTGTACTGCATAAGGAGATGATGGAGAAACATGTGCCCTGCACTGTAAACTTAAGAAATAAACTATCCACAACAGGAAAAGCCTAGGGGCCAAATTCTAAAATACTTAATAAAAAAAAAAAAAATTAAAAAAAGGAAAAATTTTTGGAAGGTTGCCTGAGTAAAAAGTATGTAAGGACATCAAGAACGAAGTTCATACTGTTAGATAAATACAATAAAAACAAAGTCTGACATGATGACATTCTAATAAGATTTGTTAAATATCTTGTGCAAATAGTTATGAAACTTGTCTTTATGAGATGATTTGCAGAGCATTTAGGGAAATGGTGAAGTATCTTGCTGGCACACTAAAGAAATCCCTAGAGCTTGTCTGCTCTTCATAGAAGTAGAATATCTAGCAGCTGTTTGATGAAGAATTTAAGTAAAACAAAAATAGAATGGATTAATATTGCAGATGTCTTTAGTATTTCCTTAGACTTGTTTGTTAGGTTTGGGGATTAATAGCTGTGGGGTCTGTATAAAAATCCTACATAAATCCTGACTTTCATTTAAACTTTCAAATCCGACTCTTGGTGAGAACACAGAAATTCTCAAATACACTCAAATTCACTAAATCCCAAGTTCTTCTTCAGGAGATACTTTAAACAGAAAGCAAAAGATCCCTCTAATAAGCAGGGTTTGGGGTTTTTTGATTCAATGAAAGTAAATTTACATAAATACATGCATAAAAAGCTTCTACTGACTTTAACAGAGACTTACTTTCTCCCAGTGTTTCCGGTTTAGCAGCTAAGTCAGGTTAGAGCAAGGTCTAGGAACTGCATGAGAACATCAAAATAAAACAAACAAAAAAGATGAATGACACCTCCCCCCCCAAACAACAACAAAAACAAAACCTGAGCACAAACTTTAAGCATGAACACAGTGAACATGCGGACAAAATATTGGAGGAAATTAAGTGCCTTGCCTCTTGCTGTCCTAAAATTAAGGCCATCTGGCCGGTGGGGCTCTTTGCGTTAGCCTGGCAAAATACAGTGTGTGCTGGAAGGGGAGTTCAGAAGGACACAGCCGTTCCTCAAGGTGGTGGTGATCCGACTACAAAGCCTGTTGATCCTTTGATTGTTCTTTCCACGAGCGTCTCACACCACTGAGAGCCAGTTATCATGAGCCTGGAGGTTGCCCATTGTTTTGCTTGGGGATGATTGGATCTTTTTGTGGTGTTCAGTTTCCTTGTCCTACGTTTGTTAGCTCCATGCATTGTTACTTGGCAATGTGTACATGTACCCTTGGAGGACTTGGAGAGTCAGCCTTGGGCAGGAGCATTCTTCTGCTTTTTATTCCTTCAGGGACAAAGGCTTGCATCTTGAGCATCTTGAATTATTGTGTTTTGTTTTTTTCCCCCCGAGCCAGCAACTTGAGGTGCATAAATTATATAGGCTGACTCTTGCAACAGTTGAAACATTTTTATTTTCTTAGTTATAGAGAGCTGGATTTGATGATCCCTATGGGTTCCTTCCAGCTTGAGCATTCTGTGACTCTGATGTGTAGCATGCCTGCTGGGCTGAAAGGGCAGTCAGCAAGTTTTTTGCCTTGGTTGAGCTGCAGAGGAGAAGAAATGCTGATTAGTCTCCAAAAGTGTTCCTTTGTAGTGTGTCCGTAGCAGCAATAGAGTAGCAGTTGGACTGTTACAGACCTGCTATAAAACAAATGAAGAAATATCATATTATATATTCAATAAGTTATTTCATGCAATATTGTGTGTATTTTACAAATATTGATCTATTGACAATTCCAAGACAGTATTACATTAAAAACTTGCATTTTCTTATGGTGCAAGAGTGAAATCAAGGAAGAAGTAGATTTTATAGATAGGAATCTCATAGATTGAGACCTAAAGAAAACAAAGATAATTTTCAACACTGGGAGTAATTTAAAAACTGAGATTGCAGGGAGCAAGTTAGCAAATGCTGAACTACATACTCGTGGGAATTAGTGGGTGTGGGTTTGTGGCTTGTGTTACAGAGGAAGTTAGACCCCAGATGACCAGAATGATCCTTCTTGGAACTGCAGCTGCTCAGTGATGCAACCTGCTGTGTTATGGTGTGTTTTTTCCACTAGCTAGACTGCAGGTGTCTGAGGTTGTACAGCAAGGAGTATATGGCAACAGAAAGTGAAAAGTCTTTGGGATATGTTACTGCAGCTGCTTGCTGGGAGTTGGCTCTACTATGGAATGGCTCTGGCTGAAGCCATGGGTATTTAAGGCATGGTGGTCTTGCCTTGATCACCCTGGCACCTCTGATACTTAAATCATGCTCCATGGTTAGGATTTCCCCATAACATTCAAGATATTATAATGTCTGCCAGTTCAATTAGGATAGCTGTAAGGCCAAGTCTCTTACAGGAAAAGCTTTTAACCAAAATCTAATCTGTAAAATAACATGAAACAGAGAAATAAATAGAGATGTTCAAAAAAATCTCCAAGCCTTTGAGGCAGAAATGTGTTTAAAATAATAACTCCATGTAGTAACTTTTTTTTTTTTTTTCCCCTCTGAAATTTTCTTTTTACGGGAATAATTAGTTAAAACAGGGATAGCCCAGTGTTACAGAGTTCAGCTCCTATGAGTCAGACTGAAGTCTAGCTACTATTTTTTGGCTACCTTTATATAGCATGCCTGTGTTTGTCATCACTCCTCTCCATTTTCTAATGTCAGAATGAATCATTTTAGGAATGTTTGTATCAGTTCTGTATGAAACCAGACAAGCTGCAGCTTACTGAGCTTCCAAGGTTCCTATTTTCTTGTCAGTTGACAAAGTTGAAACCTTTTTATTTCTTTTTTCTCTTTTTTATTTTTTTCCCTTTTACAGGAGGAAAACTACATTGGTTGTGTTTAGTTCTTCTCTTTCCCCTGCCCCGTAACTTCTGCCTCTTTTCCAAACATGCCAAGAAGTCTCTAATGTGTTTCTCTTGGTCTGGGTAAGGGTTCATTGAGTCTGGTGCAAGGATGGATGGATGAATACAGGTTTGCAGTGCAGCTGGTTCACCCTGTTGGGCACTAGCATGGAAGCAGGGTCTCTGCATGTTTGCAGTCCCAGCCAGAATATCTGCAAATCCATATTAGGATCATATCCTGGCTTTTTCCTCAAAGTGAAAGACTGCTTTGAAGGAGTTTGCTTTTATGTAAACAAATCCCACAATGAGCTTTTTAATTTCCCCAATCAGACACTTTGTTCTTACATCTGAAGCACAGATCTTCTTTGTAATTTTGGTCGCTGTTCAGGCCGCCTACTGCAGCACCAAATGCAGAAGGTGATGTTTACTTGCCAGCAGTATCTCCCCTGGAACTTGTAAGGAGCTTTATTTGCAGAGCCACTGGGGGGTTGTAACTTGGGCATCCCTTTCATCTCCTTTCTTCTGATAACAGATATTCCTCAGTGTTATCCTGGTGCATGCATTAGCATTTCTGTGATAGTCAGTAATCAAAACTTAACACCTCTCTAAAGTGGCTTCACAGTTCTTATGGTAGAGGTGCACAGAAGAACTGGAAACATTTAGGAATTAACTTTCTTTTTTCTTGTTAGTTTGCTGTTGTCTCACCTCATTCCCTAACACACCTAAAAAGAGTGTTTAAAACTACTGAATAGTATTTAATAACATTAAAATAACTTCAGTAAGGTTTGTCTCATTTCTTGTTCTGGACAGGAATTTTGACTGGGAGTAGATATATTCAGGGTACTCTAAGCTGGAAGCGCAGATGTTTATAACATAGTTTTCAGTTGCTTTGTGCTGGGCTCTCATGCACAGATTTCTCCGTCGCTCATTCCCTTGAGCAGATTTATGTTCTGGTATAGAATCAGAGTCACACAGGCTGGAAAAGATTGTTAACCCATCACTGCCATGTCCACCACTAACCCATGCCCCTGAGCACCACATCTGCATGTCTTTTGAACATTTCCAGGGATGGTGAGTCCACCACTTCCTCAGACAGCCTGTTCCAATGCTTGACCACTGTTTTGGTGAAGAATTTTTTCCTAATCCCCTGTCTCTGCTGGTGCAACTTGAGGCCATTATACATTGGGTATAAAATAGAACTGCTATGAGCTAACAGTTATTAGTTTGCTCACTTTGCATTCATATAAAAGCAAGACAGGATGACAGAGAGCCATGAGCACAATAAAATTGTTTAAAAAAAGTATATCAAGTATGAATTAATCTAGTAGTGTACTATAAATTAGTTAAATTATTCAGTTTATCTTGGCATAGAGATAGATAGTAGAACTATGGTTACTGGTGAATGTAATTAATTTAGTGGTTTATAAGCATAAAGTTCTCCAGGGGTTCTTGCACAATCCTTGTGTGATAACTTGCATTTGTATTCCAAGGTAGCTTGAAGAAAAAAAGGGAAAAGAAAATATGGAAAGTTGGGTTTTTTATCACGATGTAGAGCAACCTGTTTGAAATTTTGTCTACATAAAAAATACTCTAATTTTGTTGAATGTGAACATATATACAAAAATAGGCATTGTAAACTCAGGAAAGTCTTCCATCTTAATGTTAAGAACATAGTTTGGTTTCTCTGAGGGTATAAATCTGCACAGCTTTATTAAATTTAGCAGAATTCCTTTGGCTTCCATTTGTTTTTGGAGAAGGGCCAAATTCTGGCAGATAACCTGCTAATTGTAGACATTCATACCTGTAAAATCTTTCACTTGTTAAAGGTATAGCTCACTTGAGGTTAGAATAAGATGAACATTACTTCATGTAATTAGAGCATCTGCAACTGTTAATTTGTGTATCATAGCATTTTAATCAAATGGGTGCAGCGAACAAGTTCAGAATGTGGAAAGAATTTCTGAAAAGCACTTGTGACCTTTAGTTTAATGTTGTCTACTCTCCCTTCTCATTACAGACTATTCAAGTTAGTAATTTCCCTTTTTGAAAAACAAGGTTGAATTAAGGAAAAGTACGTAAGATAAAGTATTTTTTTGCTATTTTAAGATTTGCTAATTTTTATAATTTTCCACTGGACAGTATACTGAGCAATAAAGGAAGAGTTAGGGGACTGCATGTACCCCCCCAACATAGTACAGTGGATTGTTTCTTAGGGCTCCCAGGTTAAAAGCAACAGAGGGAAATCAAAATGTTATTTACCAAAATATGGTTTCAAAATAATTTTAATTCCCAGCCTCAGAGAGGGCATGATGCAATTCTAAGGCAGCTTTGGCACACCTTCATTTAGCCAAGGCAATAACCACAGGTACTTGTACATAATGGGAATTGTCTGCTGGAAAGGATCTCATCAGGGAGTACATGGGAGCCCTGGTGAGCACCAAGCTGACCACGAGCCCATGATGTGCTCTTGCAGCAGAGGAAGCCAGCAGCTTCCTGAGCTGTATTAGGCAGGGTGTTGCTTCTCCAATCAGCAGTATATTTGGAGCTCTGTGCCCAGTTCTGGAATTCCCAGTGCAAGAGAGACACGGATGTATCGAAGCACAAAGAGTCATAAGGATGAGTAAGGAAGTGGAACGTCTTGGAGTATGAGGAGAGGCTGTGAGAGCTGAACTGAGGGACAAGTGAAGAAAATAGAATTAGTCTCCTCAGAGGCACTCAGTGACAGGACAACACAAACTGATATACAGGAGGTTTCATCTGGACCTAAGAGAAACCCCGCTCGTTATCCAAGGGTAGGACAGGTTGCCCAGACAGGCTGTGGAGTCTCCATCCTTGGAGACATTCAGAGCACAATGGGATGCTCTCCTGGGCCACCTGGGCAAGGGGATCGAAGTTGCCAATCTCCACAGGTGCATCCTAGTCTCAGCTGTCATACGATTCTGTGATTTCGCGAAGGTTAAAAATATAATGGAATATTTTCATTGCACTTCATTACACGTTCCCAGTGGTCTGTTAATAACACAGGAAAAATTACCCACTTTCATGATTAAACTTCTGGAAAATTGTCTTTGAATATTTCTTAATCTGATGGAATAGATTATCCAACAGTCTGGAAAAAGCCACTGTTTAGTGTTCTAATTGTGTTTATAAAGATCAAAGAGGCAAAATAAGTGTTCTGTGCAGTAAAAAAACGTAAATACAAATTTCAAAGTTAAAATCATAGGCATTTAGGAAAGTCTGAAAGTCAGAAGAGGCCTGTGGAGATCATCTGGTTCGACCTTCTGGTGCAAGGGCTGTGAATGAGGTTATTCAGGGTCACGTGAAGCTGAATTAGCAGGAGAAATTGTATTATTTCCCTGGCTGCCTATTCCATAATGCAGAACGCTTTTCTTATATCCAGATGAAATTTCCCTTGTAACATCTTGTACTCACTGGTGTGTTGTCCTGTTGCCTTGCACGGTGCTGAAGAGAGAGAGCACCCTCATCTTCGCTATAGCTTTTTTTTTTTTTAGTTATTGGTAGACAGAAGTCTCCCCAAGGCTTCTTTTCTATGGGTTACCCAAGCACATTCCATAGTGACCCCTCTTTGAGTGTCAAGTTATCCAGTCCTCTCACTGCTTTGGTGATCCTTTGCTGGATCACCTACATTCTTTCTCTCTTTCAAACTGGGGGAAGTTCATGTACTCCATGTAGCCCATGGGCATCTTTCTCCTGGTAAGATTTAGCAGCACAAGGAGATTTTTCCAGAACTCTATGAGGATGTCTCATAGCTAGTTATAAGCATCAAAATAGTTTTTCTGAAGTCTAAGGAGAAATAAATCTCACTTTTATTAGATAATTTTTCAGGGTAGTGCAGAAAAGAGTTAGTCATAAGGGTAATGTAAAGTACAAAAGGTTTCAACTTATTCTGACGGGAGACAAGGGGTATTCTGCCATGAACTTCGTGGAAGCAGGGAATAACAAGCAATTTTGTGGAAGATGTGCGGAACTGGGACTGTGGATAGCTGGATTAAGAAAATCAGTCAACTTCCTGTGTAACACAGAGAGCCCTGGGGCAGCCCAGAGTGAAAAACCTTACAAAAACCTCCAGAACAGACCTTTTTTGCTGCCAGTATACAATTTCCCACCTGAGAGACTGCTTACTTAGTTTTATATGGAGAATTAGGCTTGATATTTTTGTTGAAAATATCAACAATATTTCTCAATACTGCAATGAGACATAGCAAAACACTGGCCTCATTGTGTGAAGTTTGTCTGCAGCCCTCCCTTGATGTAGTTCTTTGAAGGCTAAGACTTGCTGAAATAATTGGGACTCTGGGTTTCTGGACCTCATTTTTATTGGAAAACTTGGAAGATAATAAGGATTTACATATAAGTCTATCTAGTAATCAGTAGGTGTAAAAGGAGTGTTCTTACCCCTCAGGAAGATGGAGTGATGAGCTGGGACTTTGTATTCCCTGTTTAGGTTTTTCCAAGATGTAGATAATGCTAACCTTTTACCTGTGTCGCTAAATACAGAACTGACAGGAGCTGATTCTCAGCCCTGAGGTCAGTGGTTTCACTGAACAGATTATCTTGGGAACACTTACAGCAAAGGTCCAGAACAGAGCCAAGAAATGTCTTCATAAGCGTGGTGTATGAGTATTTGCTGCATGGATTCGCTACCTGGGACCCTTTTATTTATAATATAGATGTGTCAATTTAAGCCCTTCCCTCAAAACTCCTGTTTGTTCTTAAAAGGGACAGAGCATCCTCTTTCAGGCATTGGTTTCATAATAGAGCTTGGATTGGTCATTAACATGTTCTAAGAAAGGCTTCAAAACTCAGGAGTAATATCTCTTATCAAAAAACCCAATGGTGTTGGTTTATAGAAGGAAAGTGAAGAATCTTTTCCTGGGTAATGTTGCTTGTCCTGTTTATGTGTGCAACATTTTGGTGTACCTGCAAAAGCTGTGCAGGCAGTGCATTTAAAATGTCCCTCTAGCTAGCAAGGAATGAAAGTAAGGGGAGTCCTTAGTCTTTGACTGGAGGTTTTTAAATAACATAGTGTGGATAAGATTATAAGTTATAACATTCCTTTGTAGATAGTCACAATCAGTAGTCCTGGAGTGAGGGCCTATGTGGAGTGAGAGAATGGTGGCTGCAATGGGATTTTTAGGATATGCCATGGAATCTGGTGCTTTACCTTTGCAAACTGTAAGCTCTTGTGAAGTGCAGCAAAATCTCAGCTTCCATTTAGAAGAAACCATCATTTGTTTGAGAATGGTCAGCTTGAAAACATGGGCCTTGACATTCAAGAATCAAAAGTCTCTTAAATGCCTTAAGAATGATGGGACAGCTCCTGATTTTGAGTGATGTGTCAGTAGTAGAGGAGTATTTCCATTCTGTTGTTGGTGTCCTTGCTGAGTACTGCTTAGTGCAGTGGCTGTTCCAAATCACACCCCCAAGCAAGCATCCAGATTCCTCTGTGACCTTAAGAAAGGGCTAAGTCTGAACTAGGCAGGCTTGGCTTCCCCAGCTGTGTTGATGATAGACTTGCATCTTTAAGGGTACAGCTGCTGCTGTAGCTGTTTAGGAATGACCTATTTACACCGGGTTCTATCTTAGCAACTGCACTTTGAATGCATTTTGTTATTTTTTTGCTACTCTGTTACTTTGTTACAAGTGGTTCTTAAATATATTTAATATTTTTAGTGCCCTACAGATACCAAAGCAACGTTTGGGGTCCACCTAAAAGTAGTAGGAGACTGGACAGGTATGTAGAAAAACAATTCCTTTTCAGAGACAAATGCCTTTACTTGAACTGTTCTCACTTTCTGGCTTCAGCACAATTGTTCCTTGACTGTGGTGTATTCTCACTAGAGATTGTTCATGCTTGTTTTCCCAAAGTTTTTTTTTTTATCACATTCTTGATGCAATCCCTGCTTTATTCAGATGTACCATTTCCTCAAATAACATGTTTTTCCAACTGCTAACTGATCTTCTGATTGCACTGTAATAATTTTCAGCGTTCCTCCATTTCTGCCTCCTTTTCTTGTTTTTGGGTAGCCAGCTACCCCCGTTCAGTGCAGTGCCTCTGTACACAGTAGTGTCTGCAGAAATGCTGAAATGTGCAGCTCCCAGATAAGCGGATTTTGATGCCAACAGTTTGGATGGAGGCCAGGTTAATTAACGCCTGTGGTACACTGAGATTACAGGTTTGCTTTCATGTTCTTCCATGCTCTTCCATTGCTCTTTGAAAGTCCTCCAGACCAGGGGTGTAAGCCAGGGTTCCCCACGGAGGAGTAGGGCAATTTGGTGCTCGCTGTGACAGCTGTATACTCAAGTGATAGTTGTCCTTATTCCTTAGTGTCTGACTTTGTTCTTGCTCAGCATAGCATTTCCTTGTAAGGAAGACAGATATGCAGCAGAGTCTGGTTCATTTCTTATGAAGAAATGTTCTCCATGTTAATTTGTATCAGGCTGTGTGTTTGTGGAACTGAGTCAAATGAGCTTGTCACCCTAAAAGGGATTAGACCAATGCAGAGATAGTAAGTCTATGCATGTTTGTTAACTTTCTAGTCTAGGCTACATACTTGCCTCTGCAAGACTTCAATAGGCAAAGGCTGGGGAGGGCAATGCCATATGCACACGTGTGCCATAATCCCCCTATTTTCTCTCCTTGCATGAAGTGTTGGCCAGACAGTGGCAGATTAGCCTCTGGTCTGCCTCTGAATGATGCCTCTTTAGTTGCTAAGCACCATTCCTACATGGGAAATGACAGTAGGTTATTTGGAAAAGTGGGATGGAGAAGTACTAGCTAAATGATTTTTCCAAAATAAGTGACATCTTTACAGTTTTCTGATTACCTCTGTGGTGTGAATGGCTCTCTTTTAGCATTTACATATTATTCTCCCAAGTCAGTATCTTTAGTCTCCACTGAAAGGAAGGTCTATTTAGGTTGCACTGTGTGATATTCAGGGTATTGTCACATTACAGAGACTGTTTACTGTAATAGTTTCGCTAAACAGAGATCTCTCTCCCAGTGTCAAATGTGCTATTGAGAAGCAGATGGTTTACCCAGCCCTTGATGCTGCATCAGAACCATGGAGCCCTGGTCTCACTCATTCCCTTAAGCCCTGTGACAATTAATAGTCTCTAATCTGCTGACTGTTTGAGGAAGGATTATTATATTTGCCACATTCCTTATTATCTTTCTTAAGCATGCTCTAAATGCTGCTTCTGCAGACAGGATATTAGACTGGAGAAGTTTTTATTAGACATACTGTCATTTGAGCTCTTTTCACGACCTATTCTCTCGGCTTTTTATCTCATTTATTAAAATTCTCTTTTGTATCGCTGTCTCCCATTCCTGACACTTTATACCTGACACCAAAGAGACTTCACAATTTATTTCAGAGAACTCAGTTAAAAGCCTGAATTAAAAGGACACAGGAGAGGTGCAGATGTGCCATGGAATGAAGAGAAGAACTGGTTAGTTGAGGCATTTCCCCTCTGGATAGCTTTAGCTTCTGCTGCCTGCACCTGGGAGATGTGGTGAAGGAACATTTCCTGTCACTAGCTGTAAGGACAGGAGAGGGAGTGCAGATTGCTGGCAAACCAGTTCTGAAAGGTGTTTCAGGTCATGTCTCTTAACAATGTCTCTGACTGATAGTTTGAAAATGTCATAGAATATCTCGTTTTGTAGGTTGGGAAAGCAGCTGCAAGTCAAGAGAAAAGGGAGAATAGTATTTTCAATTCCTCATGAGAAGTTGCTGTTGATGGGAAGTCATTTGCTGCCCATATCTCAGTGTATACAATTTTAGATTTCAAGTAAAATAAGCTGAAAGAAGCGGCTTTTGGAAAAGTCAGTAATTCTAGAAATAATGCTTTGCATAAGAGCTGATACTTAGTAGATTTTCAGGCAGTACTGTTATTTGCTTTTTAAAATTAATTATTTGAGTAATGGAAAATGTAGGACAGAAAAAGCAGATAAGAGAAGAAGAAGCTGCAAAAACAGCTCTAAGACCTTTGCAAACCAACTGGTTATCTAGACCCCCCATTTCATGCTCCATTCAAACAAAATGGTGCTATCTGAGCTTAGAACAGCTGAGAATCTGCCTCCCTCAGAAGCAGATTTGGATAAAAGCACAAATTTCCCTTCCATTATATAAGCACCCACATCTTTTTCCAATACAAATCTGAGATCTCCTATTTCTCACCCGTGTTGTGGTGGTAGTAATAGCTGTGTAGTGCTTAGCTTTCATGTTCATCACAGAAAAAAGACACACAGGGACTGGTATTGCTGTAATATGCCCTCAGATGCCTGTGGAGCACATATTTTCACCTGAAATTATTCCCATAGCTGCCCTTGTGGACCTCTGACCTGTTTGTATGCCTAGTTTAGGATAAGACAAGCCAGGCCCCAAGCATGTCTTTTTCTCTTCACTCATTGTTAAGAGTGTGTATATATCTATATCTATATAGATATAGATATAGATATATAGAGAGATATCTGTATATCTATATACCTACATCTCTATCTAGGTAGTTTAGTTAATTGGCAACTGGTTGCCATGTTTCCCATGTAAACATTTCTAATTTGATTTTTCCTTCCATCTTTTGCCATGTGCCATGGGTTCTGTGAACAGAGAAACAGCTGTCATAGGCCTTCCTAAAAATGGGGTTGTGATTATGCAATTGCTGTCCTTGTGCTGACGTGTGACTGCTTAAGTCAGGCCCTGTTGTATTAACAAAACATTCCATGGCACTGTAAATCCTGTGGCTGTGGAACACAGCTTAGTTGGGCCGTCAGGACTTGGGTGCCCAAGTTAGGAAGTGTTTACAGTGGCTGATCTGTGCTGATTGCACATGTGCAGGTTGGTTTAGCCCCATGGTGCAGAGCTGTCCGCCTGTCCTCCTCTGTGGCTTCCTCGAGCGGAGCTGGTGTGTGTTTGAAGCCTGCAGTAACATCGAGGCTCCTGCAGTGGCTCATGCACGAGTCAGATCCTTAGATGCATGGATGAGCTAGTAAGCTGACCTTGTTACTGGCCATCCCTTCTAAATACCTGTTTTGTTCTGCTCCTCTTGGTACCTGCGTTCACCGATTTTTCCTTTAGCTTTGAAGCAATTGTTGGCTTAGTATTTACAGCATGATTTTTTGGAAGGGTTTTTTTTTGTCCCTCTTACTGTCTTGTTTGTCCTCAGCGTTGTCATCTATCAGCCTTATGTCTCTTCTGTCCTTGCCGCTGCCTCAAGTACTACTGCTTGTTTAGTTTTGAAGTTGACATTTCATCTGGCACTTCTGGAGGGAAAAAGAGAGGCCATGGGCCATGCCTCACGTCCAACAACCTGACAGCAGTGAAAAAAGAGATGGCAGTGTATCAAGACAATGTGTCTCATTCACTAGACAAACTTCAGGGTGTGAGACGGAAAGTGATATTGATGATACAGAAATAACAGGCTCCAGGAGCCGTGCAGCGTGTTTTTGTGGAAAACAAATACACAGCACTCAGAGGTGTTGAGGTGAACTGCATGCCTTAAGGCAGTGAAACGTTGCTGTTATGTTGCAGTGCGTTGCTGGAACAAATTGACATGGCGCCGTGTTTAGAACGCTGATGCTGTTCTGTGCTCTGCAGTTATTTGTACAATTTTTATCTAGTAGTGACACCATGCTGCTGTGTAGTTGTGTGTGTTCCCAGACACATTTTCAAGGCTTGTCCTGAGCACCATGATATTTATTGTGGTGATGCCGTAAGAGCACTTGAGTACCACCCATTGAATCCGAGAGTTCTGTCCTGCAGGTTACTAAATGTCGTGGCAGCAGGAGGTGGTGATGTGTGCAGGAACTGTCCAGGTAGAGACAGAACAGACAGATTATAGAGTACTGATGTGCTTCACCCTAATAAACTCCAGATCTCATCAGAAAATATATATCTTTGCTTCCTTTTTTTTTTGCTGCAGATGAGGTTATGCCTGCTCACTGGGTCATTCAGGTACAGGTGACCTTATTTGGAATCCTAACATGGCATGATGGGAACTTTTTCCACATATTGTTGCAGTCCTTTTTCTGGAAGGTCCAGCTTTGGAGCAGGAAGTTTCAGGAGGGAAAAATAAACAAACCATTTTTCAGTTAAAAACATCAATTTTCCAGAGCATGGCAGATGTATGAGAGCATGGATCTTGTTTAATTCCCTATGGAGTAAGACCTGAGGCAGCAAACAGTACACACCCCAAATTACTTGTTTTTAAACAGAAAAAAAAAAAAAAAAAAAAAAAAAAAAAAAAGGAAGGCAGTTGTTTGGGATTGTGGAGCCTGACTAAAGATTTTTCTCACATTGACCAGAAGAAGAAAATGACATGCCTTTTAAGTGCCTCTGAAGGAAGAATGATCTGAACATTCTAGTCTGGGAGACTTTGTCAGGAGTATCTGCATGACTGTGTTAAACTCTTGCAGCTCCTGATTTAGGGGGTGCCTGAAACATCCCAAGGCTGTGCATTCCTGTGCTTACCTGGAACTTCTCATCAAGTGTGGGATCTAGCAAAGAGCCAATATTTTATGTTCAGTAGCCCTGAAAACAGTTTAAGATGTATTGAAGTAGTGGATCACTCAGTCAGTATCTACTGTATTGTTAGTGGATCTTGATTCTGGCTGGAGGCATGTGTGCAAGAGAAGATGATATGAAGGAATAATAAGACTACAAAGTCTGTCCACAGGAAGTGGCAAGGTTGTCCCAGGTTCAGTGTAACTGCTGCTGAGTTTCTTTAAAAAAATCTACTCACTGGTGATGAACATTTGGTCAACTCTTTTGCTATTACCTCAAGCTCTGTTTGATTTGGGCCTCTTCCATTCCAGAGTAACATTTTTTTGTGTTTAGTTATTCCATGGGATTCCTGGCAGGGTGTAAAGGTGTTAATGACGTGGTGCTGTCAGTTGTTCCAGCAAAATCTGTGTGTGGTTTTGGAAGAACAGGACAGAGATGAGATAGGTGTTATTTTCCACTGATAGATTTTGTGACTAACAATTTTTGTGTTGTCAGGGAATCTTACTTACACTTCTGAGGAAGATAGCAGAATTGAGTGCTAAAAAGGCTTAATTGTGTTTCCTTTTAATATAATTTGACATTAGTAATAAAACGATACTGTTATGTTACTGGCATAATATACCTTAATATTATAATTAGCCATAGTGTACTGTCAAGAATATTAATTTTATTCTTCATTGACATTAATGTTCATTATTTATTTTATTTATTCCTGAAGAAAACTCAATAAAAGGCAGGATTGGAGATTGAAAAAAAAGAATAGATTTAGTTTACTGACCAAAAGGGATTGGAAGCCCTTTTCCTCTGATTAAAGAACTAATGCTGAAGGTGAACACATCTGAATTTTTAGCTCCAGACCTGGATTGTTTTACATTAGTTGAACTCCAGCTGACTTAATACCAAAAACAGTGTAACTTGAGTCAAATCCAATTTGAACGGTTAATGAGTTTTACGTCTAGAGGGGGAAAAAAGATATTTGGGTGAGAAAGCTACATTGAGGGAATTTTTCTCATACACAGCACTCCTTTTTTGATGCATCCTGTTATTTGTAAACTTTCACATTTTTTGCTTATCCCAGGCACTTTTTAATCATGTAATGATTGTAGAAAATGACATGACTCAATGATGTAAATTTATTTTTATCCTTTGATACACTGTGCACTGGATGTGTGGATGTTGCTGTGTAGTTGTAGTTCCAAGAACACAGAGTTTCTTGTCATGCCTCAGACATTTCAGTACTGTTAGAAGCTACAGGAGTGAAGCCTGTGGAGCACATTAGCATGTAGCAGCTGATAGAATCAGAATGAATGTAGTAAAAAAAGCAAAAAAAGCTCTCCACTTCAAAAATAGAATTACCAGAGAGAAAAGCTCTAGGATGTATTTGAGTGGACTGCCAGGCTTATTTCTGGTTTTGTAATCACTGTGTGCTGTGTTTGCCTGCTTAAGAAGGCAAAGATGCTGTTCTGGAGTTGCCTTTGTTTCACCATTTTTCTGTTAATGTCTGCTTAGGGAAGACTCATTCTTACATTGTTTCTGTGCAGAGGTACACAGCTGCTTCAAGCACTGAATATACAAAGTTTGGCTGGATTTTCAGCTTCCTTTGTGTGAGCATGGTTTCTAGAGAAATATGAGAGTTCACATCAAAATACCAGCTCTTCATGCATATCTGCACCTCCCTGGGGCAATAGATTCTCTCAGATGCCATCCAAGTTCTGCTGAAGAATCCTTGCCAAATGTCTAGCTTTGTTCCCTGTTTATTGTTACTTCCCCCTTGGGGACAGAAGAAAAAAACAGACACATTTCAGATTTGGAATTTTGAGTTACCACATTTTAACTAAAAATTGATGGTTAAAATGTCTTGAAAGTAGATTTGAAATGGTTCTTTTTGGGATCCTTTTCTAACAGATTGTAAAAATTGCTGTAGTTAATAAGGAAAAATCTATTTCAGCTGTAGAATAGAAAAAAAAATTGGAAAAACTTGTGTAGGAACTGTAGATATTTATAAATTGTATGATCAGAAGGAACAGTTATCTTTACATGCTCCCAACTCCTGCGTGATGCTTGATAGTTTCTCAGAATAATTTCTGTATAGAAATTATATTACAGCCTTGGGTTTGTAATATTCTGTAGAGTTTTCAGCTTCAACCTTTCATGGGCTCCTTTTGTGCTCTTTGTGAAAGTGAAGCTCAACTTTGTGATGATTACATAACTTACTAGGGGGTTTTCCATTTTGTTTTGTTTTTTCCATTCTCTTTTTTGCTTTTTTCCTCATTTTAGTGCAAGAGCCACTACTAGGAAATGTGTGTACATTTTAATTGTTGACCATTTGTGTTCAGTATGTACAGAAAATGAACATGGCACCTTTGAGCCTTCTGTTTGGTTTTCTGTTCTATTAAATTTGAGTTTTGAGATCTTATATTTGTCTGGTTCTTTGCTTCCTGCACACTGTCCTCTTCTAGTGTTCCCTTGAAATACAGAAGCAGGGTTGCATTTCAATGGCAGTCTTGTTGGTTTGGGCTCTGGTGTGATTTAAGCTGTGGTTCTCTTTTGCGTGAAGACCACCAGTAATGGCCGTGGTTGGTCTGTCACATTACCCTGTATTGCACTTTATTTCTTGGTCTCTTCTACCTGTCAGCTGATTTCTGCTGGTGCTTGGATTGGAAGGGATGGAGGGGCCGTCACTCACTCAGAATTTGTGCTGCATTCAGCAGTTAATTCTGTGGGAGCTGATTAAAACTCTTACAGCTTTGCAAATGTCGTTGTGATCCAGTAACGTGGTCAAATGAGGTTTCCTTTTTTCACAACAAGTGTTGTATGACTGCTTGTTGGCATAATGTTAGCTTTGAAGTTCTTGTTAGGATATCCCATTTCCTTTATTGCAGTGTTTTTTCTCATTCTTTCTCTAAGTATATTTACTCCACTTTTTGCCAGCTGCACGTCCTTACCCTGAATTTCAGTCATCCTTGAAACAGCAATTAGCTGTTCCAAAATGGATTTCCATTCCAAAATGCATTAAAATCAGTGCTGGTCTTGTTTGTAGGAGGCAAATCCAACACCCCAAATTTTATCATCAGCTCCCTACAGACCCTTGCAAGTCAGCTTTACATTCATGTGCCACCCCCTCCTGCTGCCCAGTCCTGTCATTTTGTATATGCATTGTTTCTCAGGTGCATCAAATATGAGCTGGAAAATTTGTGTTTCACCATAAGGAAATAGTGTGTGATCCAAGAACTTTTAAGGAGCATCTTGCAACCACAGCTCCCTTTTGACCCAGTCCTCTCCTGGAGAAGGATGCCTTTAAATCATCAATATTGTTAATAAAAATTTGCCACCAATCACTTGTATAGTTACCAGGTACAAAAATAGGATTCAGGTGTGTGTGGTAACTTCAAAAATTTGACTTCTTCATTTAAAGAAAAAAATAAAACCAAACCTTAGAACTGAAAACATCATGTAATGAGAACTGGCCAACAGCCGGTTTCCACAGCTTCTCCAAACAGTATTTTGGTATCTGCTATGAACAGAAGAGTTTGGTTTAAAATATTTATGGCTACACATTTTACATGAGCCCCGCACAAAAATACATGCTAATTGCAGCTCTGTACTCAGCTTTGAACCTTGCGGTCTTGTGCCTCAAAGTTTGGATACCCCAGTGCAGAACACAGGGCTGGAGGCAAGTTCTTGGTGGGATTGGAGTCAGACTGCCAGTGCAGCCCATGTTTTAATATAAAAGACATCCTTTTGTGACTGTCAGACCACTAAATTAATTTGCAATTAAAACCCATTTTTTTTTCCTCTCATCAGGTCTTTAAATTAATAATATGCTATAAAGTTTAAGACACAGCAAAGTGAATTAATTACTAGCACATCCCAGTTTTGAGGGTGACTTGAACTGATGGCTGCTACATGCTGAACGTGGCATTTCTTTGGAAGAAAGGACTCAATTATCTCACTATTAACAGAAGTGCTGGGAGGAAAAACTGTAGGAGGGAATTCATAGTCTGGAAATCTCTTTCTAAAATGCAAAGGAGATTGCACTGGAGTAGATTATGCTGTGACAGCAATAAATAGCCCTTTGGTATGCAGTGCAGCAGCTGATGGGCAGGGTGCAGTGTGTATTTCGTTTCACTGATATTATAACCCACATTTCTGCAGCTCTGGCATGTTCCTGTTCTTCCTCTTCCTCTTTAAAGGTTTTTTTTTTCCTCAAGATGGGGACAAAGTGTCAGAGCTTGTTTCAAAAAGGGTATAATGACTGTTATTAATATAGTTTGTAACATTTGTAGCAGATAAAACCAAAGTACATTATAATGACACAATATTTCATGAGAGGGAGACTTTGTAGGAAGAAGTGATATCTTTCAGTAGATCAGCTGAAAAAGTTGGGAAAAAAAAGGTTGTCTTCCAGGCATGCAGTGCCTTCAGCAGGTTTGACAAAGAAGCAGCGAGGTCAAAGCAAAGAGAAGGGAATGAAATAACATTCCTGGCTACTTTTTAAAGCAATTTTTTCCTTGAGAAATATGAACAATAAAATCACCTAGTAAATGAATAAAATGTAAAATATAACACCTCTTTTATTTTTTTTAAAGTTCATTAAACTTTTTAATAGAAAACTAGTTATTGTTTCTCACATAATTCATGTGGTCAAGAATACTGTCTGAAAGCCAAAAATATCACTTGTAAATGCTCTCCCAACTGCCTCTTAGGATTTGTATGTCTCCAGCTTTCTTTATCTTCTCTTGGCTGGGTTCCCAGCTTAGGGTATATTTGCTGTAATATGCCATGGTCTCACTCTCTCCTGGAGAGAGACACTCACATCTTGGCAGAGTGCAGTTTCTGGCAGGGAAACTGGGAAAAGAGTTGGACACGTGAGAAAATTTAACTATAACTTGCACAAAGTACTTAATTTTATTTATGTATAGGTGCCTATACATATCCCTGAACTTTCAGCATTTGGGTGTAGTTTTTAAATTTTAATACCTTTTTTCTCATATAATCTCAACATCCTTGATAAATAACGGTTTGATTGGAAATCTTTGACCATCTACAGGTAGTAGAATTTAGACAATGATTTACAGTAAGAATCACTGTGTTTTTAGTAATTTGAAGGGAACCTTTTTGCTATATAGAAACTGATAATGAGTGGATGACTGCTTAGCTTTGTGACTTACGTGGAATCAGAAATTTTTTAAGATAAAATGTTAGTAGAACTTAAAATTATGTAGTGAACACCATGATCATGAATAAGAGAGAATGCTTCTCTGCTGGGGAGAGAGCCTGGAAAGTCTGTGAATCCAAAAAAACATATCAGTGTTTTTATATGTATTGGAGAAAAGACACTCATGGAGGTGACAGCAATTTCTTTCAGTGGTGAAGGGGGATTTTGGGGAGAGGAGGAGTTTCAGAGCTTATTGGCTATTTTGGGTATTGCTTAAGTGTCTGCTGTGAGGGTTTTACTGTACTGTCAGTGATAACAAGTACACCTACAGCCTCCAAAAAGCCTCCTCATGTTATATGAAATTAAAATAAATCAGTGGGCAGTTTGTGCTCTTCACTGCAACAATCAGCTTTAAGGACTATCTCCTGTCATAAATTTAACATATTCCCTTATTCATTAAGGACACTGTAAGTGTCATTTCCTCAAGGAAAATGCCACAGACACCCACGCACATTTCAGAGTAAAAGCTGTGGTGCTTTGCTGTGCTTTGCCTAGTGACTGGTGCCAGCCTGACGGCACAGGGCTTTCCCTCAAGGATTTCACTTACACTGTGTCAGCTGAGTGTCTCTTGAATTTAGCTGTGACTGGTTTGAAAAAAGCAAAATTTTTTTTATTGAAGACATTTTCATAATTTCTGTCATTTGATGTTTTAATTTTTTAATGGGTTGAGGGAATTATGCTAATTGTGCCCTGTTATTAACAAGCATGGCAACTGAAATTTTCTCAGTGCAATTTCCAAAAAAAGCAGCAATTCCTTAATCCAAAAACTTGTTAAGAAAGAATATTTCTTTAAGAGTATCCCATACTTCCCAGCACATTTGCACCAGAATGTGCCATGTCTGCATGGAGAGGATTTTATCATTTCTGTGCCGTTATTTATTGCTGAGTTTGTGATGGTGCATTGATGTATTGTTGTATGCCAGGTTGTGACTGGTAACTGGTATCTAGTGATAGTTTGTACTTACAGGAATTGGAAAAATAACTTTTTCAGATAAAGATGTCCCAAGTTATTTCCTTAAAGTGGTGTGAGGAACTGTTTGATCCAAACCATGTTAGACTACTTTTTTTTTGTTCTAGAGAATAGTGATCAGTTTAGTATTGCATAGTAAAATTTTTCAGCTTCTCTCTCCTGTTCAAGGCTGGGAATACTTTTTCTGGTGACTTGAGTAATAACAGACTTTCTGTCATGTAAAAACATGTCTATTTAATATTTTATTATGTTATATTCATTATAGTTGAAAGATGGAGATGACAACCACGTAGAAAATCCCACAGCATATTTTAACAAAAATCTACACAAGATCTAGTGCTAAGTCAACAAATACAAGTATTTGTAAGAAATTATGAATTAAAGATAAATGAAAACTACCCAGACTTTCTTGTATGTAATAGTTTATATTCAGGCAATTGTCTGGCTTAAGTTCTCAAGAATGACTTGTCTAATTCAAATGTAAGAAGAAATAACAGAATTGCTCACATCAGGGTGAAATTAAACCATGCTTTGGATACATTTTCTGATACACTTGTGTGCATTACATTTTATTGCCTATCAAAAAAATAAAAAAGGAGGAAAACAGAATCTAATGGCTCATTTTATTTGTCAGTCATTCAAATTATTTCCTGCTAAGGTTTTGATATTGCCCTTTGAGAGACGTTATAAGAAATGGAGCCTCAGATGTGATTAGATCTTTGGAAAAAATGTACATTTCTTCCTAGTGGATCCCCAGCTGACTAGCAAAATTTATATAGGAAATTGGATCCAGCTGAGCTCTGATCACATTATCCTGTGTAATGCTTCAGTGTAACTAGTGCTTTTAGAGAAGAATTTGTGTGTGTTCTCTGAAAAGAGATAGGCAGCTGAAAACCCAGGGGAAATGATTTTTAGATATCAGTGGAATCCCTTAATACCCTGTTTCTGCTTTTGTTTCTTACTTGCAGCCCCACTGTTACTTCTAGCACTTCAGTTCAGCCAAGTGTTTGGCTGGACAAGCATTTCCAGCTCAGGGTGTCTGTCGGCACCGCTCACTCCAAGCGCAGTATCCAGCACGGGGCAGCCTCCCCTCTGGGAACAGCTGAGTGCCTTCCTTGCAGGTGTTAGCACAACCTGGCTGTGAGCAAGGCCAAGTTTCGCCTAATGATCCCTCTAAGGTCAGCTAAGCCTTGGTGATAAGCAGCATGGGTGATAAGCAGCTCAGCTCAAGGCTGCTCTTGGAGGGATGAGGGTTGGGCAATCTCCACTTTATATTCCAAGGCTGTGAGGGAGGGTGAATTAACAAGGAAACTCCCATTCTCTTTCACGAAGTCCTTTTATCTATGGCATTCCCCTTCTCTCATCCCTGCCCCAGCTCAGAGAAGCCAGTATTTAACCCGCCCAGCCGGTCTGAAGCTCATTGCAGAGCAGTGTCCTGCCCTGCACAGCTATCAGCTGTGTGGACAGTTGTCCCCTCACCGGCTGTGTCCCTCTTGTCAGACTGACACTGGTTTGCAGTTTTACCCGAAGGTGACAATTAGTGGGAAGAGCACAAAATATTGCAGTTCATTTTTTTTTTCCACAGGCAGACCTGCTGATTATATCCTAGAATCATGGAATGGTTTGGGCTGCAAGGGACCTTAAAGATCATCTAGTTCCAGCCTTGGAGACACATAAAACCCAGCTGAACGTGGCCATGAGCAGCCTGCTCTTTCCAACCATGCTTAGAGCAGAACTAGATTATCTCCTAAGATTTCTTCTGCCCTCAACGATTCTGTGATTCTTTATAGTTATTATACAGTAATTTATTTGCATATTTGCGAGTAATGATGAAGTTGTGTCTGTATTAGTAAGAGGGTGAACATGCTTACAGTTTAAATTGTCACCAAATATGAATAGGAAAAAGCCCAAGAATGAGTTCACAGTGACTGGTAGTGGTTTTGTTATGGTACAAAATTTCAGTCTTGGATACGATTAATTCCATTATTTTGTGACTGCCATATTAATCTGTTTAATGAAAAGTTCTTGTAGCTTGTTCAAATATATAAAGTGTAAGACACTTGCAAACCTATTTTTAGACCCGGCTAAAAATAGCAGTGGGTGCATGCATGTGGGTATGTGCTGGTGTTTAATATATTTATGACAAGCTAATACACATGGCTGGCAATGATGAGACCATGGCAGCCCAAGAATAACACTTTGGAGTCATGATAACTATTTCCATGAAGACATCAGCTCAGCAGCAATAAAGAGAAAAATTATTAGGAGTGGAGTAGAGAATAAAGCCAAGGAGATGAGTGTGCAGCTGGTGAGTGTTTCTGTGGTGCTACCAGGACTTCAATCCTGTATGCAGATCTGGTCTTCATCATTCAGACATGACACTGGCCAGGGTTCAGGAAGGAATGGCAAAGATGATCAAAAGCATGGAGAGGCTTCCAAACATGGGAAAACTGACTATGCAGGGACTCATTAGCCAGAAAAAGATATAATTCAGGGGAATATAGCCAGTCTGCAAAATTATGCATAGCGCTGGAAGAGTGGGTAGGTGGAGCCTGACTTCACAGTTTCTGCCAGTATCAGAGTTTTTGGCCATCAAATACAGCCACTGAGATTGCAGAGCAAACATAAGGTGATGATTCTTCATGTAGTAGGTGAGAAACACATGGAACTTCTTGTCAAAGAGTGTGGAATAGATTGGCTTTACATGGGGACTGGGCAAGTACTTTAAAAATGAGCCTAAGAATTTCTTGACAGACAAACCACCTTAGACTCAGGAGATATGCTGACATAGAAAAGCTTGAAAGCAGAAGGGTCTGAACCTGTTATCATTCTTCCATAGATGTATCTGCAAATGAATCCAGATATTAGAGTAGGGGAGCCTTGGTGTGAGTTAGTAAAGCCTGATGAATTCTGCCTTTGCTCAGCCTTTAAGAGGCAAACCCTCTTAGAGATGTGCAGAGCTGGATAGTATTGCAGTAATTGCACAGCTGGATAGTAGATCCATTTCAGTGTTAAAAACTTCCATGCAGCTTTTCAAAGGTTGGAGTTCCCCCAGTTTCTGTCTCAGATTACAAGTTACAAAGAGAGAACCAGTTGAGTCTCCCCTGCTTTGCATAGTTGGAGTATCGTTTTTTTCCTTTTTCTATGATATAAGGACTTTTTAGAACAAGAGTCACTATGTTATCTGAAAGCCCAAAATGATATACTGGTGCCTAATCATTTCTTCTGGCTTGTCGTGAAAGGGGAAAGTACAGCACTAGCAAAGGAAATGGTATTTGAGCCTCCCTGCATCTGCTCATGGGGAATTCAAAACGCAAAGTACAGCCTTTCATGGCCAAAGGCAGCTACTGTAGAATGGAGTGCTATAAAAAAATCTTTTCAGATTTTCCTTTTTGTTTCCTTCAGAGCATGTATTTATAAAGGTATTTTTTAAAGGTGAAGTTTTGTGTTGTTTAGAAACAGTGTTTTACTGTCGCACTTTGTAAGAGCTGAGTTGTGGAATGAGCTCTACTGTCTTGCCAGGAATAGTCTTCTAAGTATCTACCTCTAAGGCAAAAAATGTTCCTTGACTAAGATTTCTTGATTATTTTGAACTCCAGAAGTCAGCTAATTCCCAGGGAGTTACTGTGTAACCTTCAGAAGGATTTCTAACTCAGTAGTGAGCATCAAGACTGCTTGACTTTGGTGTTGTGTCCGCTTCTCTTCGCTGGGTGTCTGGGAAACCTGGGCCTGGCAGTGTAGCTAACAGGCAGTCTGGGTCACTCACTGATGTCTTGTCAGCTCAGTCATACAAAACGCAGTCTAAATATGGTCCTCAGAACCTCTCCTCCCTCTTTGTTTTGAAACAAAACAGGTGATGCTTTTTCCTTCCCATCATTCATCTCCCAAACTCTTAAGGTTCATGGGACAAGAACTGCCTTTTGCTCTGTTTCTTTATTGGCTGATATATGGCTATATATACCTAAATCATGCAAGATGCCTGATTATAATGTAAATGAGGGAGATCTAGTTAGAAATAAGTCCATCCAAGATAATTTCGATGTAGCAGTTGGGACAATTTAAGGACACAAGAAACCACCTAGAATTCCATCAGGAAAAGGATTTGCTGAGGCTGGAATCAGGGAGGGAGAATCATTTGAACTGGTAGGCACACAGCTAGAGAAAAGAGAGCGAGCTTTTTAGGACGCAGAGGTAGGTTAGGAGGAAAAGCAGGGCATACACAGACTTTCTTTAAAGAAAGGGGGACTATTCTGCAGGTCCAGAGTGACTGGAAGTTCACTGCAGACCTATGTAATGATTAGTTGAATTCCTTATTTTTCTGCCTCTGCTTTTAAGCTAAAGTCCTGTAGAAGAAAATGTTGAGAGGAAGGATGATCACTGTTTATTCGCTTACCTTAGAAAATTAAGAGTCCACTTGCCTTTCTGTAAAGTCTTCTCTATTTGCCTTAGTAAATATAAACAGCAATGAGTTTGTTATATATAGTTTTCAAATGGCTGGGTTTTCTCTATTTTTCTGGGGTTTTCACTAGCTCTGTAAATAATGACCCTAATTAGTCTTTCAGACAACTGATCAGGAGGGAAGAAAATGGTGGTGAAAAATTGAGAATTAAACTCAGTGAAGCTTAATGGGCCGAGAATCATGGAAGTTCAATCTGGTCAAAAATCCTGTCTCTCTATCAGCAAAATATGTATGTTTCTGGGGAATTCCAAGGCTGATGCTGTAATCATTTTGGAACCTTTTGATCATCAGCATTAACTCATCATCTTTTTTTTCCTTCCCTTTTAATCTGATGGAGGATATTTGTATCACTGACTCTTCAAGAGGAGAGAAGTGATAGCTCCTTAATTTCAGGAACTGTAGCCATTAATAAGCCAAAGGTCAAACTAAAATATCAGACATTTAATTTTTATGCCATCTTGTTGCTCATGATCATTTTATAGCCCTGTACTGGCAAAAACTTCTTCTTAAATGCCTTTTATTTTAACAAGGCACCGCGGAACTACTCATGACAGCATTTCCAAATTTACAGAGCTTGAAAACAAGTCAGATTAGTGCATCTCAAATCCTATTAAATATCATCATCAGTTTTGAGGAAGCTGACTTCTTTTTAAATTTATTTTGTTTCAATTACTGCAAGTTGTTATTAATGACAAGAAAGGTATTCACACCACTGTGCATTTTGCATAAAACTAGGCAGATTTTTTAGTTTGAAACTGCAGGACTTACAAGTGTCCTTGCAGCGAAAGGTGGAAGTGATGTTTGTTTCTCAGTGAATGCAGAAGGGGTAATTACAGAAACATGACTACAAACTATGCAAATGTAGAAGAGTGTCACTATGGATAGACTGTCTGGTAGGCAACTTGGCTGCTTGCTGACCTGCAATTTCTGTACTTTATAACTGAGGAAGCTATTCTGTTATGTCATTCTCTGGTTGGTTTCTCATCATATTTCTATTTATTCCTATTAACTTAATTAAAAAAAAAAATCCTTAAAAACCCCTTATCCTGTTAAGCCAATTGCCATCAGTTTTACAGTGTTCTAAATTGAGCTGATTGTATGCAATTCAACCTTTTTTTTATTGGAGGTTCAGAAAATGGTCTGAAGGTGCTGGATAAAAGATGGTTGGGATAAACAAATCAGTAATGTCTCAGACTTCAGTTATACAGTGCAGTGACATCACAGCTTCATACCCATCAAACTCTGAAGGAGCGAGGATTTGATTTTTCGAGACCCTTGGAATTCAACAGAGTTAAATCACAGTGAAAGTGGAGTGGCTTTGTTGTTATTTTCTGTAAGGTATTTTGTAACAAGAAGAAGGGAGAAAAGACAACCACAAGACCTGACTTTTAAAGTCAAAACTTACACAACTGCAGTGTGTGACTTCTGGCATAATTTTCAAAGTGCTAAAGCAATAAGAACTTCAGGGACGTGACAGCTTTAAAAAACAAGGCTAGTTCTCATTGTGCCCCAGTGTGTTTCTGTCTACAGAATGTGAATAATAATGTGTTTTAACTCACAGGGACCTTCTGTACAAATTATTTTTCTTCGCTCTGAGAAGCCCCAGATACTAAAATATTGTAAAAATTTCCTTTGTCTCTCTTTCCACTTGTATAATTCTGTATTCTGGAAGAAGGAAACTTGACTGCATAACCAGTTTGAGTGACCTTCAGACCATATGCCCATTCTTGCTCTCATTTTCTGACATTACTGTCAACTCACCATACTGAGCACAACCCCATTCTGTTTGAGACCAAATATGGCATTAATCTAAATATTTTAAAGGGGAAATTTCTCTTGAAATGCATCCTTCTGTCCTTGCAGATTAACTGGCTTGGAAAAACATGTATTACCATAAAGGTGGTAAAGGGCATTTTAACTGAGATTCCAATAGCTGACTTGTGAATATGTTATGTTTGGAGGAGCAAAAGGTAGAATAAAGAGAAGAAAAATTAGATAAAAGTCAGGCAAGAAAGGTGTATAAATGTATAGGACAGGTTAAATTCATAAAGATTTCAATGGACAACTTTCTCTTTATAGTCTTCAGCCTTCCTGACTTAGGAGGACAGGGCATAAGACTGTGTTATTGCAACCAGTCTCCAGTCATCACAGGTAACTAATTATGCTACATGTTTAGCTAAATGTGAGTGGACTCAATGAGACTGCCTAAATTTAACTGAGGACTTCTCACTGATAAAGGATTTGGAAAGAATTTTGCACTCAAAATGATAGCCAGGAGGAAGCTGAGGCACTCATCATACTGAAAACATAAGTTTGAGCATAAGATGTGACAGTGCAATCCTTCTTGATGTCCCTGAGAACTTTGTCCTGTGGGTAGACTTACGAGAGCATCCGTGAGACAGGCTGCAGTGTCACACTCAGCAGAGCAGCAAAGCAGTCAGTGGTATAGTTGATCTCAGAAGAATGTGAACAGTCCTGTAGATAGCACAGATTAAATTCATGAAAATGTACGAATAGAATGAGGGACAGAGAAGGTAATTGCCGGTTTTCAAAAGTAAGCAACCTTGGCTAAGTAAATATTATTCTTTTTTATTTTAACGAGTCAGACCAACACCGAGACAAAAGCATCACAGGAAAAAGGATTCAATTTTGGAAGACACCTCTCTAAAATTATCCAAGTAATGAAAGGATTGTGACTTGTTTTAGTTCTATTGATCAACTACTGATTGCAAATCTAAATAATAATTTTAAAAAATGCTCTAATTATTGATTTCATTAGTTCTCAAGTATTTCATTTGTTGTTGTAGCATGAATTAGAACAAGGTCTTTGGTTTCTGAAAAAATTCTTCCCCCTTTGGGAAGCTATCATTGTGACTTTTTTCTTGTGAATTGAAAAGTCTTCTCTTGTGAAGGATTAGTCTTCTCATATTTACTTTTGTAAGAGCGCCAAAAGTTCCTGTGCTGTCAGTAGCTACCAAGGCTCTTGGCACCTCCCTCATCACCTTGATGGATGGTCCTTAAAGGCAACGGTGCCATTTGTACTGGAGTGACTTTGGTACTGTGCACACGTATGTGCAATAGGAGAATGCCATAGAGCTGAAAAGTGACATATGTACACAATGGTCCCATGGGACGAATCAGTCCTAAAGATTCCTGCATGCCATTTCTCTTAAGAGGATTTACAGGACATGGGTGCTGTGAGAAGCTGTAGAAGAGATTTGAGATGAGGTACAACCCTACCATGTAGTGTCCTGGTGTCCTGTGGTGTCCTGGTTTCAGCTGGAACAGAGTCAGTTTTCTTGGTACAGTGCTGTGTTTTGGATTTAGGATGAGAATAATGTTGATAACACACTGATGTTTTAGTTGTTGCCAAGTAGGTCTTATGCTAAGGCAAGAACTTTTCATCTTTACATGCCCTGCCAGTGAGAAGGCTGGAAGGCGTAAAGGAGTTGGGAGGGGCACAGCCAGGTCAGCTGACCCCAACTGGTCGTAGGGATATTCTGTACCATATGGCATCATGTTCAGTGCATAAACTGTGAGGAAAGCTGGCCAGGAGCCACTGCTCAGGAGCTGGCTGGGCACTGGTTGGCAAGTGTGAGCCGACTGCATTGTGCATCACTTGTTTTGTATATTCTAATTATTTTTAATATTACTGCCATGATTATAATTTCTTCCCTTGTCTGTCCTAATAAACTGTCTTTGTCTCAACCCATGAGTTTTCTTGCTTTTACTCCTCTGATTCTCTCCCCCATCCCACCATGGGGGGAGTGAGCGAGCAGCTGTGTGGGGCTTGGTTGCTGTCTGAGGTTAAACCATGCCACATGGAAAAATGAGTAAAGTCATATGGTGAAAAGAAAGTACATCTGCCTGGGAAATTTGCCATAGCATGGGGGAAAAAAAGAAAGTTGACTTTAAGTAAAACAAGATCTAGTAGGAAAACCGTTCAGGCCAATTTCAGATGCCATAACTTGGCTGCTTTTGCTCCAGTACTGGCCAACCCTGTCACATTACTATTCAAAATATTTTCAAGATCACTGCTTGCAGAATTGAGTCCTGGAGTGCAGCCAGGTGGCCTTGATCAATGTGAAAGGGCAGCAGCACAAGAAAAAGTCACAGAGTAGGAGATAGAGATGGAATATGGCAGTCTGCCTGGGTGATATCCATCTCAGATGGAACAATGGGGCAGGATATATCTGCACATTCACTGAGATATGTTTTGTCTCTCCCAAAGAGTCACAGATCTTTACCAAGATCTGAGAAACCAGCTTCACTCATCTACCTGTAATGTGTTGTGTTGTTGTGCAGCACTGAGCCGAGTAAGAACGTGTCTCTCTGTGTTTTACATCGCTGTCACACCTGGTTACAGGCCCTCAAAAGTAAATCAGCCGTGCCACCACAAAGACAGATCCTTAATCACGGTGTCTCGCACCGTGTTCTAGAGATCAAAGTCCTCAACTCATGGAAAGAAGTGCTGTCACTCAGTGTTTGCCATTGTAAAGTTCCTCCCATTCTCCACCAGGCACACAAAGGCTGTTGTTTGAATGAAGGTTTTTGTAAAGGATGCCTGGAAATGCAACGGTAGCTTGGGTTGTATGGGGAGATTACTGAAGTAGAGGTGGAGGTTATGTGCTAGCTCTGAAACGTGAGGGGATATTTTGCATCAGTGAAAACTTTCTGGAGCCTTTCAGTTCTTGTCCATTGGCTTTTGAAGATGGTAATGTATCATCTTTAAAGACGATAGGACATGTGTCTGCACAGCCTATTGCTATGTACCAGAAGACTGAAAGAAAAGCAAATTTCTCCATCTTCCTAAAAATTCAAGCCAAGGTCAGGAAGTAACATAATGGCAAACTTTTCCTCAGGACAGTGACCAGGCTGTTTCCTGAAAGGAAGTAATTTGATTTAGTTTTCATTTTTACAGCGTTGCATTTATTGCATTTATTTTTGTTGGCCACAGCTGCTCTTTGCTCTAGTTAGGTACAGAAAGACTAAGTTACATTTTGAAGATGTGAGAAGAATTTTGGAGGTAGGAGTGCTTATTTCTTTCAGAATTGAATATGAAGAGGTGTAGAAACAAAGGAACAAAGATAAGCCCTTCTTTCTTCACTGGCAGATCCTGGTATCTTATCCAGCATGTTTGCAATACATTTTAGCCAGCTGAGAAAAGACTAGAACTGTGAGACAGCTTACCTTTAAAACTGAGGCCTTAATAAGAGAATTTTCTTTCTGAATTAACTGTTTTTTTCAAGGTATTACTACTTTACAAAGTGTGGTTTGGATGGGTTTCTTTCCACTTTAGAGACTACATAGCAGAATTGTATCCACATTAATGGAGTTTAGTTTTGATGACAGAGCGTTACATAGAACTGAATGGGGTTTTGTCCTGTAATTTCCTTATCCATAAACTTTGTGTTAGAGGATATTTTAAGGTACATAGGAATCTAAGAGGAGGAGGACTACACTGACCTCCAGGTTCAGTTTCCAGAATAAAAACTTTATGAAAGATGGTTAGTTTAGAGAAATCCATGGTACGGCTGCCACACACAGCACAGGCTACAAACTGTGGTTTCGCAAAAAAAAAAAAAAAAAAGGATAATACCTATAGCTGAAGACTTTCAGCCACAGTTTTAAAGTATTGAAGGAAAGATAGGTGGTGGAAAGGGCATTGGTTCTGTGCCACTGTAGAACAGATTGAAGTGGCAGGTGACGGAAGGAAAGAGGGAAACAACATATCCCGTGCTATGGAGAGCTATAGGATGTACTAAAGGAATTTCTGTTTAGACTAGGCTCTTCAGGGCAGGGATTGTTTATGGCTGTCTGTGTATGATACCCAGAATACCTCTGTGCAGACCTCAGAAACTTATAGGCACTACTAGAATTCAGTACTGAATGAAAAAAAAAAAAAATTAAATATTAAAAGGTTTTACAGGAAACAGTGATTTTTAGTCCCTCTACGCTTAGTTTTGTCCTCTGCTAAATATTGCTGGAGAAGACAATTCACTGATTTTACTGCTTGCTTACTTGTGGCCTGAACAAATAATGCAGAGTCACAGTCTGGGTTTTTGTTTTTTGTTTTTTTTTTCTTTTCTTCTTTTTTTCTTTTTTTTTTCTTTGTCCTGACAGAAAGATTTCGGGATTTACTGCTTCTACATTCAAATCAAGATACAGAGATTCTGCCCATCTTTCAGCAGAGACGCTATCCCAAGTAAGTAAGATTGTCTTCTTGGGAGAAATAAAATCTTTATCTATTTGCAGCGAGGAAGAGTAAAGCATTTATAGCACTGTACATGCTTTTGGTGCAAAGTCCTTAGGCAGAGCTGTCAGGGAGCCACGCTAGCACTGATCTCTGCAGGCTCTTGAGCGGTGTCGAGGAGGAGGAGCAGGCAAGCATTGCAAGCACGCTCAGCTGTCAGTGGGGGAGGTGCTGGTGGTGGAGCACAGATGTTGACTTGCCTGGATCAGTGTCTGATGGAGCAGGTAGATGTTCTGTCAAGCTAATCCCCACTCCTGTCTTCTGGGATTCCATCATTTATGGTGACAGATTCCCTTGAATTTTAACAGGCTTTCCTCTGAAAGCCTGCAAACGCCAGGAAACATTTTTTTTTCTGCCCTTTTTTAGTGGTTTAGGTATATGTTTGCCTATATCCCTAAAGGGATCGAAAGAGTGGTGTTGAGTGTTAAGGAGGTCTTGAATGTATTGTGTATCCTGAACAATACCTCTTCTTTTTCCAAGTGACGTACCTGAGTGAAACAATAAAAGCTCTTTGCTATTTATTGACCAGAAGAATCAGTCACATTCAGTTTGAACAGAGGCAGTGAAGGGGAAAGAAGAAATAAGTCCTCACATTAACCCTGATCAGAATGAGCAATGAAAGAATGCTAGTGCAGGGTGGACAGAGGGAGGAGATGGAATAAAGAATGTATGGAAACTGTCCCTCAGATGATGGAAATAAGCAAAGTTATTTATTTTAGTTATTATTGTTAGGAGGTTTCTGAAATAGATAAGAAGTCAGTGAAGCTAGGTTTTAAAGCTGATAATACAATTTTTTTTAAGAGCAGACAGTTAGAGAGGCTGAGTACTAAAAGCCAGTCACCTCCTCGCTGTGAATTCTCGAAAATAAATGCACTCAAGGATGAAATCTTGATTCTGAAAATGGTGAGGTTTTCCTTTGACTTCAAGGGATACACAGTTTTATCCCCCTAAAATTCTTGTTTGAATTGTCCATTGTCACTGTATTATTGGAATACCGAGGAGGTACAATATATAAAATAGCGGAAGGCGCCTTATGTGTATGGATTGATCTGCTTGTTTCATTAGGACTTCCATTAATTATTACTTTTCTCCTCATCCTCTGGAACCCTGGCAGTACTATGCTTTGCTTGGCTTAGATTATTTCATTTTTGATATGGACTGTCAGACTGGTCTGAGAAACCAGTTCATTGTCCTTCCTCAAAGAACAGACTTATCTCTATATAAATCATTCCTAAGATGTTTGACTTTCCATTTCATTTCATTCAATTTACTGCTAGCATTCTTGGCAAAAAGTCTACTAACAACATTACACAATGTCAGATTCATGGGCGAATGAGTTGTCTGTTGTCTTCTGACAGAGGATGCGTTCAACTCTTCAAAGATCACAGAGCAAATAACTTGTATGGAGCTCTGCTGATGTTTGAAGTTAAAACGGCCTTGCATCACAAAAAGGATACATGTTTTTAGCCACATTACTTGGGCATATTGACTTCTCTAATACACAGATGTCAGCCAAATTTTAGCACCTAACCAAAAAGAAGTTTGCCTATGTTCTTAAAAGCAATAGATTCTTGTTTATAACATAATTAATTGGTGCAAATTTGCTTGCTTGTTACAGAAATTTATCATATAATATAGCTCATTTAGAAGCTGGTTGAACACTATTGACATAGCTAAATTTCCCCAGGGGTTGTCTTTTGAGCAAGGTACTTGTGTCAGCAAATTAGAAAACCTGTTCATAGTCATAATATATTTTGTCTTATTCTCATATCATTTTTTCACCTTTCCTATTCTCATTTTCACTGAAGGGTCAGTTAACAGAAATGAAGGTAATGAACAGAGAGATCCCATAAATCAGTGTCCCTTCATTGACTTCAGCTGATCAGTAGCTGGTTGTACTACATTAGGATCTGAGCAGGAAGATCATTCTAAGATGTCATAGGGCACAAACTGGAGCTTGTAATGATTGAAGAAATCCCAATTGAAGGCTAGGTTAAGATAAAAAACATTTTTTTAAAAAAATTGAAGATTAAAAATAGAAGAGAATTCTTAGCAATGACTTGGCTGAATAGCCTGACTAAGCAAGGCTTAGTAGGTAGAAAGGATAAAAATTTTTACGTATTTAAGAGACAAATGTCCAAAGGAAGGAGATTGGATAGGAGAATGGTCAGCACCACTCAGGATATTCAGAATCATTGCAATAAATATTAAAGGCTAAATGGGCAAACTATAATCCATCAACTTTTGGAAGAAATAGAAACCTTGGTGTTCTTGCCTGATTAATGTTCTTGTTCATTTATTACATTAAGACCTGAACTCTTTCCCAGGTAACAGCAGGATAATTTTGGGTGCATGTTGTTCTCAGAGATGTCCATGCACTGGAATGTCTGGAAGAAGTATTTTGTGAATATGCATGGACATTTTCCTGGATTTTCTGGGGTAAATGTGTCAAAGAAACATGCTTTGCCCTCCTAGTTCATAGAGAAATGTGGGATCTTTTTATTATCCTTGTGTTTGCCTGAGTTCCTTTGAATAGCCTTGGCCTGGTCGAGGAGCCAATACCTGCTCTGGCGAGCAGAAGAGAATAGAGAGAGGCCTGATCTTACAAAGATCAAGTCTTATAAAGCCACATCACACAGCGCATCACCCTGGCTTCTTGACATGCCACTGTGTGCCCACAAGTTGCATGGCATCATGAGCACCAATTGTCACCATGGCCTGTGGGCTGGAGCTCCTTCTGCTCTGCCGGGACATGGGGACAGCACCACCCTGCCAGCCCCACCTGCAGTGTTTGTCCTCTCACTTTTCTTCATGGGCTTGCAGAGCAGAAGGAGCTTGGCTCTATCTTACGCTTCAGTCTCATGCCTTGAGTGGAGTTTTTAATGAGACGTGCTGCGCTGCATGTAATTACATGTCACAGAGCTAGCAAGAGCAGTCTAATCCAGGCAAGTCTTTTTGATACCTCAAATGACTAATGTGGTTCAAGAATCAGATGTGACTAAACCCCCCTCATCCACCTCATCTGGAAACTGACCTGTCCACAAAGAGAAGTATTTTGAGGGGAAAACCTGTCTCCTTGCTGACATGAAGTCATTACTATGTCCACAAGGATTTGCATTCCTGAAACTAAGAATAAACCTGCAGCTGTGAGCAAACAAGTGAGTTGGGGTGCATAGCTGCTGCTGAGCGTAGCCGCCTGGGAAAATCCTCTGCACGCAAAACAAATGACAGACACATCTGCAGCCTGGTCCTGCTCTCCCTCACTCCACAACACTGCTGAAGTCCCAGAGGGGAGTTACGCCAACACAATCAGGTCTGTCAGCAAATCAAACTTTTTGCAACAAATTTTATCCCGACTCCTTACTTTTCAAATGAGCGTTACAGCCCCTGTATCTCATAAAAAAACCTTTAAGGGTTTCACATTTAGCACATTTCTGCAGGAGCTTTTCTCATGTTGGTATCCAGTTCATGCTTTCCTTGCTCGCCCACTTTGCCAGTGACATTCCTACATGTTTTGTTCTCAGTTTCACTCATAAAATGCAGGAACTGCTAGAGTGCAGCAAAGGCTACACAGGATTGCTCCTGAAAAAGGAACTATGCTCATTAATCTTGCCACAGGGTCCAGCATGTGATAGGGGGGTTGGTGGTAGCAGGGGCTTAGGTTTCTCCATCCCCTCAGGGTCTGGGGTCTTTTCCTGATGACTCCACTCTGCTCCTGACTGCCTGTGCTGTGTGCACAAGGGAAGGATGTCAAATTGCCTTGAAGTGCCAGGGAGAAGTGCCACTTATAGCTGGGCCTGATAATGTCAAAAGAAAAAAAGCAAACCCAAAAGAACAGAATGATAAGGGAAGTGATAAAAGAAGTGCAAGAGTGAGAAATTAGGTTGATGGGTGAGTAAGGCGGGAGGGAGGTTGGCAGGGCACAAAACAACGCTTAAAGAGGGATGTGCCAGAAATGCTACTGGTGTTACAGGTTTTTAGCAGGTTTTTTTCTGTCTAAAAGGGACTTCACAGTTCAGCTGTACTTTATATTTTCAAGTTATTGCTGAAATCCTCACATAAATATGTGGACTTTTTTTAGAGGGATTATTTGATTCTTTTTTTTCCTGTTCAGAAATATTTACAGTCTTCTCTCTTATCTACTGTGGTTTTGGTAAAAAACTTTTATGGATGATTCAAAGATTTTAAGAACAGAAGGAGCAGTTATGTTTCAGCTCATTTGAGTCCCTTCTTAACATAAGCCATAAAGCATTACTGATAATCCCTGCATCAACTTTCTTGTTCAGACAGAGCAGGAATTTAGGATCAAACTGAGATGTTAAAAACTGAAAAATTCACAAGCCTTTAGATCAGCTTGTTTCAGTTGTCAGTTACTTCACCTGTGATTTTTTTTTTTACTTCAGTTTCCAGTTTCTGCCATCTCACTGCGCCATTTTCTGCTGAACAAGAAAGTCCTGTACCATCTGAAATGACACCTCCATAGAAAAGGGTGGAGGTCAGTTTAAAACTTACCCTTCTCTGAAACAAAATAAATAATAATTTCTTGCAGGATAAGGCATGCTAAAAAGGTCTCTCTCCCAAAATTTTAAAACCTTCCCAAAGTTTTCCCACTTTTTTTTTTAAATAAAGCAAAATAAATTTTAAAAAAATTAAAAAAAGGCAGGAATGAAGCAGAACAAAATTTTGGTGACTGTTTCCATAATGTGTACATGGAGAAATAACAGCATTTCTTTATAATCAAATAGGGAGACAATCTAAACTCATAAATTTGATTGTATAAGAATTAAATCTTATTATTTAAATGGAATAACAAAGTCTTGAATTTTGGAGAGAAAAATGAACTTAAAACCTAGCGGGTATGATGAAATAATATTCCAAATACATTTACTTTCCATCAGTCATAAAGTTACAAACCATTCTTCGTCATATATTCATAATAAATTAAGATAGTCCTCTTGTGACTGTGCAGAAATTTTGGTAATTTTCACATCACAAAAAATCCCAGAAAATATAGCATCTTTATATATATGTGTATGTATATATCTTCAGATACACATTTGTGAAGGTCATCTTTGAAAAGCTGCTGAAACGTTTCAGCTCAAACAAGGCTAAATGGTGTTACTCAATTCTCATCATGGAGAAGTCTAGACAAATAGACGGCAGAAAGTTAGTGCCCTCCCTAAACCACTGTGTCTTCTGGTTCCCAATTACTATTCATTTTAATGATAATGGATCTCTAATGGATCTGTGGCAATTTCCTACAGCTTGAGATCTGAGCCAAAAAACAGATAAAATTTCGTAAATAATACCCCAGGAATAAAACTTGCGTCTTATTTGCAGCTGTCTTGAGAACATTTTTCTTTTTAAAAGAAAATGATTTGTATCTAACTGAAGAAAGTAGTGAGCTGTGGCTGTTGGAAGTGATCCTGCTCAGTCAATGCATCCACTGAGATTCCCTTGAATCACGGATTGAAAAGCACGAGAGCAGCTAGTGGGATCATGGCCTAGAAACCCAGTTCGGTTTGCATTAGAAACAAAGGCAACATCTTCCCTGGTGTTCTTCAGGGGGAAAAATTGTGACCTATGTGTTCATCACCAAGTCTTCATTGCAAAGGCAAAGAGATTCTTAATTTTAAAAAGAGGTGAACTTTTAAGGAGTGGTTTTCTATAAAAGACTTCCTGTGATGTGCTTCACAGAAGATGTCTTCTTGTTACAGAGGAAAAACTAAGGCATGGGGCTCTGATATGAGTTACCAGCACCATCCAGGAACAATTCTCCTTGGGATGAGACCAGAAATAGAAATCAGGTCTTCCATAGTCCTTTCAGTTGCGTGCAGTTGGCTCTCTCATCTGAAATAACATCTATCCTATTTTCCGCTGCAAAAACACGTGGCCGGCCCATATTGCTGGAATCAGATGGGAAGGTGCCAAATGAAGGAGCCTTTCAGAAGTGCCCACACAAGCACTTTAAATGCTTTGTGTAGCATTGTACATGAAAATTACTGGTTTTGAAATGCTCCAAGATTTATTTCAGAATGCAGGCTAGAAGCAAACTATTCCATCATCAGTCTGAGTCCTTAGAAACTTGAGTTTCTGAGAATTTTGATGACTTGATTAAGAAAAAATACTTTGATGACTTGATTAAAAAGAGACCTGCTTAAGGAATCTGGAATCACCTTTAAAAGAAATTCAAGCTGTTTATAGAGAAGAATATTTTTAGGGGATTTTGATTTTGTCTCTTTTTTTCTTTATTTTTTATTTTTTATTTTTTTTTTTAATGTGACTTCTTACAGTGATAACACCTTATTCTGTAGAGTTTAGAAACCAATGGAAGACTGAGCTCCATGACAATAAAACCCCCAGTCTAAGTGCATTTTCCTGTCATTAGAGTTTTTTTTATGAAATGGAAAGAACAGTAGTAATGGGGTAGCTGCTTGCTGTTCATTAAAAAGAGCAGTCATGTTATAGGACTAAAAATGCAAGTATTGGATCTAAATTTTTTTTAAACTGAAATGAAAACAGAAAGAAAGAGGACAGTAATTCATACTGTGCATTACATCTTTGAGCTCAGATGCTTCAAAGAATTCATGTGGACCCATTCAGATAATATCAAATGGGACCAAGTCAGTATCTTGAAATATTAGGACTACACATTAAGATATGGGTCATAAATTCCTCAAGACACAGGCTATATTTGTTCAGAATACCGGTATGGTACTGCAATAACTTGCAAAATAAAGACGATTTTTTTCTGTTTTTAAAAGCCTTGAGTTTGTGTAAGAACAGCACAGAGTGAACCAGTCCCCTTAAAGTCAGGGGGAATTTTGCTGCTAACTTCAACAGGGCTCAGACCTGAAACCTAAGGCACAAGTACTTATCTTTCTAGGTAGAAAGAAGTGGGGGGGGGGAAGGGTGGGGTAAATAAATAAATAAATAAATAAATAAATAAATAAATAAATAAATAAATAAATATTTGTGTCGCAACATACATGCAAAATTGAAGCTCTGTGGGCATACATACTCTCTTTTATGTACTAAGCACTCCAGAATGCTACTTGAGCTTAGCGGTTTATCATAGCATAGTTGTGGCTCAGGAGCAGGCATGAACTGTTCTATGCAAAACATGGTGATAATCCCGGCTGAGAATGGGAAATGGCTGACTGAGAATAAAAGATTATTAAACCTTTCACAACTTTTGGGAGATGAAATCATTGCTTTGTTCAAAGCAAATTGGGTAAGACAAATCATTAGAGCTGGTTTTCATTTGGCTGTCTGGGAGTATGAGCATGGTTCTTGAGAAAGTGCCAATTAATTGATACATACATGTCTACTACTGAGCAGCATCATGAGACCGTGGGGAATTATCTGCCACCAGATATCTTGAGGGATGATTTTTTTAATACAATTCAAACAGAAGTTATAGTAGTTTGAGGCTAAAATGTACTTCCTGGTCTTTAACAATGGTAGAAATTTATCAACACTCCCTGCAGTTCTGGCCATTTGCCAGATAGTTTGAAGATGCAGGTAAATTGTCAGATAAGCATTTCAAGCCTTCCCCAAGTGTCTCTTCATGCTTTAATACTGCAGAGGAAAGGAAAACACAAACATTCAAGAGAAGGGAGACTGCTACAGTGTTCTAGCTTTGCATAAAATGGGCAAGGATGGTTTGTTCTTTTAAGGACATGAGCGTGGGTTTCAGTTTTAGCAGCCTTTTGGTGTGTGGCACTGGTGGAGTGGTTCAGTTCTGTGTGTTAGGCTCTTTATGTAAAGGAGACACTTCACATTTCAATTTTGTGGAGTATGTTGGTCTTTAAATTCTTAGTGATAATCAGAGGCAACAACAGGCCCACGTTGATCTAACAGCCATTCCTTGTTTCTTCAGAGAAATACATAGGAGGCCTGGGCTGTGGGATGCCAAGAGGACCACCCTGAATTGAGCATCCCCAAACAAACACGTCAGCCCCATTTCATAGAGGAAGCTGTCTCAGCATCTGGGCTAGAGACTTAGCTCAGAACTATGAAGTTGTAGAAATTGGCAGTGGTGGAAAAGCTGTCTCATCCTATAGTATGTTATTGTAGATGTTAATTATCCTCAGTCATGAGGACGGGAGTTGGCTGCTGGTTGATAGTGCCCAGTGGGCCAAGCCTAGCCCCAAGGAAACTTCCTCTACGACCTTGTCAAGTGGTTTGAAAGAGTCACAAGTGCTCTTGAATGGCCAGACAGCTAGCAGCTGGAAAACATTGTTAGCAGCTGCAGGACCGCAACAGCCTGTTGCAGATGTTAGCTGCCAAATCCTTTCTGACTGTTGCCTAATCAGCTGGCTGAGGCTGTTCACAAACAGAATTGGAGACTAAAGTACATAAGTCCAAACACAAAAGCGGTTTGAATACAAGATATGTACTGATTTTTTTGGATGGTGAAGATAAATTTGGTGGTATTCAGAGTTCCTGGTTGTTTCTTTTTAATAGAAGAATCTTGTGGGTTACAGGTTTGCAGAAAATTACTAGTGTAAGCATCTGCACCTAAAGTGAGGCATCGTGTGTCATGAGGTGATTAGCAATGTGTTTCTGTTGTATCAAGAATGTGGTGACATTTTTTCTTCCCTTAAAACAATTAGAGAAGGTGTCTTATAGGCACCAACCACAAAGAAAAGTTATGAAAATCATTTGCTTTAGAGCCTAATAACTTTCATATAACACTTTGCTTTATGTCTTAATTATCCAGTGCTGTCAAGATATCTTTATAAAACAAGGCTTAAATTAAGTTTGTGTGGGGTTGAAAGTCATGTAGAATCAAACTCTCATTTAAAACCAACCATTTAAAACTTTCTTATTCCCCTGGGAGCTTGTATAAAGCAAAATTGCTGCCTACTCCAAAAACCCCCACAGCACTGGGGTCAGTCCTCTTACCCCAAGTCCACTTGCCCAGTATGGAAATGGTAACTTATAGTGCAAGTGTTCTCTGTATCCTCTCGGGTTTTGAAAAATACTCAAAAGTGTCTTATGAAAGCAAAATGCCTGAGAGTTTCCAAGGTCTTATTTTTCCTCTGCATGGTGCATCATGATGTTACATAAGGATATTATAGCTTTGTATTTCCCTTCACTGTATACTGTGTCTTCAAGATTAAAATAGTTTTTTTAGGTACATTAGTGTTGGTGATTTATAATATTCTTAAGGGTTAATTAATTCCTCTTTTAGATGAATCACCCAAAGACATTGAATATTTTTATTATATTGAACCAATTCTGAAAGTCTTACAATAGATTAAATTATTCTTTTATTTGCATGGATAGCTGAAGTTTCCTAAACAATATTTGAAATGCACATACACATTTGCAGTGATTTCTTCAAAATGAAGGTATTTACATTTACAAAGCCTTGTCAAAAGGCTTTTCAGAGTTATTTGTATACTTTTTTTCCTGTGCCTTACTTTCTAATGTTGTTAGGGAAAATACAGCAATGGAAGTGGCTGCTGACAATTTCTCCATCACGTGGTACTCTTTTAGCAGAACAAGCAAAGAAATGGTGGCAGATCTGGGCCATCCATTTTCTTGTGCTTCAGTTTGGACAAGGCAAATCATGTAGATGTAATGTTATCTTGTGAAGGAGTCACAAACCTCCTGTTCTGGCTGTTTGGCCATTGTGAAGATGAAACACTGAGATCTTAATAATACACCAAGAGTATCTCCTGCCACTGCAATTTTTAAGGGAACCATCTCTAGGGTATCAATATGTCACTCCATGAGTAAGAGTTTGAAGTGCATTGGAGAGATCCCACTCACACTGCTTAAATCTAGGAAACTGGCACTTCATTCAAGCTGGTATAAAGTAAACTCTGCAGTTGTGAACTGAACCCAGGCTTTCCATAATTTTTCAATATAAAGAAAGACTAGAAAGTACCCAAATCTATTTATTAGGGTGATGCAGTGAGCAATTCAGTGTCTGTACCAGCGTTTCTGAGTGCTGCTGTCCTGAAGGATCACTGTTGATCTGGTGTGTGATAGTCATTGGTTACATATTTAAGTTATGGCAGAGTGAGATGCTGAGCTGCTTTCCATCCAGAAAGAGCACGCTTTCTGTGAAGGGCAGTTGTTACATGCCAGCCTCTCTGTCAGCCCTGTTTTGTTTTGAGGATACAGTGTGAAATTCTGCTTCAACTCACATGTGTCACACATGGCTGCTGAACTGAAGCAAAAGGAAAAAACTCGAATGTTTTCAGAAGGAAGGGAAGGGAAGGGAAGGGAAGGGAAGGGAAGGGAAGGGAAGGGAAGGGAAGGGAAGGGAAGGGAAGGGAAGGGAAGGGAAGGGAAGGGAAGGGAAGGGAAGGGAAGGGAAGGGAAGGGAAGGGAAGGGAAGGGAAGGGAAGGGAAGGGAAGGGAAGGGAAGGGAAGGCAGATGTAATTGCTGCTTTGTACACAGTCTATGCATTACATGGAGAAAGATTCCTTAATTCAAAAGAGCAGGTTTACCTTCTGGGATCAGCAGGGCAGAATGTAATGAGCTTGTTCAGTGACACAGGCTGTAAATGATAGCCTCTGGACGCTGCTCTTCTGTGACAGGCAAGCGATGTTGGTATTGATGGACAACCTCATCTCCCTCTGTTTTGTGCTAGGAAGGAGGGTTGAAGGAATATCTTGTTAATTTCTTTGTGAATTGCTGTGTCCTGATGAGAAAACTGGCTGAGTTCAGCATCTGTAAGTCTTCTTTCACACATGGTTCTATTAGCACTTGAACATCTTAATTCCAAGCTCTAAGTGCTGCAGAAGGGTTGTCCCTGGAGCTCAGCCCCTGCTTCCTTCTTTTCAGGGTCAGCCCAAGTTGAGATGCAGAACTTTCCTAGCTTTCACTGCTCCATCTGTAGCTGTGCCTCACTGAGAGCAGAGTTAGTGTGTATCTCTATATATTTTGCCTTTCTGTTGTGAGATGGCAGTAACTGGATATGTAATGGTTGATGGATAACTTTTTTTGCTGGTGCATATTTGCACAACAGTTAAGGAATACATTTTAAAGAAGCCCTGCAAACAGGAGCTATCAAAATTTGGTCTCTCTCAAGTAATTTGATAGCAAAATAGAGCAGATTGGCTGCAGGCAGTTCTTAAGAGCGCCACTGGAACTTAAGAAATCCATTTATGTCTGCATTGGCTATGCCAGCTGCTTGTGGTTAGAGGCATCCCCCTCACCAAATTAACTTTGTTTTTAGTTATTTGGCCCTGCACTCAGGTTCTGGCACCAGTGAATAACATCTGCATCATATAGAAATTTTTGGCAATTATGAGCCAATTAAGTTTTACATGTTCCCTTGTTCGATCCTTCTTATGATATCCAGCAAGAAGACTCATGACTGAAATATTTAGCATTTATTTAAAAAAAAAAAAAAAAAAGTCATTGCAATTTTGCAGAGTCTGTGGTCTGTTTATCTCTGTGCTGAAGGTTCCTTGAAGAATGAAATTTCACGGGAAATTATCATTAAAACTTCTTCACAGAAACATATATATCAAAAGCAATTCTAGGTTATGTATAGTTTTATTGTCATTGGGCCACTTGTGTTAAAAGCCCTTCTGGGCACTCAGGTATTTGAACACTGTCATCTAAGGTTAACTAAACTGATGAAATAGGATTAACAAGGAAATAACAAAGATGGTGGCTTTATCCACAGTTATCTTTACCCTTTCTTTAATTTGTTTGTCTTGGCAAGGCTTCTCCAATGAGACATGAAGCTATTGCTTTCCCTTTTTTAAACTGTCAGGTCAGATCTGCAGATGAAAACCATCAGTTGGACAGATGGAAACCATAAAACAACAAATATCTACAGCACTCCTTTGTGTGATGTTGTACTCCTTTCCTTTTACTTGCTCATTAAAGATTGTGATCCATTTATTGATGAGTTTTATGGCCACCATTAGAGGGTATTTATGGGCCTCACAAACTTTAAGTGAAGTCATTTTTGCAGTGCTAGTCTCTGTCTGAGAAATACAGCTATTTCTGTCTAACAGATAGAGACTGTCACACAGTGTCAAGCTGTGTCACACTGTGTCAATCCAGGTTCTCCTAAGAAAGGTGCGACAGAGGCTGGGTCGATCCCAGCACAGCACCGAAACTTTCAGTTAAAAAATTCTTCCTCATGTCCAACCTGAACCTCCCCTGGCACAGCATGAGTCTACGTCCTTTTGTTCTGTTGCTGGTTGCCTGGGAGGAGACTCTGGCTACAGCCTCCTTTCAGGTAGTTTTAGAGAGTGATAAGGTCCCTCCGTCCTTCCTTTTCTCCAGGCTAAACAACCACAGCTCCCTCAGTAACCTGTCACAGGACTTACTCCAGACACTTCATCAGCTTCATTGCCCTTACCTGTCTGGACTCATTCCAGCAGCTCAACGTCTTCCTTGAAATGAGGGACCCAAAACTGAACACAGGATTTGAGATGCAACCTCAAATAAACATGAGCATTAAGCTAATTAAACTTAAACTAAATCCTGTCTCATGGAGAAGAGTTCTGAGAATGTGCTGCTTTCTGGTTTCACCAAAACGAAGAGAGTGGATAAGCACGAGAGAGATGCGATTACAAGTGTGGACTCCTCCTCCTTTTTGACTGGTAGAAACTGTCATTTTAGGTCCTCAAAACTGTCATCTCACAATGATGACAAACATTATGGGGATCAGTGTGGAGTTGCAGGACACTGATTTTGTGCGAGAAGTCTCACATGACCAGTTGTTGTGTATAATGACAGGAGCAGCCACACCCAGGGGTGTTTCTCTGTATATATGCAGAGCAGCTTCAGGGGTCCTGGTCAATAGGAACTGATATTGAACTACAGGAGAGGCTCCTTTGGCTTAGACCCTGATTCTGTGCTAGAGGTATTCATTCTGCTGTGATGCCCAGCCTCTGTTCTGTCCTGCAGCAGTGTCTCACTCACAGTGGGTTGTAGACCTTGGGGTATTTATGAAAAGTGAGAGTGGGAAGGGCTAGGAAAAGAATTATGTGTTTACAATAATTAAACACTATATAAACACAATAATTAAACCCGTGTCTCTCTGTCTCTCACCAAGTCACTCACCTGTTTTGTTTGGGATCACCGGTTCTCTGTCAGCTTCTTAAATGTAACTCACAGAGAAATGCTAAAAAGTAAGGCTCTGTTAATATGAGCAAATAGAAAGGTAAGAGCTTGAAGGAATTTAAAAATTCAAGGGATAAAAATGTCTTCATTTTGAATAACCCAAGACAGCTGCACAGGGGCATCTTTGTATGGCTAGAAAGGTAATAGCAATGACACTGCCACCTATGAATAATAATGTCATTATACAGGGCCTTGGCAGGACTGAAACTGGAACCCTGCAGACAATAATAGGCCATTCACTGTGGAAAACAGAACTAGAAATAAGAAGTTGGAGCATAGTCAGAGAAAAACAAAGAAGAGGTCAAGATAGTCAGGACTGCATTGAGCTCATCTATGATGTAATGCAGTATATTTTCTGGTAGATGATAAGCCTTTGCCAATGAATCTATGTGCAGACTCATCTGTAGGCTTCTGTTGACTTTAGAAATTCCTGATCCAGGTTGGGTGATCTCATCCTTAGTCTGCCATTTTATTTCAACTGTGAATGGTTCACTCTACTGCTGGACAGGTGTTCTTTTTTTACGTTTTGGCCTTGCCAGTTTTCTCCACCCCTTCCAGATAAGAGACTCTGCTTAAGGAAATGAGCTTGTCTGACCATCACTACACATCTGGAAGCTGTCTGAAGTTGCATTATCACTATCTTGCAGACCTCTCTCTTCAACTGTCAAAGGAATATTTAGAGAATTTCTTTCTAGGCTTTCTGGCAGCTAAATTCAAGCAAAGCCATTTTACAGACCCCAAGCCAGTAATGACTTGCTTCATGAAGCTGCCCCAAAGGAGACTTAGTCCTGTAGGAACAATCACTGGCCTGTATAGGATATGAAACTGATGGAGAGCATCATTCCTTAAAGGAAGTGTAGCTGAGAGAGACATTTTTTTAAAAGAGAGTTTTCCAGATAAAAGATGGGCTTGTGACTGGACAAAGTCACTTTGTTTACCCAATGTAAGCCCTAAGAGAGAAAAGAGTAGGCAGTGAGAAATGGCAATTTTTTCTAGGGGGTTAATTACATTTTAGATAGCATATTTGTGTTTAGGTTTTAACAGGTATTGAGGATTCCATTTTATTGCAGGAGTAACTGCTTCATTTCAGCTGCAGAATTTGTTGTGAGATTTGCCTATCTGTGGGTTTTTTATTTTTTAATATTCTCTTAATTCTGAATTCTTCATCTCTACTTAATCCAGTCCAAAGAGCCTGAGCAGGCTGACTTTGGAGGGAGCTGTGATATGCCTGTCCTTGTCTTCAGAATGATCTGCTGCCAGCTGTATCTGCCAGCACTTCAGTCAGCTGCTTCTCTGCTCCCCTTTTGTTTCTGCAGATGCCTAGCTAGAATTTTAAATCCTGTACTTTGTCATCCTTGTGATTTGTCAGCACAAGCCAACTTTTCTTTCCCCATCCCTAAGGTGTACTGGAGCTTGACTGGGAAAGCCTACAGCAGTGTGGATGTTTAACTAGAGTGGTCTTCTTTTTCCTCCAGCCTACTCTATCCAAAGAAGTATTTTGCCCTTTGGTATAATATGTCTCCTGAGTATATTTGTAACTGGAAAGGAGCTGCCAGGGGTGGGAAACTCACATATGTACTGTCAGGCTTTCCTGAGTCCTAAACTCTCATGTAGTTCTCCCATTCTTACTTAAACTGAGAATACCCAAACCCTGGCTTGAGGGAACTGCATTAGACTTCCAGTGCTGGTTAATATGAAATAGTTAGAGATGTGAAAAACTTGAAACAGCATCTGGAATCTGCAATGTGGTTGCATCAGCATGGAAAGGAGTTGGAGGTATTTGGTGGTCTTGGTCCGCCCCCTACATTCCATTCCCACTTTTTGACCTCACTCCTGCACTTGTGCTGTCCTGTGTTGTGCTCTTCTCCAGGAGCCAGAACAAGGATGTCTGTCCCAGGAAAGTGCTGCCCTTCATCTGTATCAGCCACATCCTGTTCTTTCTCACAGCATGTTAATGCAAACAGTGCTTGGCTGTTGCCACCAACAATCCTTGTTTGGCTCCACAGTTAGCCAAACATTAGCCACCTTGCCTTCCAGGCTTCTACAGAAACTGATGCTGCCGGTATTTCCCCTGGTGTGGAGACCTGGGATATGCTGTCTCAGTGAGTATCATTCACCAAGCAAAAAGGAGGTCTAATATTGGCACGACTTCCATGCCATCTGTTGGATGGCATCACCTCTCAGATGACCACCAAAAGCAGTGGTGTAGGCAGCTGAAGGCTTCCTGTAAATATTGACCAAAGATCAAGTATGGAAGTGGATTACTCTAAAGCAGAAATACAGTTTGCACTGTGATAAGCAGATAACTGCTGTGTCAGTGAATGGCTTGAGGAGAAACATGGCAAGCACATTCCACGACCTCATTGTGGTTGCTGGTCTGCAGCATTTTATCACTTAATGATGTAAAAAATAAGTCTTCAAAAAACAAGATACAATAGGTGGTGCAGTCATTACAAATGCTTTTCTTTTAATTTTTCTTGATTACCTCAGGCAAAATTGGTAGGACACAAGTTTATAGAGAGGAAAGGCACGTCACAAAATAGAAATTGAACTTGGTAAGGAAAAAGGGATTTCTTGTTATAATGAAATGAAATTGTGTGTTCTTTAATCAAAGGAATACATTTTGAGAACATTTTGTAAAAATGACCTTAAAAAGGTTGCCATGGAGAAGAATTAATGCGACATTAATTAAGAATATTGACCCAAAAACTTGGTACAGGAAGTACAGGTACTTTCAGAGAACAAAGTTGCCTCGGTTTATAATTATATTTGATTGTAGTTCTCATAGTGATTTTACAGACCTTTTTAATGGAATAAGTGAGTGGTATAAACTGTTGCTTCTCTCCTGCAATAGTCAGCAATGAGTAGTCAGAAATACGGCTTCGGGAAATATTTAGATAATTTAATTCAGTTCTGAGGGAAACTAACTTGGTCTGAGAGGTTTCATTCTGATTCTGTGGGAACCATGAACAAGGAAGAGCCATATTTATAAGGATGTCTGTCAGAGGTGCAAATCTGTTCTCTGTTGCCGTCAGCAGTAGTTCGATCTCCAAGGCTTTTTTTAACTGCTCCATAATTAGGAGGTTCTTTTCTTCTCCTCTCCTTCTTCTCGCTCCTCTGTTACAAGTCCAGCTCCCAAAAGGTTATTGTACACTTTTGCTGCTGTAGTGTTCCAGTGGAATCTTCTCAAACCTGTACTGTGTGCCACAGAAAACTACAAATCTCAGTTTGTGATTTACAGGAGGAGCATTATCCATAAAAATATGGGTGCTTGCTGTTCCACTTTCTTACCTCTATCATCATGCTTTCAACATACTTCCTCTTGCCAAGGATGTTGTAGAGCTGGAAATTCTTCTTTGGTTACCTCTGGGCCCTTGAGAGTATAAAAAGCTGAGAAAAGGTGATTTTGGTTTGTGGGGTTTTTTTTGCCCAGTCAGAGAGAAATAAATGGAACTGAGATGTGCTAAAACTGATGGTTCTTACAGGATTCTAAAAATAATACTGATTTACCAGGTTTCTATTTGAAGAAAATTTGGTGCTAATTGATTCTATAGTTTTTTGAGCCATCCATGTTGTTATAATCAGATATTTCATGAGCTGATCAAGGAGTCAACTTCACAAAAATACAGAAGGAAACTTCTGCAAGCTGTAATACATACTGTAAGAATATGTTTGAAGCCGTAAGGAAAAAAATGTGAATAATCAATCAGAAATTAAACTTAAGCAGTTTTAAAAAAAATCAGGAGAGGGTGGCTAATGAAAGCTGAATTAGAATCATAACCCTTTGCAATCTTGCACAGAACAGTATATAAATTTAATTGGATCCACTAAGTTTTGCAAGCTTACTTGTCTAAGGGGCTGCTGATTTCTTTAAAGGTAGCATCATGGTTCACAGTGTCAGGAGAACACATGGGAATCTCTGATCACACATGCCAGATGTCACATTTTGTGACACTTTTAAACCTTGAAAAGCTGTTGTAGTAGTTTTGGAAATCCATAAAACCCAAGGATGGCATGCTTTGTTTGCTAGTGGTTCTTTTGTAAAGGTCTGTTGGTACTGAAATGCTGTCAATAATCACAACCCCTCTGCTAACATAGTGTCAGAGTGTACACGGATAAATTGAAGCTTAAGTAACGATGTGAAGTATTGTATGTTGACTTCATAAAATGAAGTGCTGTCTTGATTTTTGCTGCAGAAAATATTTTAAAATCTTTGATAGTAGTAAATGCAGCTTCCTTGAAAAATCACATAATTTGTTGTAGGTAGGCTTTTACTGAAAAATGTGAATTGAGCATTGGACTCCAAAATGTTCTAGAACAGTGCAGTAGTCTGTTTCGCTTGCTGCGGGCTATGAAAGATTGTCTCTGATACAAGTTTCAGATTTGGATGGATTCCAGCAATCCTTCTCTGATCTCTGTTATGCTGGTGCCCTGAAGAAGGGGTCATGCATCAGGAAGCCTTTCTGATAGACAGAGCCACACAGCAGAGAGACAAACCAACTTAAACTGGAGAAACAGCAGACAACAGATGGATACAATCAGACAGCAAAATTCAGAGAAACAGTGAGACAGTACTGATCCAGAATATGACTGAGCTACAGTGAGCGCATCGAGAGCCAGGTTTTTTAGATATCAGAGGAAAGAGGAGTCTTAAGAAGGAATTTGAAGGGAGATAATGAAGTAGCGCTGCAGATGTTTACTGAGATTTTCTCCCAGGCACGAAGGAAAATGTGGGAGGAACATGGAGGCACTTGTTTGAATATTTGTCATGTGGGGGTGGAAGCTGATATTGTGGGTTATCAGAGAGAGATGATTGCATCTCTCTGGTGCAGCAGAGTTAGTTAGAGCAGCAGAAGAACATAAGGAAACTGCTTCAGGCATCAGATAGTCCGTTCCTTGGAGTTCTCAGGCTGAATCTGTCAGTACTGAGATGTGATTTTGGTAGGACAAATAGAAGAGAACAACATGTATGAGAGAAGGGTTGTTTAGTTGGTTTTATTGTGATTTTGGAGAATGTCAATGATGTTTTTATAAGGAATCAGGGGAGGGATTCAGCTCCATTAGCTTTATTGTCTCATGACTGTATCCAGAACATAGTGTGCTCACACAAAGATCCACACATGTGGATCTTAGTAAGAACTGAATACCAAGGATTTAAAATCTTATGCTGCTGGTTTAAATTCTTCTTCAGCTGACATTGGTAAGAACTTTGCCTGAAATTTCAGTCAGAGTAAGATGTCACTTTCTGGGCTCTATGCAGTACTTTGTATCCAAGCATTTTGTTCAGCTTGCAGATGATGATACTGCTTTAAATTAAAATTTAAGTTAAATTTTCCTACGATCTCTTGATTTAACTCCCCTATCCATCTGTTATTCCACTATTATCCCAGATAATGTCTTACAGTAGCTCCCAGAGAGCCTAGGTAAAAAAGAGATAACATCAATTCCTGTTGGGTTATGAAGCAGAATCAAAGCATTATCTTTTCTAAGGGCTCCTACACCCTGAAGTAAAGCATGGCACTGAGAGCCAGGTTCAAGAGGTGTAGTAAGCAGGTATCTCCACACATCACTATGCAGTTCCTTATGCAAAATCGTGACTTGGATCTCAAAAGCTGTCCAGCTGCCTGTGTCCCTGAGACCGTGTCCCTTGGTTTAGGGGCAGCTCCATGTTAGTGCAGTGGCGTTGCCCAGCATTGGAACAAGCTCATTTAGTGCTTGTTGGGCTATTTTGGTACCACTGCACTGTAGAATGGGAGTGTGCTTTAAGTAGAAAATATTTATAAGATGCTTTTTAATAATGTGCTTTGCTATTTTTTGTGATGTATTCTATTTTGATGAGGTGTGTTTTTTTTTTTTTTCTCTCTCTCTTTCTGAGCTAAAAATTGTGCCACAATAATAAGAACATTCCTAAGACTGGAAGTGAATACGTGTGAAAAGAACGACTCGTTATTTGAATCAGTTTCCCTGAAGGAGCAATTTCTAAACTTTTAGTAAAATTCCATTCCCTTCCTTTGTGTTAATTAAATGAAAGCTGGGGGGATAGGAGAGCATAGCATGGTAGTGTGGTATATCTGGGCCACAGCTCAAGAAACATCTTACCCCCCTTGGCTTTTTATTGAGTGCTGTGATATTTCATTTTCAATAATGAACTGCTTTTATGCAAAAATTTTCAGTCCTACCAAATGAAAGGAGGAACATGTTGACAGGAAACAAAAATTGCATAATCTCTGCAGAAGTCTGTGACTGAATCACTGCTCTGTTCAACCCTGTGCCATTTGATATGGCATCGGGAGGTTTCTTGCTTCCACTGACTTGAATAAGAAAAGGATAAATGACCACTGCCATTAAGGCATCAGGGCCACATTCGTCTCAGTTATAAATTATCCCCGCAGTAAAATGGGATTAAATAGTGCATATTTATGACCTCCAGCAAAATCTTCCAGGGAGATCACGTTATGCTCGGAATCAGGCTGGAACTGGTGGAGTGGGTTAACGCAGTAGCATATTTCTCCAGGTTTTCCCCCATTTCTCTTTTTCACACTTGGAAGCAGTGACTTCTGGCTGCTTTGTGCTGGACCACATGCAGACACAGCAGGAGTCTCCTGGCTTCCCTGACTGCATCTGCTGTCCAAGCAACTGCTCCTCGCTCCCTCAGAGGAAGACACAGTGGGCAAATAGAAATACTTTGCAGGCCAGATGGGGCTAATGGACCACAAACTGGAGCATTCTGACCAAAATGCATATTTAATTGCGGGTTGTTTCTTGAATTTCTGACATGCACTGTGCTTGACTGGTTTCTGGTGACCAGATCTAGTTTTGCATTTTTCCACTCCTGATCATGTCAGTATTATTCAGAGGCACTCAGACTTTCCAGGAATTGCTTAATCCCTCTGAGATCAGACATATATGCATACATTCAGGTTGTCCTCAAGTAGTGCAGTTATGTTAAGTGATACCCCTACCATATATATAACCAATATATAACTCTTTTCACATCCACTGTGGTAATTTCTGGAAAAATGTGCTTTGATTGTTTTTGTTTCATTAGGTTGTGTTTTTCACTCAAAATGTTGTCTTTAAGTTTGTGTATCCAAAGGAAAGTTAATGCTGCTTGTCCAGAATGTAAGGAATTTTCCCTTAGGCCTGTGTTTTTCTCCTTCATACTTTTAGGAGCAATTCTCTAGATTTCACCAGCTAGGTGGGGGCTGATTAGGGAAATGAATATTTGCTAGTTTTTGTTATCCAGTTGTTTTGGTGGGTGGTGGATTTTTTTTTTTTTTTTTTTTTTTTTTTTACATACTCTGATATTCCAAAATTAGATCTGTGTACATCTGTTACATGTACATCTGAGATAATATTTGTGGACTTCTTTCAGGATAGCCCTTGGACCAGATTATTTCAGTGTTACAACCTGCTTCCCAACATTTCATCTACTGCTTTTTTAAATAAGAAATGCTTCTTTATCTCCTCTGTCAAACAGTGCAACTCTTAGATCTCTTCAAGCAGCTGCTGCTGCACTCTGCACCAGCAGTGGTATAATTTCATTAGTGGAAAATAAACCCTTGTTAAGTAAACGTGGTATAAAGTGTTATGCAAGAGGAAACATTTAATGAGCAGATACCTAAAGTTCTGTTTATATCGTATGCACATGGCCAGTTAAGTTTTTCTTGGCCCTATTGTGTAAAACAGTATGTCTGTGCTATGTAAGGAGTGACTTTGTTTTTCTAATATTTCCATCATACTGGAACTAACATACCTGACACTGCAAAGTTTTGAAATTCTCCAAGAGAATGTTTGTAGAATTTTGTAGAGACTATAAATGCAGAAATAAGGGTAAGGATATTTAGATTGAAGATGGCTTAGTTAAAAAATTTGGTTGCTGAAAAACCTTTCCAATGCCTTTTGATGATGTCTGTGGCTGTGCCAGTGTCTTCTCCCTTTCTCTCCAGGTAGGGCACCAAGTAAGGAGTTTGTGAGACAGGACGTAGTTAAGGATCAGCCTTCAGATCCATCAGAAGGTTGGTAGTTATCTGTGTTCAATTAAGACACCACAGAAGAGGCTAACATATGAGGCATCAAGCAACAATAGCAGAGGTCTGGAAAAAAATTCCTAAAAAGGACTATATTGGCCAAAGACACTCAGACAAGATGTTGTCTTGACTGGTAAGATGATGCCAAGGGTCAGACCACAAAACTAAAAGAAATGAGATCAGACTGAGAACCCAAGTTACGGCTAAAATCCAGCCCTCCAAAGGAATTAATCAGATGAGGTTTGGAAGGCTTTGTCTGGGAAAAAGAGATGTCTTCTCTGCCTTTAATTCTCTGGCTGTTGTTATAAAGAAGCAGCTTAGGCCCTTCCGTTAGACATGGAGTATGTGCAGCTTAGTTGTGCAATAAGTACCAGTGTGTGTGTGCATGAAATTGATGTGTGTTGGAGCTTTTTAGTGGGCTCAGGCCAAAGCTTGCTCTCGGTCAGCAGACCTGTGGGCAAATACAGTTCGCTGAGCTGCTGCACACAGTGCTGGTCCCACCCACCACGCTTGGCTCTATTCAGCAGTTACCTAAAACGTGCTGATACGATGAGCCACTCACACACAGAACAGGCCTTGAGTAAATGTCCTGTTCAAGTTCTCTTTAGAGCAGTTTCTAAAGGTGAATCTGTTACTGAGGTAAGGTGTGCAGTTGGTTTTCCATAGGAAGAATAGACATGTGAAATCTTACAGCCCATAAATTTTGAGCTGTCTATGGGTGACCTTGATCAAATTGTCAGCAGTGTAGGAAAGATCTTGTAGGAGGTCAAAGTCTTGAAAATACCTAAAGCCAACTGTTAAATTATAGTCAATGTTCTGTCCGGTGTTATCTGAAGTATTAAAAATGGGTTGGAAATGGGACACAGTCTCCTAAATAATCTTTAAAATCAAGTGGACAAAAGGGTTATAATAATGATAGGCATGAGTTAAAGAGGAAAAACTCAGCAGTTTTCTCCTTCTTTAGAAAATGTGTATAAGATGAACCTCCTAGGCAGGCCTAGCCAAACTACTTTCTTTCTTACAAATGACCCACCAAGTCATTGTTTCTGGTACAGCTCTTTCTTTGCCCTCTAACGCCAGACAAAATAGGAAGCCATCATTTAGTCACCTCCTCTTGTTCAATTAAAAAATAGCTTGTCTAATCATGGAACATGGCAAGAGATTTTAGATAACAGTTTTTCTTACCACCTGTACATTCATTTCTGTCTACATAAAGTTTTCCAGGAAAAAGATTTTAACATTCTGCATCCCAAGACTAATAAAAATTTAAAACAAATTCTTTGTAGGGTTTTAATTCCAGCTTGTTTCTCTTTACCTTTGTCTGATCTTAACAGCTCCCTCTAAAAGTGTGTTTTTTGCTCTTTATGCAGACTGTATGTGGATGGACCTTTTGGAAGTCCCTTTGAGGAATCCCTGAACTACGAGGTCAGCCTCTGCGTGGCTGGAGGTATTGGGGTTACACCATTTGCATCTGTGCTCAACACACTGCTGTAAGTGAGCTTAAGCCTTTAAAGCCATTTTGCCCCAGTTTACAGCAACAGTGCATGTCAGAAAGGCTTTGAGGGTCTTAGAAATCTTCCACTGGCATAATTGAATTATTGCTTGAAAAGATTTAGAGGACTGGATGTCCCTAAAGGGCATAAGTCCTCTCATACCAGCTCTGTAAACCAAAGAGTTGTGGCAGAGATGTGCCAGAGATGCGCCTGAGCTGGGACAGTGTCACCAGCCTTTGCATCCTGCCACCGACCAAGCCTGTGATTAACCTGGTCACAGCCCTTCAGCAAGACTTGTTCCCCTGGTCCCAGCTTAGATGAGGCTGTGTTCTGTAAGAGTTTTTGGGAGTCAGACAATAGTGACAATCCTTCTGCTGGTAATGCAGGACCAGCTCTCCCAGTTTGACTTTTTAAATGTCTAAGCTTGAGGTTTTAATAGATCAACCTGAATTCAGGTAGCATGCAGATGTTTAACCCCATTTGAAAAGTTTAAATTTTAGGTATGCATTTTTCCATTTTCCCCTTTCACCTCTTGTTTGTCTGTCACATTGACAGCATGGTTCCCACTAAATCCTATGCTGTGTAAAATAAGCTTCCTTTTATGATGGCTCTTGATTTTATTTGTATTTACTAGAGTTATTGGTTAAGGGCTACAGTCACAGGTTGAGCAGCCCTGTTTCAAAGGCCCAGTATAAACAGCCAGCCAAGGCAGCAAACTTTCCCTGAGAGGCTGAGAGACTAACTGGCTTTGGGAGGGTTTTACAATGCACAATTAAACCATTTCTTGCAAGATGAACATGCCAGTAGTCAGCTCCAACTCCAAACTGAAGTTGAAGTATGGAGTTTAGATGCTCTACACATTCTTCTGTCCTTATCCTGGGCTGGACCTGGCAGTGCCAAGTGCTACTGAAAGTTATTAGCCTTGTGTGTGTCTCACAGTGCTGCAGCCCCAAAGACCTTTAGGCTCCCTCATTTTCTTTTCTTGAGAGCATATGGATCACCCTCTCAAAACCAGGGTACATTTTTGCTGAAAGCCTGGGGCTCGGGTGGATAAAATGGCTTTTTTCCTTGTGATGGACTATCCCTGACAGTGTTTAGCAAAAAATGTCGTGGAACACAAAAATGGGACAACAGCAGGTAGTCAGATGTTTGCCTCTCCCAGTGTGTTATCTAAGGCTGTAGGGATTCTCACAGACACTGCAAGAAAATGGTATTGTCCAAAGGATTTTGCAATGTCCATTTATATGCATAAAGCCATAAATGGACTTCCAAGGAGCGAATTCCATCACCTGCCTTTGTAGCCACTCTTCCTCTCGTGCACTGTACGATATACAAGGGAATCATTCTGGGGAAGAGTCTTAGACTTCTTCCCTCCTCAGTATTTAAACATCAACAGGGCACTGGTTTAGTGGCTGATCTGCCTGTGTCTGTGCCCTGCCTTGGAAGCAGATATTGGCAGGTATGAACATGCAAGCTGCCTGATGATGCCAGTGCTGCAGAGCAGCCAGGCCAGTCCTGTTGTGTCAAGGACATGCAGGTCTAGGAGAGATCCAAAGCCTGTCCTTGAAATCTTGTTTCCTGCTCTGTTGTTTTCCTGTTGTATGTACATAATTTGATTCATGTCCCTGCCCTTCTTTCCACTTAGCTGTTGAGCCCCGTGCCCTATTTTAAGAAACTATAATATACTTTACTAGAGACTTTTATGCACAAGAGTCTGTAAATAGTGGCTGTTACGGGCAGCATAACACAGAAATTTGAGAGAAATGTTACATACACATGGTTGTCATGGGGGGTTGCACCTCTCCTGCACAATATATCCTGCTGGAGGTAGACCCAGGCTTATGTGTCTGGGCTGCTATTTTAAATCTATGCTGGACTTGTTTGTTGAAGTCTTGCAGTCCAACCTCTTTGTCTGTCTGCAGTGTTTCTTCACCGAGAGTGCTGTTCTGTTACTGAACTGGGGCATTTCAATACAAAATGCCTTCCATTTTTCTCTTCTTTTATCCCTTTTTATGGTGAAAGGCACTTATTTTCCTTGCTACTGTTTATTGTTCTCTTGTCATATCTGACCAGACTGTGACCCTTCCTAAGTGCTTGTCTTAGTCTAGGCAGTCAGAAAGAGATGGCGTAAATCGTATTTGGAAAGTCAGCAATTAGCAAATAAATAATTGGAAATCAGGGCTTGAAAGACACTGTACTCTCCAGTCTGAAAACACTTTTTTTACTCTCTCCAGGGAGTTTACATGAAAGGTGAGTTCTCAGTTCTGCCTGCTGCAGAGGTGCTGCTGATGTCTCCATCCTTGCTCTTCAGGGGAGGGGTATGAGGAGGCAAGACACTGGTTGGAGCCATCACTTACATAGATCTATTAACCCTTTATCCTTGCTGGTTATGCCAGGAGCTCTAGAGTTTGGAATAAGGTACAGTGGGTATGGTGAGACGTATCATGAAACTTTTCGATGAGGCTTGGCCCCTAGGATTGGCATTTTAAGTGAACAAGCTATGGCCTTGTCCATCTGAAAATCATTCTAGGAGGAAAAGGAAGAAACTGTGCACTGACCATTTCAATGATTAGAACAACAAAAACCAGTTTTGGCTAACTAAGAAAATGCTTGCTTGTGCTTTATTTGAACTCATTATTCATCAGGATATTTTTATTTCTATTTATTTTCCCAGTTCACTCAAATCCTTCCTTTTACTTATTTGTGTTTTAATTGAATTAGAAATCTGACATGAGAGTCCTGTTTTTCTAAATGCAATGCCAGAATCTGCCCATGACTGCACTTTATCCACCAGCGTTTTCTGAGGTCTGTAATATATCACACAGCTCCCTAACACAATGGAGCTCTGATTTCATTTGGTCTTTGTGATTTTGCTACAGTATTAATTACAATCAACTAAGCCCTTCACATGGAAGGGCAGAATTGAGTCCTGACATTATTGCATTTTTCAATATTTTCCACTTACATGCCTCTTTATAAACCTAATAAAGCATTGACATAATTCACTTGAACTTAGAATCTCTCCTTTGCTTTGAAGTAGAAGTTTGATGATGATACATGAATCCACATTTGCTGCCCAAATCATCTGTGTAGCTGATAACTTCCTAGTGTGGAAGCAGTGTCTAGGATGGCTGTTAGCTTTGTGTTAGATATTTAATATTCTCAGGATAATCTGAATAGGCTGTGTTGGTCAATTCAGTGTCTGATGTATCACAGCTTGAAGAGCAACTTAGCAGTTAGCTTCTAAAGGAAATCCATGTCTCCATTAATGAATATAAAGCATCCTAATTAATGTTTCCTTTTCAAGTTATGATTTTTGACTACCCACACATTTTATTTTCAAGTGACGGCTGGAAATGCTACAAGCTCAGAAGACTCTACTTCATTTGGGTGTGCAGGGACATTGAGTCTTTCCGCTGGTTTGCAGATCTGCTCTGTATGTTGCATAACAAGGTAATGGGTGTTGTTTGGAGGGATCCTGACAGCTTAAATGCATGGTATGCCCACACCACACACCTGGCATTCTGCAGAGGATGGCAGCCTTGCTCAAAAGGAATGAGCTCCAGCAGTAGCTTGGGCTGCCTGATCCAGGCTTCATTTATTCTTGGAGCTGCACAAACTGGTTTGAGTATCCCTCGCTAATGTTTCATTGCAGCACTGCCTTGTTCCAGTAGCCTGGACATTTACCTGTGTCTAGAAGTCTGGGAAGCCTTGAGTGGCTTTTAGTCATTCGGCTAGTAGGCAGATTTAGAAGGGAGTGGGTTTTACAATTTCAAGTGTATCTTAAGAGCCATGTAGCTTCCTAAAATAATATTTTTTACGCAGCATGATGTGCTGTGCAAGCGCATCCTCTTCATTAAGAAGCTTACTTCACTGGTGCTGAAACCTTTGTCCCTCAGCCTAGTAGGAACCAGTGACTTCACACTTACATTAAGAAAAAGGATATTATTTCACTAGCTTTTTTTATCATCCTCCCAGCTTTGGCAGGAGAATCGGCCAGACTATATAAATATCCAGCTGTACCTCAGTCAAACAGATGGAATACAGGTACGTGGCCAAATGTTTGTAAACTAAACTAGACCTTGGAGTAATAGGCAATGCAAACTGTCAGTCAAAGGCAGAAGGGAATTACTGCAGATAGTAAAAACAGGAGATGAGGCCATAAACTCGGGTGACTGATTCATTAATAGAGCAAGAGAGCCAGTTCAGCCCCACAGTATTAAGAGAGTCAAGTGCAGTACCCTTAACTTGATTAGGTGTGGGCAGAAATCCATGTCTTCCTTTTCTAGGAACAAGGTCCTTCCAGGCCAGGCCACAGACCAGACAGTTGGCCGTGTTTGATGGGAAAGCTGCATTGTTTCCGGGCTAAGAACCAAACCAGAATAGTTCTAGGAACTTGCAAGCTCAAATCTTCTTTTCCCATATATATTTTGAAAGAATCTAGCTATTTTAAAAAGCTTTTTATTTCATTGTCTCATATGTGGTAGAAAGGTAGAAATTTCTTGATGTGTAAGACTGGAAAGTATCCTGAACTGTCAATTGACATGTACTGCCAATGCTGAGGCCAAGCTAATTCCCCAACTCTTGGCATCTCCTGCAACTATTTATGCTTGCAATCTTCATTTTACATTATTTAGCAATTAAGCCTAGGTACGACTCTGTACTGTGCCATGTCAGGAAGCTTTCCATTGACTACAGGGGGCCCAGAGCCAAGACTAACAATTACTGCAGGACCTGAAATGCAGTGAAAAAACATGCCCAAAGGATTTTGATCTGCCTGCTATCAGGTGGAGATGGCATAACATTCATAGCTTCGGTAGGAACACAATCCTGTAGTTTAAATGATGTGATAGCTACAGTAGTTATGGCTATGACAAATGTAATGCCTGGACAGCATATGTTGATGGAAATAGAGTGCTTGAAAATGCCTAATTGATGAACCCGGTATGCAACTGTTAGGCTAAAATTAAAACCTGAAGGGAAACTGCAATACAATGAAACAGAAAAAGTGAAATAGTAGTCAATTCAAAGGGAGTTTTCTGATACTATATAGTATACCAATACTGCATATTAATTAAGCAGCTGCTGAATTTATTTAAGTCAGCTTTTTGGTTGAAGTCCTTCTTTAAAGTCACTTCTTTTTGTGGCTGTTGAAAACACTGCCATGGAGCATAATGCTGCTCATAATTGCTCAAGGAGGAGTAAAGTCTCCATGGCCGTACAGGTGGTGCGTCCGCTGATGTTAGTCCAAAGTGCTGACTGCTGCCAAAATTTGGGCAGTTGCACTTCATGCTCCCTTTGTGAGAAGCCCTTGTGTCTGTGTGGTAAGAGCCCACCCTGCAGCAAGTGCCTCTTGTGTATAAAAGCCCAAAGGATGCTGAGTTGTCCAGGTCTGCGTTTGCGTTTGCATTGGTGCGAGCGATGTTTCGGGTTGTTCAGCGAGGGAGGGAACGTGGAGCCTACACAACGTGTAACTCTCTGCCTCTTGCTGTTGCGTTAGGACAGCGAGCCCAGGGTTGTGCCCTGCAATGGGAGGGCATTTCACCTTATCAAAATGCTGGTGAGTTAGCATTCTGGAATGAAGTGGGTTCCATCTGGGGAGCAGTTCCGGCTGCTTTCTGCTGTTACAGCAGCTCAAAACAGCTGGCAAGCTGCTCTCAGGGAGAAAAGTAAGATTTCCCCTGTTACTTTTTCAGACCTAGTCATCTTAATAGTTACTTGTGCAAAGTTTAAAAAAAAAAAAAAAAGAAATACTTAAGACAGAAATATGATTTTTGCTTCAGCAGCATTTCTTACAGCTTAACATTAAACGCCAGTGTGGGAATGAGTAATAGGAGGATGGTTATTGTTTTATGGCTTAAGTAAATTGGTTTAAAAGTAATGTGGAAATTAATGAGCAGCTGCATGAGGGACAATGTATAATGAACACCAAGGAGAGCCATTGAAAAGGTACTGAACAGAGGTATTAGTGCATAAAATGTCTGCAATTCTCATCACAACTGTTTGGTACTTGTGCTCAGGTTTTACACCTCAGCACTCTGGCAAATCAGCTAGTAGCAGAAATGGGAGCCTTGGGTGATATGAGGCAATTTGCAAATCAGGCAGAATGGAATTTTTTGTTTCTTCCAGAAAATAATTGGTGAAAAATACCAAGCTTTAAACTCCAGGCTTTTGATTGGACGACCCCGGTGGAAGCTCCTGTTTGATGACATAGCAAAGTGCAATAGGAGGTAAGTGCTCATCCACTGAAGGATGCCACAGCTCAATGGCTGGCTGTATCTGTTTCTAGCTATGTTTGTATGAAAACATTTCTGGGATTTATCTTGCTGAGAGATAGCCTATACAAACTGAAACACTTTTTTTTTTTTTTTTTTTTTCACTCAGAGCAGTTCAGCTTTTCATGCAGCTGAGATGTTCAGTGGTTCAGAAAATAACAGTAGCAGATTTCCATCTCACTGCAGAGATTACATGTGTTCTTGTCCGTGGCAATGTCTTGCTTTCAACATATGCTGTTTTTTTATATAAAGTTACCTTTCTTAAAATTGCTGATTCATGATTTGTAATGCTAGCTTACAAACAGAATTCACAAGGAAGATTTTGAATTACCTGTATTATTTTTATTCAGAAGATTTTTCACCTTTGGGTATTTCTAGCTATTTTTTATTCCCTTTTAAAACCTGGCAATGCTTTTTCAGTGTGCTGGGAAAGCATATTATGGTCTGAAACACGACAAATGTAAACTAGAGAAGACATGCATATGTCTTTGTCCAGATCCAACTTTGCTGAGTATTTTACCCGCCACTGGCAGTTTATTGCCTCAGAAGCAGATCTGGAAGGAGGGACAGTGTGAATCTTCCTTTGTCCACTTGTGGCAAAGTCAGTGGTGTGGGAGCAAAGCCCCCTGAGTAGCTGTTGATAGCAATCTGGGTCCATCAGGTTGAGAGGTGCTCTTCAGAACTTTCCCTCAAAAACTTTTTGTCCTCTCTTGCAGTTGCAAAGTGAAATCTGCCCGTGACTTGTTGACTGTTCCCTTTTGAGGCTAGACATAACTAGGGGACACTGAGCCCTGACTCTTGAGAAATACTGGGTGCCAAATGTATGACTGTGGGCAGTGTGAGCTGCTGACAATACTTGTTTTGGATTCAGGTCATAGAGGATGTTGTGAGCAGGATGCTCCAAAGGCTGCTACATCTCTAGTAGAATTTTCACACTTAGAGAAGGGGTGTAGAGCAAAGAACCGTGGGAAAGAAAGGGAAATAGGGAGTTCAGAGAACCAGGATGACTCTCTGGGCTCAAGGGTCTCTGCATAGTGGACTGTTGACCTTTTATGCTCCGTTCTAATGTCTTTGTTTAACTGTGTGAGTGCAGTTTTAAAAGATTAAAATGATGAGGTTCCTGCCACTTCCTTCCAAGGATATAAGAGCACATAATACAGATGAAGCCATTAGTAGAAGTAGTAGTAGTAGTCATACTTGATTTTTCTTTTTTGCTTTCCATTGCATTACTCCTAATTAGACTTCAAGTACCATTTCCTCTGCATTTTCACATCAGGGCTTTAAATTGGGCCACCATTTTCAAGCAAGATGTCTTTAATACCTAAATAATGTTCTGACTCTTTTGATTACCTTGCTGAGATGTAGGTCTTGTCACTCTTTGTCATCTCTTTATCAAGGTTTATATAGGTCTGTACCTATAGATGTAGTTACTTGTAATGATGCACAGTAGTGAAGCCTTTGACAACCTCAGCTGTCCTGCAGAAATTTACCTTTTGTAGGTGATTATTCTCCATATTTCCATGGATGAGATGTAGATGTCAGTTTTTCCCTCTAGCCCAATTTCCAGGTCTGCTACTAGCTTTATTTCAGTTCTTATTTCTCTGTAACTTTCCACCTAAGTGTCCCTGCTGCAATATGGAGACCAAAAAAATCAAACTAAAGCAAAACAGGTCAATCAAGTTGTTTTCAACATCTGGTGCCAGTGTTCAGACTTTAACATTTGCAATCATCCCCTTGGGCTTGTTTATGGGCAGCCAAGATATTTTCCAGTTTTTATATTGTGATTTTAGGAAGAGCTGCATATAAATAAACAGGCAGCTGGCAGAGCTCTCACTGTGTAGCTGTCTGATTGCTGCGTGCTCTGTGAATTGTTGCTGTTGTTGCTGTTGTTGCTGTTTGAGTCACAAATAAGCAAAGTGCATTTGTAAATGTCTGAGCTTTGCCAGACCTTCAGAGCGTGGCATGGGACAACCCAGCATCAGGTTCCTGATCTTTTTTTTTTTTTTTTTTTTTTTTTTTTTTTTTTTTCCTTCTTTTTTTTTTTTTTTTTTTTTTTTTTGAGGGGAAAGAGGAGCAGATGCGTGCCATCTACTGTTCATAGTTCATATTTCACCTGCAGACCCAGCAATCTGAATTGAAACAGTTACATAATAAATTACTGGTCTTTTTCTTTCATGCTTTTTGTGGGGTAATGGAGCAACAGCCTTGTTCCTGTTCCGTTGTGTCCTGGGTGAATTTCAGACGTAGGACTACACAGCTGCCTATTTTCATCTAAGCCACAAAATGAGCCTTTGTCCCAAACAAGTGATAGATTAACAGTTAAAGCCCATCAGCTCAAGGCGCTAATATGCTGCTCCAAGTGGTAGCTTTCCTCAGCCACCGTTCTGTTTGTGTTCCAGCAGCCAGACAGGAGCTGGGCGAGGCGGGGGGGAGGCATCTGCAGTCAAAGACACAGGGGAGGGAAGCAGATGGTGTGTGAAGGGGTGTCCAGACTGGATGCTGATGGTGGGCATCCCAGGAAGGCAGTCTGAGAACCTGTGGCTCGCTGCACAGAGCAGTGGCTAAGCTGAGCTTCAGGAGACCTTAGCCATAGGTCTCTTGTGTGACTCCAGACAAATCATTTAACCTTCCTGTGATTCTGATCAGTAGCTAAAAATTCTGTATACCTTGGAAGGATGTTGCTGGGACGGGAATACATTGGCAGTATGTGCTGCTTAGACGTGTATTTACTTTGTTGGCTGTTTATATGTAGTGAAAGGGAGAGGGGCAGCCATACTCTGGGGTTTATTTTGTCAGCTCACTGTACTAATTAGACTAAAGAAAAAGAAAAACAAAAAACCCCCCAAACCCAACAACAACATTAATTCTTTCAATTAAATACACAGTAGAAGACAGAATCCTGCTGGCAGGTCATGAATCCTTTTTCTCCAGTGTGCACAGATTAGATTAGAGGTAGTCCAGAGTCTGCAAGTGCTGAGGAATCTTATTTGAGAGCAACAAGCAACAGTTCTCTCATTATTGCAACAAATTCAGCCACCAGCACAACACTCATTGCCATTAAAAGGAGTACTGCCAGAACAGGAAAGCTTAATATATAAACATAAGGGTGAGAAAAGTATGACTTAGGACTTTGCCTTATGGTATGAGAGATGATACCATTGAAGGCTGTTAAAATCCACGTTGTAAGGTGCCTGCGTGAGAACACCACTGCAGTTACCTGCATAACTTTGTGATGATTTTTGATGTTTGAGAGCCCAGTTGTACCGTGCCAGTGTTGCTGTGCATTGGTGCAGCTGCGCTGCCGTGCTATTCCAGCAGCTGCCTGACACCTGACGTGTACATGTATTCACCAAAGATTTCTTCTTATATTAGTCCCCTCCTCTCATCAAACACATGCACAGGGAGCTTTAAACTGAGTTTGATTGTCTTGCGTATTTTAAAATATTGTATATTAAATAGTTACTGGATAAATACTGAAACAGTCCTGGAAGCAGAGCCCAGAACCCAAATCTCCAGCCTCTGGGTGAGATCGCAATACTTGGAGCCCTGTTCCCTTTTGTATGCTTTTTTCTTCATCCTTGTAAATCTTTAAGATCTTTTTCTGTAGTGGCACAATTTCAGCAGGAAGAAGATGATTTTCTTTTTCATGATACAGAAAAGGCAGCACTGCATTGTCTTTCCCTGCTTCCTTTCTCTCTCCTCATCTTTAAAAAAAAAGGGAGATAGTGAATATTGTGAATGGCTCAGTCCCACTGTGGTGGATGTGCTTTGTTCTTATGTGGGCTACAGTTCTGAGCCTTCAAATGTTGTATGACTGTGAGTCTGACTTACAGCCTATTTTTAAGGTGACAAGAGAGCAAAGAGCTGCTGTCAGTAGAGTGGTGTGAAAAAGTCAGGTTGACTAAAAAACCCAGGCCAAGACCTATGGCTGATGAACAAGGATCATACTCTGTGTTTGACTTTTTGTAAGATTTCCCAGTATAGATGTCGAAGGAAAAACTGCATGCTAACGTGAAAGTAAAGCAGTAAAATTATTCTGTTGCTGCCAGAAATAATCATGGGTTAGTAGTCCTCTGTTTTCATTAGTGTAACGAATCTCTGTTAGTGACTAGATATGCTTGTGTAATTCATGAGTTACACTAAGGAAATCTTTACAGTGAGACATATTTTTTAACAAAAAAGTGATTAATCATGGAAGAAATAGAGTGGAAAATACTAATATTTCATCATTTGTTATCTTGAGACTAAGATGAAGCACTTCTTGCTTAGAGTTGTCTTAGATAAATAATAGGGTTTGTTGTAGGGATACTTGGGAGAGATATGGTGGCTTCAGTAAAACTAACTGCATCATCTAGTGAACTGTTCTCACCTTAAAATCTATATGTGGGTGGCATATGTATAATACCATGAGGCCAGGATCCACTTCTGTCTATTATTGGAAATTACTGTTTATTCACAGTGTCATAACTTTCATTCCCGTTTTTTTTTTTTTTTTTTTTTTCCTCCCACAGAAAGACCATTGGAGTTTTCTGCTGTGGACCAAACAAAATCTCTAAGATACTTCATAAACTGAGCAACAGCAGCAATTCTTATGGGACAAGGTTTGAGTACAATAAAGAATCCTTCAGCTGAAAGTCTGTTGGAGCAAGACTCTCTAGAAGATAAAAGTGCAATTTTTTTGTTTGTACAATGTAAAAGTTCATCTGTGGTTTAAACAGACAGAAATGTACCAAAGAATAGCACAAATGTTTTTATTTATGATTATTTAAGACTGATGGATGCAGCAGTATACCAACAAATAATCAGTGCTTTTACACAAATGCACTCACACAATATTTGTGGTGGGAGTGATTCTTTGGATTTGTTTCTGTTAATTAAAAAGTACAGAAGCTGGGGAGAGACACAATTGCTTTAAAAGCTGATGGAAGAAGAATCTCTGGAATGTTTGAACTTCTTCCACTTCAGTCCTCTGAAGCTGGATCAGTAAATGAAAGCCCAGTATAATCCAAGTGGCAAAACACAGTGTATTGCAAAGACTCTTGCTTTTGTTGGTATACAAATCTTATGGCTTTGGGGTGAAAATACTCCATATTAAAGATTTTATTATACATTGCAGAACTGGGATTCTGTATTTAAAATATAGAGTGTTACTCTTGCTAGTCTACTTCTGTAATGAAGTTAACCTAAGAAAAAGTGAGCGCAATTGTGTAGCACCAGTGGGCAGCCTCTGCTGTGATGTTCATCACAGCCTTTTGGCAAGCACACATCTGTACGTGGAGAACTCTGTATCTTGCATCAATTCAGTATTCAATGAGTTTGCAAAATTATGATTTCTGCAGCTATAAAGATGGAGCAAGAAAAGCAATGATCAGGAGGAGACAGAACCTGAAGTTTTATTATACCACACACTCAACGTGAAAGGTGCACTCACTCTTCATTCCCATGCCCTGAATGTCAAATGCTTCAAGCTTTCAGATTCTCTGATTATTTTACAACACAGCAGGTTGAAATCCAGTTTTAGAGGACCCAGAGTATGTTTGATTGACTGTGATCCTTTGAGTATCTTCCCTGGAGCCACCCTTGTTTGCCCTGCTGCCACTGGAAGCAGGATGAGACCAGATCTACAGCAGAGTGAGAGCAAACCCTTCAGCTCTGTGGCTCCATGGATGATGTGTGCAGATAGAAACCTTGCAGGAGCTGCAGTATGCTTTCAGTTTGTTCCATAGAGAAAGACCTCAAAACATCCCAATTTTAAGCTCTCCTTCCCTTCTCCTCCCCTCAGCTGTTTTCTGCCTGTAATTGCCATGGGAGAGCTAAAGGTTGAAATTGGTACTTCATAATTTTTGGTTCTGAGGAGCATTTTTTTTTCTCCATCCAAATAGCCAATCCAACTTCCTTTATTTCTTCTTTTCTCCTTTTTCTTATTTTGCTGAGATGAGAGCATTTAAACAGGAATCAGTCACTTAACTGGCATAAATAGGCACCCTTCCATCATCTCTTAATAGAGCAGCATGGCTTTACCATGGTGAAAACCTTCCCTTTGATCTCCAGCAGAAGCCTGGGAGCACTACAGTGTAGCTTTTTGCAGAATACACAGGCAGAGGCTGGCTTGACAACTCTCCTGTGGTTCATCTGTATTTAGGGAGGTACATTTGATTCCATTTACATCTTTCCAATGAAGACCTTTTTTTATTTCAGTGGGAAAGGCTCTAAATTTCTGCATGGGACACAGGAGTCTGCAGGTATCAGTGTGAGTGTTCAGAGGGAAGCATTTTTCTGGTAGGTGGTGTATAGGCATACTGTAAGTATAACTAGTGAGAATGAGTTTGGTCTTTGCCTTGGCAGCTTCTGCTCAGGAGTTGCACTCAGTGAGCAACAGGGTGGAGGTGCATCAGTGAAGCCACATGTGAATGTGTTCCTCAGTGTCCAGATTTGGCACTGGAGTCTTTTCCTCTGGCTCTGCCTGATTTGAAATCCAGGGAGGAAGGGAAGAGCCAGAGACAGATGAATTCCTACTGACAAAAATTCTCGAAGTAGCCCAGATGAGAGAAGCCAAAATAGAAATGCAGTGTGAGATGGGAGCCTACATTACAGCTACTGATTTTAATTTTTTTCTCTGTGAGGCTGAAAGGACCATTATTTTCATATAGGATCTCATTCATCCCTCACTGTAAAACTGGAGGTGTGCAGCAAAGGATTAGATCCTTTTTAATCTGTAAGATTTATTTCTAATACTGCCTGCATAGATTTTATAATAAACATAAAACTGTTGGCAAAACGCGTAGATACTGGATATTGTAGGTCCTGCGTACTTTTTTTGTTTTCTGGCTGTTAGTTTAAAGCATGATTGAAATTATGCCTGCATCTGTTACCCACAACTAGAAAGTGATCTTCTCCTCTAGTTTCAGGATCTAATATCTTATGCTTTTAAAATACAGTTTAAGAGTCATCTAATCACTATGTTGTTTGTGGTTTTACATCTCCTCTGACAGATATCAGCTCCACTACCATATAATGAGCAGCTAGTTTTGCAGTTAGCTCTGTGCTAAAGCAGATTATGCTTTCTGGCTCAGCTTCTGTATGGGTAACCCTTTATAATTAAAATAGTAATACTAGCACTGTGCTCTCACTCTGCATTGTTGCAGGAGCTGATGCAGTTTGTAGGCATTAAACACATGTTGTTACATTAAGCATTGCTGTCACAGCAAGATCAAAGCAGATCCAGGCTGTCCTCTTTCTCTCTTTGTGCTGTATCTGACTCAGCTGACCCACTTGTAAAACAAGCTCTGGACTGTCTGCCTTTCTGGAGCATTTTGAGGCTTAATTAATGTTTTGGGATCACTTTGGTGCACAAGCAGTGGAGAGATCTGTCTAATTCCTATGCAAATGTGCTTGTGTTTTATTTTGGACAAACCTTTCTGTTGCATATTTGAGTAATTGCTAGACCGGGTGAGGAGGAGTTTGGGGAAAGTCTAAAACCTTCGGTTGCTTTTTTCCTTTTCCTTGAACTATGCTTCTGTAAGAGAGGCAAAAGCTTTCAGGGTTGTTGAGTGACTGTGACTTGGCTTCAGGAGTGGCAAATATTATGACAAACACAATCTTTCTACAGGCTATGTTGTCATTGCTCTTTCTGAGTGTGTCTCCAGCTTGCAAAACAGTGTCAAGCCCTTTTTTAAATTCCATTGCTTTTATATCTAAAGCCAAGTTATATAAAAATATAAAAACATAACTCAGTGCCAGAAAAGTAAGTGAAGGCTGACAGCACTCAACTCCACATTTGCAGATCAACTGGATTTATGTAATTGAGCATCACTTTGCACTTTAAACTGTGTCCTGTGAGTCTGCTATAAGTGTCCTGCTGGCGAGGGAGGGATCCCACTCTATCCTCCCAGTTTTCACTCAGTCTTTCACAAAGCTGCAGACCTTTCAGTGTTTGTTTAGCAGGATCTTCGTGTTTTATTCATCAGAATTGTTTCAGGACTCTTTTTTTTTTTAGACCAAGAATGTTTCCGTACCATGATGAAAACCAAGCCCTTTCCCTGCAACAAGAATCCAGCCCTTGTGCAGCAGTGTGGGACTCGGGGCTTTACACAGCTAACAGCAGGATTAACCAGATGTACCCAGGACTTACTCCCATATCACTGAGATTACTTGTGTGAGTAAATGTCCACTGCCACAACAAAGACCAGCAGAGATGAGCCCTGATGTTGCATGGGAAGGCATGGTGTGGGCTGACCTTCACCACTGGAGTCTGCAGAATGGTCTGTCCCTCCACGATGATTATTCCAGCCCTGTGTTTAGAGCAACACGTCCCCATTTCAATATGTGGTACTACTACTAGCATGTGAGTTCCTCCTTGTCTTCTTTCTCCTCTTTAATCCTCTAGCACATAGGTGACAAAGAGAAGCTGGCTGAAAGAGGGCAGATAATTCATCAAGTAGCAGACCAGCTGTGTTGGGAACAGTAATTCAGCTGTAACAGCCTGACAGAGCAGAGAAGTAATGGTTTAGTAGGACTTGGAGAACAGCAGCCTAAGAGGAAAACGTCTACTCAACATTTAATGCACCAGGTTATAGTTTCAAACCACAAGACATGGCTTAGAGGAAGCAGACATGAGGCTAATAAGTCATTGCCTATAGCAGTTCAAGGACCATAAGTCAGAGAAGAGACATAGTTATTAAAATGCAATGTTTACTCTTTTGAAAAATCAAAGGGCTTCTAGGGAGATTAATTTTCACTTCAGCCTGGCAATCATTTCATAAACACACAAGTTTGATATAAGGCAAGGTGAATCTGTTCTTCTCTGGATTATGCCTCCAATTTTTCTGCCGATTTTCCATCCCTCATGATTTCAACCAGTTTTTAGTGTTTTAACCAAGAGAATTTAATGAGAAGGTTTAATCAAAATGCCACTGGTGCCTGTGCTGAGCTGAGGTTTTCAGCTATGAATGCATATTTTTCAGGGATATGTGTGTGTGTGTGTGTGTGTGTATATATATATATATATATAAAATATAGCTGATGACTCAACTGTGAACTGGGATTTGGGATTTGCATTGTTTCTGCTGTTGGTGTATTTCATTAAGGCCACTATGGTATGCACGGGCAAAATGTATGGAGCTGAAATGAGACTCTTCATTCCCATAAAAAAACTGGTATTTTAGTGCCTGTACTAAGTGTAGTAAATCCTAGGAACTGAAATTTCCTTTGTAGGCACAGCAGATTAATTAGCATCTTTTAAAGTTAAAAACCCTGAATTCTCTGCTGGAGTGACATGTATAAATAATGCTCTGACCCAAAGGTTTTGAGCAACAAATGTTTCTCCTTAAAGGGCAGTGGATCCTCAAGGTTTGCTCTACCTGAAGTGTGATATTCTCTAGAGGGATCCTATTTGTAAGAGACAGCTGCTGGGTCTGTGCTAGGAGCAGTGGATCTGTCCCATTAGTACACGGGCACAGAGAGAAAGCTGGAAAAAGCCACGTGCCCCAGTTGTAGATTGCTTCTTAAGAGAGCCCTTGGATGAGATGGAAGGCTGGTCCTGAAGCTTCAGGTAAACTGCTGTCAACAGAGCAGCAACCCAAGGAGGGCAGGAGAGGATGATGAATGCCAGCAATAAACAGGGTAAAATATTTTGTGCCTGGGAGCCAAGGGGAGGGAGGAGACATTCTTCTTAGCTTCTCAATGTTAGAAATTAAAAGCAAACCCCATTTTCTAGATGTGGATACAGAGTCTCCCTGGAGGCTGAGAGTTAATGTATGCAAATACAATGCATTTCCATGCACAACTCAGTGCTAAAGCCCAGAAGAAAACTAGTATATTTTAGCAAGCACCCTGGAAATAAGCAATTCCTTTGAAATAAAACCTTTACTCTTTCAAGTTAACCTACTTCTAAAAGACATCTACTTCCATTCTGCAGCTGTGGAATTGGGAAATAGCTTTACCTGTTAACTCCTTTTCACCAGCATACTGGAGTGTAGAGTTCTCTGTGTCAGCTGTAAGTAGCTTTGACAGTTTGATAAATAAATTTTGTGTCTGCTGCTGCTGACCCTAGGAAAGGACAGCCTTGAGGATGAGAAGCAGTGTTACATAAATGTCTAGTGTACATAGCAACACTGAGCAGGGAGACGCTGCTGCATCGCTTTTGGTGCACCAGTCACTCATTAAAATTCTGTCATTGCAAGGTCATGTTGCTCATCTCATACTCTGCAACCCTGGGGAAGAAATCTGGATGAGAGGTGGGGGAGGAAAAGTGAAAACTTCCTCTTGTGCTGTAACCAAGAATATATTCATCGACAGCAGGGCCCATGTTTTGATTTCAAAAGAGCATGCCATTTCTTTTTCAGGGATAACAGGTTCCCTCCTGTGCTGTGTCATGGTGTTTGCATGTTAGAAGTGTAACACTGATAACGGGTCGCTTCCAAATTGAATAAATAACGCCTCTGAGCTTTTGCTTCTCCCTTGAATATCTGAGATAGATCAAAATACCAGAGAGCATGTAGAGGGGACTGTGTCCCAAGCTGCACTCGGCACAGCCTGGTTAGGGATGCTGCACAGCAGCTCTGCAGGCTGCTGGAAGAAGACAAGGCTGAGACTGTGGGTTTGATCCCCCAATGGACTTAAATGGTCCATTTAAGTCCAATGGACTTAAATGATCCCACTTAAATGGTGATCCTGGTGGTGATCTGGTACATAGCTCAGACTATTCTGTGATTCTGTGTAACTGCTTTAAGGAGAACGTGTCAGTGATACATGATCCATGGTTGGAAGCAGGCCAGGTCACCACGCTGGCTGTCACATCTCTGAAGCACAATGAGTCCCCAGCCAGTCCTAGGTATGCTTTGGCAAAGGTAGAGTCAGGGGCTCTTGGACTGAGTCTGCAGGATGAGATGAAAGGTGTTTTACACAGAGCTGAGTGAGCCTCCTCTGTGCAATTTCAAGCCTGGAGCTCAGAGCTGCCATACCTGAGCGTGAATTGTGTAGGCAATGAGCTGGTCTGATCTTTGGGTACAGTCACAATTCCGTGGTTAGCTGAAGGTATAGACATAACCTATTTCTCTAGCGTCATAGAAGCATGTTGTTCAGGGACAGGGAAGCAGGTTATGTTATTATCTCATTAAGTGTTAGACGCTTGAAAGCATGTACCTTTTAGAACAGATGAGGATGGTGAATGCTAGCTTACACCCACAACTGAATATATCATACCCATTTTTCCAGTAGTGTTCCTGAGGAATAATTGGCAAAATCTCTGCAGAGAAGGCACAAGTACTGCATTTTTTTCTTTAATAGTATCAGAGCAACATAATTAACTGCTAAAAAATATTTGCTGTGAATGTGAAGATTCACACATGACATTATTCTTTTTGGCTGTTTAAGCCCTAGTAACAGTTTGATACACAGTTTTTGACAAAAAATATAATGCCCCAAAGCTTAAAAATGAGACTGAGATGGAACTTGGCAAGGGATCTCCACCTGATACTGAAGTATCATTGCCTATTGGAGCTGGATACATTTGTTCTTCATTCGCCTTGGTCTACTCCATCACTATGGAACATTAGAGGGAGGTGAGTTTTCAGACTCTCTCTTCCTCTCTGCATATAACCTGAGCATTCATCTAGAGATGTGTTTGAACCTTTGGATCACTGCATGCATCATTACCCATGTATAGTCCTCCTTTTGTGCTCTTTCTCCCTCCACAGCACAAGTTGTATTAGGAGGCTTTTTACACTCTTTGTTTACCATAACTCAAGAAAATGCCATTTTAGGAAATGCAGAGAGCCTCAATTTAAATTGCAGCATACACCAGACTGTATAATGCTCCTGGTGTGTGCAATCCACTGGGGTTCTTGAAGTTTCTTTGATTAGCTTCAGGGAAATGAGGGGTGCAGCAGCCCGATGCTGGAGATGCTTCTGGAAAATCAGAGGAGGGGCAGTGCTACAAGGGCAGCTATGTAGAAAATGGGAAAACTCATAAGAGCGAAGATTATGTCGTCTTCTAAAGAGAATTGGGGATTTGGTTTTGTGAGAGTCAGGTCTCTTGTGGCTACCACCGAAATTAAGTCATGCTTCTGCTTTCACACATCGGCATTTCAGGACACTGGGCAGTGATGGAAAGGTTTTTTTTTTTTCCATTACTTTTGCTATTTCCATACAGCCCCTACTTTATCAGCTGCATATAATTTCCTTCTTTCACTGATTAAATATTTCCTCGCCTGGTTTCTTTGCTTCTGGGAGCTTGAGAGCTCATTGTTTATAAAGGGAAAGAAGAAGTATTGTGCTGTTAAGCAGACAACTCCCAACACATATGTTCAGCTCTGCATCATTGAGAGGGAGGCCCTGATGCTGCTATGAGTGCAGAAGGGCAGAGCTTTCACTGAGATTCAGATGTGACCAGGACCCTCTTCCACACTTCGTATATTGATGAAGCTCTGGGCTTATTAATTAGCTTTTTCTGGAACAGGTATCCTTCGTCCAAATGCGTCGGGTTGTGAAACCCTCACTCCCACAGAGCTTTTGTCTCTCTGTTCCTTCTGATCATTTGCAGGAGCAAATTTGATGAAACACGTTTGGATAAGAAATGGTTCTCTTGGTCTGTGAGAAGAAACATTTGGGTAAGAAGTGGTTCTCTTTCATTGACGAGAAAAGTGATAATTTGGGTATCTTCCCTCAAACTGATGTCCAGAAAAAGGATTTTGAATGGCCCAGCTGTATTAGTTCCATAATGTGTATACAGGCAGTTTCTTTCAAGATCTATGATTTTACATTTTTTATGTAAATCTTATTTCATTTTCAGAACCAACCAACCAAAAAAATCTGAAACATCTTTTTTAAGTTGAAAAGGCTCGTATGTCCAAAACACATCTGTTTTAAAAGAATTCTTCCAAGATGCCTTAGAGTGCAAACTGACGTGAAAAACCTCATATTTTCTAATAGCAAAGCATTCTTTGGGTTTGGGGGGGGGGGGGTTGTTTTGTTTTTGGGTTTTCTTTTTTGTTTGTTTGTTTGCTTTTGTTTGTTTTTGTTTGTTTGTTTCCTTTCTAACCTTCATTAGTGAAAAAGTACAGTTCAAACTAAGCAATAGTACCACAGTCTGAGCTTCAGCAATTCAGTATCTTCCTTTAAAAGCAAAACATCTCTCTAGGATCGTGTCTGCACTGTCATCTGAACCTTCCAGGCAACGTCTGTAGCAGGTCTAGACTTGGGATGGTGTGAGGAAGAAGACATGATCCATTTTTGTCTTACTTTGGGTAATTATTTTGGACTCAAAAGCCATGTGAGAGTTTGATGTGGTAAATAGACCGGAACTGGATCCACTGGTACGAGTGTGAGTATGCTGAAAACACCTTAGCCTGTTATCCCGTAGTCAAATTAATTAAAATCCAATCTCGGGAGGGATGTTGTAGGCCACAAAGGAAATTCTTGCCATCCCTAAATCAATAAACTAAGATCAGCTTTACAGTTTTTCCTTTAAGAAATGAGCCCTGGAAGTAGTGATTTACAGTTAACATGTATAATGTGATTGAAAAATTAATGTATTTTCTGTAACTGCAGGTCTTAACTTTTTCACTTCTTACCGTATTCTTCTCTTACTCTTCCCTGTCCCAAAAGGAAGAGACCAGAAAATTCTGTCTGAACTTCCAGTTCTGTAGTTATACATCTTTTCCACTAGAGGTGAAATAAAAATAATTCATTAAAAAGGAAGGCGACATTTACTTTTTATATCTCTGTACAATGTGCAAGATAACCATTTTGAAAAGTATTTGCATAAATGTCCACAACTTTGAGTACTCAATGTTCTTTTCAGAGGTGCCTGTTTATATTAACATAATTTCAATCCGTTCTTATGTTTTCATAGATCAGGATGTGGTACAATTCTTTGAAGAGAAATGTCTGCTTAGTTTCCAAGTGGAACAGAAAGCAAAATTTGGTCATGAACTTGCATTTGTAAATTTTTCACTCAGCTTGACTTTAAGAAAAAGAATAGTACGTAGTGGGTTCATGTCTATAACAAGTCATACTCTTGGAACAGCCCATTTTGTAGCTTCAGCTTGCTGCCCCCCAGCACAACAGAGGAACTGTGTTTCACTGACTGGAAGGACTTAAATATGTTGCTGTTCTACCTACATGCCTCATAAACCTTCTAAGAGTAAACAATAAGCTTTCTTAATTGTGTCAATCAACAATAAGGAGTCTGTTAGTTCCACTAAAATGAAGGAAAATTTTTACCAGTTGTCTATATAATAAGGCAGAACTAGAAAACTGATCATTAAAAAAGCTCTGGGTTTTTATTTTTCTGTTTCCTATTTTCATATTTTTGGGGTTTTATTTATTCTTGTCTTTTTTGTGAGTCATGGGCAAAACTCTTTTCCCATAGTGTCCCTTTCTTATACAGTGGTGTGGGGGTAGATGAAATCCATTGACTAAAAAAAAAGGACTCAGACAGGGCTCTTGAGCTTTATTCCATGTTCTTACAGAGTTTCCCCACAAACCAGTCACTCTGCCTAGGATTTTCAGAGTAACATGAAGAATTCAAATTCACTGAGATTTTTATACCCAACTGCATTAGGTCTCTTTCTAAAATCCCGTCTTCTTTTTGCCTACCAGCAAAATTGGGACAGCCACACCAGAAGAGTTTTTATTTGCCTGGCCAATCAAAGTCCTCCATTATAAATTTGTTTAGTTAAAATACAAAATCCTGGTTGCAGTGTGGAAAGGAGGCTTCTTGCCCAAAATACTCATCTGAATTAGCCATTTTATCTTAATGGCATTCCTGACAACTGAAGTACTTGGTTGCTGAGTTCTTTTGCTGTTCAGATGTTACTTTCACATTCTGTTATATTAGCAGATCTTCTTAATGTGATTTTACAGCTCTTATTATATTTGACAAAGCACCATATGTTTATACACCATGTAATTATGGCACTGTACTCTAAAGGTATCTACTTTACAGGATGCTTCATGACTTTGGAATAAACCATTCCAAGACTGAGCAAAACATGGTTGAGTTGCTGTTTGTGACTTGATTTCAATTAAGGACATACTAATTTCAATTGATGGAAGCATTGTGTGTGTGCATGTCTGTGTGTGTGTTACTGCTGGTAGGGGAGGCTGGGATTTCACTCCTTAGCAGAGGCTCTGAGGCTCTTTGTGATGCCCCTAAACTTGCTGAAACATCTATACAGGGTTCACAGACATGCTGCAGGAGACCCAGAGTCCTCTGACCTGACAACAGGAGATTGGGTAGGGTACCCAAAGTACCAGAATTGTACTAGCACCCTTGTTTAGCCACCCAGAGTAATTTTCTACCTTAGAACATGAGGCACATGCTTAATCCATTATGTATCTGTGGCTGTGAGACCACCTCAGGAGCAGAATACATTATCTCATCCTCGTCATTGCACACACTGCAATTTAGAAGAATATCACTCCACTACGCTCAGTCTTTGTTTAGAGCACAATGGAAGGAGAAAGGAGCCTCTGCCTGATTCTGACCCATCAAAATCAGTGATGAGCAAAGTTCCTTCCCGTATCAGAAGCGTATAAAAATCCTCACCACCTGTGCTGAGCACTTGAGTGCCTGACATTGAAACGTGCTCTGGGCATTTGCTTTAGTCTGCTTGCTCTGGTGAGGTATTTCACAGTGTGCTCAGACCATGCTGCTTTTGATAGATATTAATCTGAGAGCTGCTATTTTATTAGTCTTCAAGACACTGCTGATTCTATAACACATCTGCAACAACTGGTTTGAAACTCATCATTCACTTCCCAGTGGTGTGTTTAGGGGTGTATTGGGTTCATTGCAGACTAAAGCAGCCACTTCCTGCAAGATGTTGAATGTTCTGGGGAGCTGTCTGCCTAATCATTTCTGCATTTGGCAGAGTTGTGGGTTTTTATAGGAAAACTGCACATCAAACATAGATTAACTATAGATTAGTACAAGTATGCAGACTTCTTTGAGATTTTTCAGAACTGTTGAAAGTTCTGGGTAATTTATTTCTGAGAAGTAAGGGTATGTAGTTAAACTGCATATATATTGATCTCAGAGTTGTATTTTTTTACTTTCTCATTGCGGAGTGGTGTTGATACAATGATAGAAAAAGGTACCATCCCTCCAGAATAAGGAGTTTAACAGCAGCAAGAGTAAAACAAACAAACAAACAAACAAACAAAACGTATACTTCTTCTCATTTATTTTCAGTTGTTGAATTAATATAGGGAAAGCTAACGCTGCAATTTGCACTCCTGATCTGTGCAACTGCAAAAGGTGTTTATGTATACTAAATGCAGGGTCAGTGGCAGGCACACCAGAGTTATCAGAGGAAAAAATTTATATTTTCAAAAATTATGATGGTGTTCTTGATTAAGAGCAATGTCCTTTCCCACTCACCTTCCCCATGCCAAGTAATGAGGTTTGGCAAAATGTGTTTTGGCTCTTGAGCTTTGATTTTCTGTCTGATATTTTAGAGGTTTTTATGGGAAACTATATATTTCACAAATGCATTTGATCAAGAGAGAAATCTCAATGTCCACCCAGGAAGATTATGGAAAAGAGAACACTTTTTTTTTTTTTTTTTTTTTTTTTTTTTTAAACAAAACTTGGCTGAAAATGCTGATGCAAATAATAAACTCTCCTTACAGTGGACAACAAAGAAAGTATTGCAGTCTGCTTTTTTCCTGATGGAACAGAAAAATTGCTTCTTTCTCCCCACTTCAACACTATATGGGCATCATAGACCATGACAAATTCTTGATAACGAGGTGAGCAGAAGGATGGGCAATAGTAGAAGGCAAAGACTGCTTACAGTAACCCGTGAGCTTTTCTAGAGAAAATGAGCAGCTGTGGGCTCAGCAGCAGCTGTCTGCCTGACCTGGGCACCAACCTCACATGAATCTAAGTTATTTAATGGACCAAATCTCCTAAAGTCAATGAACACCCTTCTCACATTGTCAGGGGGCAGATGTGAAACCCTTTGAAGACCCTCCAGGGAGATCCGATACGCCTGACTTGGATTTTTGCTTTTCAGGATACAAAATCATTTCAAAAGTGATTTTTTTCCCCCTCCACTGGTGTTACAGGGAACATACTTATTTATTTGGAGAAATAGCATGATATGGGCTGTAAATGTGGGTGCTGGTTAGATATGATCTGGGTCCCCAGTCCTAAATTATCTCAGCTGAAAACCATTTGAAAATTTGAAAAATGAAAACTATCTGAGGAGTACACACAGGTGATTCCTCACCTGTTCCTGATTCTAATACTGGAGTAAAAGGGCTAAGTAGCCCCTTGTTGCTTCCACCTCTGAAAGCTGGGGAGCAGCTGTGCAATCCAGTCACAGCCTTGTTCTCAGCAAGGAACCTGATGCTTTGCCTTAAATGTGCCCTAAAGAGCAGTGCAGATGTGAGGATGTTACAGGAGGGCTGAAGAATGGCCCATTGGAAGAATTTGTAATCAATGCAGCAACTCGGGTTGCTTCTCCTGAAAACCTATCATCATTTTTATATAAGTGAGATGACTCCAAATAATCTGCATTTCTCATCTGTTTTCTGACTCCTCCCAAATTTAAATCCTATGAATTTAATTGGTCTATAATTATCATTTCTCTTCCTGGCTTTTTGTTAGGATATGCATAAGCATTAGACTGACCTTAATAACACTGTGCTTTCTAATCTGAAGTTGTGCACTGTGGATTGATGACTGATGGTCTGAGTAACCAGCAGCAGTAACCTCCCCAGAACTATTTTCTGTTTTACCTGAAACTTAATTTTGCTAGGCCACAGTTTCTGATGTCTCTACAGATTAATTTTGCAAACAAGTCTTGCTGTAGCTTTTTACAGTAGTATGTCTTCTTGTAGGGGAATGTCACCTTAATTAGGATGACTGCAGAGATTTCCCAATCTGTTGTCTGTGCCCAGACTGCTAAACACAATTTCTGAAGTGACAGCCTCCCTGCAGACATCCCTGTTTGGTGCTCTAGAGTGCCGTGGCTCCTAGGATGAGACAAAAGGCCACCGCTTTCAAGACCTTGTGTCTAGACTTTTGGATTAAAGCATATTTGTTTGACTAAAAGGGAAGAATCTTCCTGAATAGATGTGAGCTGATTTTCTGAAGTAGCTGTGAGGAAGACGGAAAAGCCTGATTTTCATTTCTGCTCCCAAATGAGAGTTGTTAAGAATCTGATTCTCCCTGAATATTAATAGGAGGTTGATGCTTTGAAATTCAGTCCTCTGGATTAAATAATGGAGACCACAGACTATAGAATTAAAAGACTAAAATTAATTTTAAAGTTGCATCTCAAGTCCATGATGGTGTAAAAGAGGACTTGGAGCCTAAATTCTCTAGTGTTCTGTATCTTCAGTGGGTATTAACTGGCAAGATGAAATTTAAAACAAATTGTCGCTGTTCTGACTTGAGAAATCTTACATTCACTCACTTTTGTTATAAATGACTGTAACTTCATCCAGATGAAGGGGGAGCTGGAAAAAGTCCTTATAGTGCCTGTCTACAAACACGTGCACACATGTTGCACTGCTTTTATAGTGAGTGTACAGTTATTTCAATATTTGTATTTTTGCTATGAGTATATGTATTTTGCTATCAGATGATGACTGTAGTAGCTCTGTTACTCTGGGATGTGTGTGGTGCTTCAATTAAAAAAAATCATATTTTCTCATCATTGCACCATTAAGTTTTTCTGTATACAAATACTGTCATTTTGATAATTTGGTGTTTTTCAAGCTGTTTAACCATGTGTGTATTTCATACACAGGTCATCTGACAATGTAATCAGTCCATAGTAAATTTGGCAGAGCACCACCTTGCCAATCTCCCATACGTTTATGAGAAAAGGGTCCAGGCCTTCAAGTTTTTAATACACTTTTCTGATATGTTCAGCTCTGTGACAAAATAGCCAGCAATTTTTTTTTTTCAGTGTTATTGCCTTTGCATGAAGGGGTCATATGCAAAGAACTTAAGGTTTTAGCACTTTTTCTAGAAATATATTTTCTTCTGTGGTATGTATAGCCTATTTGTTTGTAATAGGTTGCACAAAGGAATGAAGGTGAGTAAAGAGATTAATGTTGTAGAAAATTTCTTGTCATTAGTCACTGAAAAGGGGAAAAACAGAACCTGATTACAAGGGAGGGTGTAATGGTATGCAAGGCAAAGGAAAGCCTTGTTCATGGCTCTGCCCTAAGAGCTAAGAGGCTCTGCAGACTACTATATTTATATTGTATTGTTGTCAAAAGTGCTTGGGAAGATGTACAGCAGTTTGAAAATGTAGCACATTGAAATAGTTGTGCTTAAGTTTTCCAAGAAACCAGAAGCAAGTTCAAACCAGAAGCACTTTAACATTGTTTTGGTTACAGGAAAATGAGTGAAAATTTGTCAACAATATGTAATTGACCTGAAAATGCCTTATTTGCTTATTATTGCTTCTTTTACTTGAAAACAGTGAAGAAAAGAAGGGAAGTGCTTTTATACACCCAAGTTCCTTTAAAATCTGTGTGACACACTACTGTACATACACAACCATGCCTGCCAACACCACCACTATCCCAGCCTCAAACTGTGGGATAATCCCACCACTGAGTCCCCAGGGATCCCTTTTCTGGTCAGATAAGACAGTGCAGCCTGTGATGAAAGGAGAGGGAGTCAAGTTTCCTGAAGAGATGTGATATGAAGTGCTAAGCCACAGTGAGAGTCCAGAATTAATGTTTGCTGCCAAATTCTTGTTTCAGAGAGGATTTTTTTTTTCCTGTATGTGGGGAAAGTACTTATTTTTCTAAATATTTTATTAATCGACCAGATTTCTAGAACCTTTTGGCATCATGTGAATTCTGCTTAACTGATGCTCTCAAGAGAAGGAGGCAATGGACAGCTCTGGAGAAATGTCCATTTATGAAATGGGATACCAGAAAGCCTAATGAGTGGCAGATGGGTATGCAGAAATAAGTTGATTTTGTAGTTATAAGAGTTATTTCCTATCCAGCTCAAAGCTTATTACAAAAATTACAGTTAGAGGCCATTTTTAATGACAATGTCTCATTGCTGCCAATTTTCAGCTCACTATGAAGCCTGATTCAAAATTTGCATCCATACACATGTGGGAACACAGATGGTGAATTACAGATTTAACTCAATGGAGAGGCCAGGTGCTAAAAATACAAATTTGTGTAAAATGTGGAAGGGAGAACAGAATGAAAAAACTGACAACTGTTCATTGTCTTGCCTTGACTAAATGTGACTCAACAGTCTGAAGAAGTAAGGGACCAGGCTAGAAAATAAGGTAAGTCTCTTGCAAAGGCCAGAGACATGCAAAGATGAGAACATTATAATGAAGCTATCAGGTACACTCTAGGTTTCTTAATTGTTTTCATTATGTGAAACAACGTGGTGCTGATGCTGCAGATACTTCCCTGGACATTTAAACTGGTGGGCTCTTCACCTAACAAGTACTTTTGTACAAGCCTGACCTCAATGCCCACTGGGTGAAGGTTTATGCGGTTGCCTGGTGTACATACACAGGATCTAGATTTTCAAGCACTGAGTACCATAATACCCCATTTTTTCATTGATCACATCAAGATAAACTCCCGAAGTCTGATCCAGCTGCCTAATGGCGATGGGAAGTTTCTTGTTCCAAGATACCTTGGCCAGACAGGAAAAGGTAAAGGCAGCATTTTGTTTAAACTCTGATCATTCTGATTCAGTGAGATCACATTGCAAGCACAGCCTCACGGCATTACCTCATTCCCAATTAAAAAAAAAAAAAAAAAAAAAAAAAATGCAGCTCCAGCTTCCATCTCAGGGAAGCATTTATGAAGAAAAGAGCTTCAACATTTCTTTCAACATATATCTGAGCACAGGAGTTAACACAACCCTAAGCATGACCCTGAGAAGAAAAAGAACGTGCCATTGCATTCATAGCTTGCAGACAAGAATGTGCAATGTCTCCTGGCAGTGCTGGTGGCCAAGAAAACATTTAGTGCCAAGGTGATAAATGAAGCCACTCCTTCCTTCTGACCCATCCAAACTAGGTGGCAGGCCCAAGCTAAGATGCAGGGTCCCCAAAAAGCCAAAGGGAAGACATGTCTACAGGACAGTTTCTCCTGTCCCAAAAGAGTTGCTTTAAGGTTGGTGCTGTCAGTCTGCACCTGGCACAGCACTGTTTGCTTCCCATGCCGAAGGAACCTGAACAACTTTGCTCAGAAAAGAGAAGCAGCTGGAGCTGCTTCCATGTGCTCAGAATCAGATACACCTCTGCAGGGGTTTGACTCCCAGCTGGCATCAGGCCACTGGTCTGAGTAGGAACACCACAACGATGGAGAGGACCAGCAGGTGTTGCTTGTGTGAGTTCTGTCCTAGTTACTAAGATTAATATACTCTGTGCTATCTATTCCTGGCTGCAGACCATGTTGACTGTTGGAAACAGGCCTGTGTTCTTTGTTCCCTCTCAAAGCAGATGTGGTCTCCAGGTCGTATGGTGAGTGAGAGAATTGCTTGGGGGTATGCCTACAAATATGAAAGGGATAAAAATTCTCTTTCAGTAGTTAGAGCCAGTTTGAGTTCTCTGTGATGAAACTTCCAGGGGAAAAAAATGGTCTGTTAGTTCCTTCTCTGAAGAAAAGGGAAAGGAAAAACCTGCCTGGGAATTGGTAAATTATCTGAGCAGAGCATAAACAGAGTTTCACTAACAGGTCATGAGTTTGGTCACAAATATAAATTATGCATTGCATGATTTTGAGGAAGAAGGGATGGTCAAGAGTTGCCAAAAAGTAGGATTTGGAAGACCTGATGAGCCAAAGCTTCACTTTGATCCTTTCACACAGTGTGATTTGTCATGGTCAAAAGAGGGAGGCCCAGGGAACACTGGTGAACTGTGGAGAAGACATGAACAGCTGAAGAGTTGAATCAGAAATGACTGGTTGGCCACATCTTTTGCAAGCAGGTGACATCTGGTAAAAATAAACTTGATTAGTGTGAAAATGAAATGCTATTATCATGGAACACTGAAAAGACAGAAATAAACTTGCCTAATACAGTTAGGATTTTTTTATCAGAACAACTTTTCAAATGATGACATTGCTTTATTGACACTGAAACATTTTGCATTTTTTTCAGCAAACATCTAATGGAAAACTGCAGTGGCATTTCTGTCAGGGCAAGCACCCAGCCAGGGGTCACAGCTCTGCCAGTCTGTCCCAGACTGCCACACCCATTCAGACCGTCTCAAAGCCGGACACTTGGGACTTTTAAGGTACACAATTCCAACATATTCCAGTCATGTTCTAACTCCGGGAATGGGCACCCCAAAAGCATACCAGCTCCAGACTCCAGCAGGAGACTCTTCCTGGGAAGCCCCCAAGAACTTACAGGACTTTCATTCTCCCTCTGTAGATTGAATGGGTCTTAGATATAACAGCGCCCATTCCTCATCCCCCTGGTGCTGCTGGAATGGAAAATATAGGAAAATCTGGATTTGAGCCTGGGAAAAAGGGACGGGTTGAGGAAGGTGTATATTTTTATTATTATTCATTGTCCTATTCTGACTTTTGATTGGCAGGAAATCAAAATTAAACCAGTTTCCCCAAATCAAGTCTGTTTTACTCATAACAGTATTTGGTGAATGATCTTTTCCTGTCCTTACCTTGACACGTGTACTTTTCCTTACATTATCTGTGCCATGCACGGCTGAGGAGGGCAGTGATAGAATAGCTTTGGTGGGCACCTGCTGTCCAGCCAGCCACATGGGTTTGTTTTGTTACACGTGGGTCACCCGGTGGAATCTGTGCATACTGAGCAACCAATAGCCGTAATGTGAGCAATCAGTAAGTCAAGTGGAACAGAGGGAGGCATGGTGAGACCAGGTTCCCTCTCTTAAAAATCACCCTAGGTAAATGCAAGGCAGCATTTACAAAAGACAGCAATTAATGAGCGTTTAAAGCAAGTGAGAAGCGATTTTTGGGCTTCCTCTTTCTTCTGTTGATGGCATTCAGTCAAGGACCAACATTACGGGACATTATAGGTGCTGGAGAGAAAACTCTTCTGTCCCAGAAGAAAATGTGTCTGTGGGACATTCACTCTCCTGAGTCACTATATACTTAGCTTACTGAACTAAAGGTCTCTTTCTGCTCTTGCATTCAAGCACAAGAGTGGATGTGGCACCAATTACGCAGCAGGCACCTGTCACTATATCCATGTGCCAAACACATGGGTTAGGCTGCAGAATCACAACCTACAGTTGTGAAAAAGCAAATAAAAGAGAATTATACATTAAATCCATCACACAAGCCTGTCTGGTTTCATAGGAGCATTATTTAATCAAGCTTAGGATATACACGGTGTTCTTTGGGTGGCATTGTAGCTTATGTTGGATCTGGGAGATTATTTGTAGGAGTGGATCTGACCAGATGCTACACCATTGGAGGTTACAAGAGACTTGAGACTGCACATCCTGCTTCTGCAGCACATCTCAGTATTTGTAAACATCATCAAACACTGCATTTTTGATTAGCACCTTAGTAACATGACTGAGTTACTGTAGGCCTCTAGAAATTGGACTGGTAAGTTATATTGTTGTACTCTTCACTTTCTGTGAGCAAGGGTTGTATCTCTGAAGAAGTTCCTCCTTTTTTCTTCCAACAGGCCCTGATGAGCCCTGTGAGCACAGCAGTAACAAAACCTCCAATCACAGCTGCTCCGACCAACCAAGCCCAGATCTGACGGGCTTGCTGAAGATAGGGTGTCAAAAAGTCTTGGAAAGACTGAAGGGCTTGAAAAATCAAACAGAAAAATAAAGAACATTTAACTTGATGCAATGTACTGTCAGTTTATGGAAGCTCTATAATAGATAATACTGGAAGGCTGAGTATAAAGAGGCAAGTTTGGTAGAGATTATCTGAGAGCCACAAATAGTTTTAAACAAATCACTTCAGCCCTGATAGTCTGTTTCTCAATCTTCACGTCCAAGGCTGGCACAGAGTTCACTGTCCCTAGTGCTCCTCACAGTTTTGTCAAAACTTCAGACTGTAACCCAAGAAGTTTGATATTGTGTGACCAAAGGTCCTGCTAGCTCAGCATCCTTCGGCAATAATAACTGAGGCAGAACACTAGGGAGAGTTTAAGAAAAGGTCGAGTCTATTACAATGTTTCCACAAAATACTTACACAGCCTCCAAAAATTTTCAGGTCAGAGAATTCCTAAACCAGATGTGGTGTCATTGTGTTTAATAGTCATTGGAGGATTTTTTTTTCCTTCCATCATCTTTTCAAGCTGCTCTTTGAACTTTTACCACAACTTTTAGCAGCAACAAGATCCCTGCCTCAACTACATATTGAGTGGGAATGAAATCTTCCTTTCACTAATTGTGGAACAGCATTCGACTTGCTTTGACAGTTCCTGTGTGGGGAGAGGCAGAAGACAGCAATTCTGTGGTCATTCTGCACAAGAAATCCTCTTTCTTTGGTGAATCCAGGGAAGCTTCTCACTGTTAGATGATCAGCTGCCTTCTTGCTTTGTGATATCAATGTGTGTGTCTGTGTCTGTTTTTTTCTTGCTATGGCTTAATGAGTTATGAAAACCTTGCCATACAGGGCTCTCACTTCACAGCAGAGGCTGGAAAGAAACCTGTTCAAAATGCACCCAATGAAGTGCATGCTGGCTTGAATTTGAAAATAGGAGTACTTGTCTGCTTGCACAAAGGAGGATTTGGAATCCACATCCCTCAATTACTAGCTCTAAAGACCGTTATTAGCAGTAATTACTAACTAGTAGGGAAAAGAAAGAGCACCTCTACGGCACCTTCTCTGGCAGCTCCTGTGGTGATTTATTTTTGAATGCTCTTTATGCATCTGGACTGATTTAGATGTACTTGACCATATTTAGAATGTACCCCCACAAAGGCGGTAAATGTTTTCCTGTTATCTTGCATTTTTGCTGGTGCCCAGAAAAGCAATCCATATATCCTCTCGGGTCATGGTACTTCCAAGAGTTTGCTCTTGCATGCACTGTGCTCTGAAAAGATGCTGCCTCCCTGGGCCTGGGAAAGGGATGTAGCCAGGAAGCTCCCTGATTTGGTGTGGCCCCCTGACTACCCTCTGCTAATATTCCAGGTGGATAGGGATGAGACTGAAGGAGGAAGTTCCAGGGTAATCTAAAGGGACTTCAGGACACTGGGGCACTGAGTTAAAGGAGTAAGTGTTCAGGTAGTATTCTCCTTGATTCCTTCAGTACCAGGGGAAAATACTGAAAGGAACAGGAAAACTCAACAGAGCAATACATGGCCAAGAGGCTGGTGCTATAGGTGGAATTTTGGGGTTTCTGTCCACAGGGTGGCTTACACAGCACCAGGCCTGTTCATGTTGGATGGGGTGTGCCTGAGTCAGAGAGAGAAAAGGAACATGGCCCAGGAATTAGCAGGGCTGATAGAGAAGTCTTTAAACTGGGCATGAAGGAGGAGTAGGATAATTTGCTTCTGCCATTTCTTATCTGTTTGTTGTTCACTGGTTGTGTACCTCTGGGTGTTCAAAAGAAATACCTGTGAGACTTCCTTCCACAATCAAAACTAGGAAGATGAGCTAGGAGACATTCAAGTTATGGAGTCCCTCAATCAGCTTTAAGGCACGGTTACTTTTCCTTGTAGTGGTGGAAAGTTCACAGCTCCTTACAGATTTCATCAGTCTCCTCATTACTACAGTTTGGAAAATCTTTTTTAATGAAAAGTATTGTCAAGTACTGGAACAGGCTGCTGAGGGAAGAAGTAGAGTAACTATCCCTGGAAGTGTTCAAGAATCATACAGATGTGGTGGTAGGGTATGGTTTAGTTGTGGGCTTGACAGTGTCGGTTTTATGCTTGGGCTTCACCATGGTAGAAGTCTTTTCCAATCTAAATTATTCTGTGATTCTATAAAACTTCCCAGTGGGAGAGAGAGATTTTCTGGGGAAAAGGCAAGACTGCACCTGTAAATGTATCTTTTGTGTAAATGTTTTCAGTTCTGAAAGATGGAAAAAAAATACATAAAAAAACTTAGTCCAGGTATTAAAATATTATTCTTGAAACAGCTCTTAACAGAGTAACCTGTTTTGACAACTATTGTTAGGTGGTGCAGTTAGTCTTCCAAATCTCAGTTATTGATGCTAACTCGTGTTCATTTTCAGGCAGCTGTGCAGGTTGTGGTCATTTTACAGCTGACTGTTCTCATGTCAGGGAAAGCTGGGTGTCTGCTCCAGCTTCTGCTCAGAGCAGCTCCCCAGTAGCTACACTGTGACACGTGCCTTGCAGTCCTGAGGGATGGATTTCCACACACACTGAGACCACTTCTGCTTCAGCTCTGCCATACATATAAAAATAAATGAAGCTGCAATTAAAATTATGTACTCTTACATAGTGATTTGCTTTGCAGTGAAAAGCGGAGCTACAGGCATCAGTTTTTCCTCAGGGACATAACAACAATATAATTTAGCATTAAAATGCCAATTTGTTGATGGATTCCTTCCAAGTTTTATTTCTTGTAACCAGCCTCATTATGCTCTGCATAGTCCTCCTTCATCTCTCCTAAGTAGCTGGTACTGTAACTCAGAACTGCTGCTCTTCACAGAGTCAGAGAATCACAGAATCATCAACATTGGAAGAGACTTCCAAGGCCATCTATCCAATGTCAATCCAGAACCACCAAAAATGCCCCCAAACATTCTTCTTTAAGAGCAAACAAGATAGGTTCTGAGAATAGGGTGGGGCCAGATCTTCATTTCTGTCTTGTTCTCTGCCTTGCCTCTCCTTCCTCATCTGGAAGATCTCCAGAAATGCTGATTTTCTTGACCACCCAGATCTTTGTTACTGACATTTTTTTTCTTTCATAAATTTTTCCTACTTGTCCAGTACTTCCTGTTCGCCAACCACAGACTTTCTTTTCTCCTGAAGAAAAGTCTCTATTTATGCGCTAGAGTGAGAAAACCTATATCTGTAATTTGAGAGTCCAACCGTTTTCCATTTGTAACCAATTCTTCTCTTCAGATAGGAAATAGCTTAAGATTGCTTCTTCCCAGTGAGATTAACAAGGGGTTGAGCAACATTTGAATATTATCTGGGCTTTCTGAAAAAGGATGAAATTTCATTCATTTTGTTGATCTTTCAGAATAATTAAGGAACTGTTTTCCTTGCCTCTGTGTTAAGAACATGGGCAGAATATAATAGGATTTCCTTTTCCTGAGGACTATGTGCTCCCCTGGGAAAAGGTAAGAGTCCAAGAGGTAAGAGAAAGTAATTGCTGGATGGTAATTATTTTACCATTTTCTTCCTCTTGCAGTACAATTTTAGGATTCAGAATTCCTTAAAGTCATGGTATTTGCCACTTTATCTGTGTTGTACAATTCTAGCAATACTATGAGTTTAGGAAACTAATTTCTTTGATTAAAAAATATGTATATACATTTCTGGTCTTGATCTGGGTGTTTCCTGAGGTTATATTCCAGCACCTGGACTAAGTCTTTTCTGCATCTCATTCCCCAGTCTGTCAGTACATCCAGGATCTCCCCATCTCAGGTGCAGAATCTGACACTTCCCCTTTTTTGAACCTCATATAGTTAGTGATATCCCAGTCCTCTAATTTGCTGAGGTTTCTCTGAAGGGTCGCCTCGCCTTTGAGGGAGCCAACAGCTCCTCCCAGTTTGGTGTACTCTCCAGACTTGCTTAGCATCCTTTGCATGTCCTTTGTCAAAGTCATTTATGAAGATGTTGAAGAGCACAAGACTGAGGATGGAGGCCTGCAAAACCCACTGGTGACAGGTCCTCAGTCTGTCACCCTATTCCCTGTACCTGACACATTTCCCAGTTGCTCACCCATCACATATATTAAACCAGAATTGTGAAAGCAAGCAGGTACAATTTGGGGCTATATTCAGGAAAAAATCTGGTATTGGAAGACTTTTTATCTTCTCATATGACAGACATATTCCAGGTAATAGGCAACAAATTTTACATTTCATTTTTCATCCAAAATTATAATGTTACCTGGTTCTTGCAGATATTCATAGTCGTACCCCAGTTCCCTTGAAGGTTTAAAAAATTCTCCATTTCTGTAAAGAGGGATGAAGGGGACCATGTAATTTTCTCGATTGTGCCCAATTGGTGCATTAGCTGCTGGGTATACTTCTAGCATAGGCCTGTGTCTTCTTAACCATCGTTCAAAAATGCTGTGGAAGAAAAAGCGTGTCAATTAATGATGAGAATTAGCAGAAATTTTCTTCTTGAAGATTAAAAGAAAGTGATGGTTTTTTTTTTTAATGCTGGAGACAGAGTTGCATGCAATGTCTTTTGTTTTTGTGTGTGTGCAGTGCTTTCCAAATTTCCAAATTTGGGGTTATCCACTTCAGTGCTGAGTTCCGGTGTAAGCTTACATAAAGCAAATGCCTGTGGTGCTGCAAAGTCTGAACGTGCTTTTTAATTCTGTAAATGTAAATCACTCTCTTTCTGTGCTCAGCAATTCATATGGTTGTGAGGGACAGAGAGAAATGGATTAAACACCTCAGTCCTTCCTCCTCACTCTTAGAAAACATTTGTAGCTAATTGTTTCCTTGAATGGTCTTGTTTCCTGCTGCTCTGTCCTGTTCCTCTTTCTCTAATTTCTCAGGTTTTCACACCTGCAATGAAGTATGGTTACATCACGATCCTTTGGACATCCCCAAAGGAGTGGAAACATCTGAGGAAGAAGCGACAAGCTGACAAAGCAAGTCAACTGTCAGTAAAGTGTCTTTCTCCAGCCAAAGCTTCTTCACTGACCTTAAAATCTGCACTGTTGTTTAAACACGTTCCTCTCTCCCAGCTGCTGGACAGCTTTATTTTACCTCTTCTTAAATATGTTGTCCCAGAGGCACTGCCAGCATCTCTGATGGGCTCAGGTTTGGCCAGTGACAGATCTGTCTTGCATCCAGCTGCAACAAGTTCCACCTGACATGGGGACAGTTTCTGATGCCTTCTGACAGAAGCTAACCCTGTAGCCCTCTAACTCCCAAAACCTTGCCATGTAAACCCAATAGAAGCTGTTCCCCATGTCTCCAACCTCACCTGCTCCATTCCATATTTCTCTTGCAAATTTTCTTCCATCAGCTGTCTGTCACCACAAGGCTATATGTCTGCTCTTTAACTTGGATGCAGAAGGCTGCAGTAGAGGAAGTATATAGGGGCATTTTCAACTTAACTACTGAATGTGTTTGAAAGCAGAATTAAGAACCTTCCAAAACATTCTCAGTTCTCCACCCTTTTAGCTTTTTTCTGCTCAACTCTTCACTTTCAATCCTCAAATCCTTTCTCTGACTCCTTTGTGTTTATTCACCTGAGTGTGCCAGGTTGGAATAGGGAAGATGGAAAAATGCTACAGGGCAAGCAGATGCAGGTATCTTCTGCATGAAGAAAGAGGGCTCCATATTAAATCAAAAGATAGTGGTGAGAAGTAATTATCAATATCAGGCTCAGGGAGGGATCACTGGATTCATTTATGAGTTATAACGGGTAGAAATGATCTAAAGAGACCTGCAAATTGTGCTTTAATGGAGATCTTAGCTCAGCAGTTGCTCCTCCCCACCACTGACCACTAAGCAGAGGACATGGACTGCCCTCCCCTGTTCCCCCCCAGCTGTTCAGGGACTCAGGTTATCTCAGAAATACAGTCCCTAAATACAAGTGCTTAGGGGTATCAGGATCTCTGCAGATTATTAAGAAATTCTGCCAGTAGATTTCTACCTCTTATTTTTGGGCAGAAATATTGAGAAACACTCTGCATATCCCACTGAATTAAAGCCCTCTCAATACTAATCAAAATACAGGCAGGGCCAAAATCTAAGTTCTCTTTATACGATCAAAAACTCTAATAAATGAAAACATGACTGTGATCATACACCTTGTCTACCCTTTACAATGCAGCCATTAATTTTGATTAAAATCTTCATTTGTGTCTCTCTTCTTCAGTTAATTTCATCAACACTGTCTGGAAAAACTCTTATCTTAATAATAGTGTTTAGTTGAAGCTTTCAGATGGATAAGTTTCAACAATATGAAGACTTCAGCTGGAGTTATCTCAAGAAAGTTTAAACGGAAACTCTGTAATCTTTGGAGAGCAGCATGAAGAAATTCAATAATCACTAAAAAAGACATAGACTATAAAGGAGTAATTTAGCTTGAGGAGGAGTGGGATGTGGGTAAATGTTGCACTCCAATCTTCTCCCTGCCTAGCTTTTACTCATGCCTTGGGTAAAGTACCCTGATTATCAGAGTTTTATTTTCCTAGCAGTTGGAGATGATGGGAGCTGGGATAATTCTTCTCTGCAGCACAAGGTTGTTAGAGGTGCAGAGATACTATGGTTGTGGGAACACAGTAATATTTTAAGAAGTCAGAGGTAGGATTTGGATCAGATTTTTAATGTCTGGTGATGATCCATGTGCTAACACTGGAATGCTCATCCTGAGGTACCTCCTGGGGCCTGATTTTTAGAAAATGCTGAGCAGTCACAATCTGAAAATCCGGAAAGTTGATGAGTACCAGGTTCAGAGATAAAAGTTGTCATTTGCCTGAAACAACTTTGCAAGTAATGCCTTGAAATGCAGCATCCTCACTGCATGTGTTAAATGTTGCTGTTGCGTAAGAGCTTTCAAGAATATTCCTTAGGACAGTAATCTTTCAAGGAAAATGCAAATGCCATTTGTTCATTTCCATGGAAATGAACATATGTACTGTTAGATTCCTTCATTTGCAGTGTGGTTCCCACATGAGGTATCAACCTTTGCTTAGCAGTAGCAGGAGAATTGAATAGTCAGCCCTTTTAGCTGATCTTCAGATTCAGATGTGATCATATGCCTCTAAATCCTGATGTGATGGGTCTTGCTGATGCACATGATGTGTTGCACAATCCATTGAGTTGCTTGGGAACAGTTCTCTCCATTAGCTGGCACAAGATCTTATCATCTTGGCTCTCAATGAAATCTCTTTCATTGAACATATCTGTATGTCACTATAGAAATCTCAGAAACTTTTTTTTTTTTTTAAGCTTTAAGGGTCACATTTTCTTTTACTCCATTTAGAACAGCTAGTCATGTGCATTTATCTTGTAGTAGTCTTTAGGATTTTTGCTTTGGGGTTTTATTTGACACTTTGAAAGATTAGGATCATGTTCTGCTTGCTAATAAAGTCATTGGATGAAGTTGCATTTATTATTTCAATTTAAAGGCCTTTTCTCAGTTTGTTCAGTAAGATGGACTCAAAACACTATTTTTTCTTTGCCAGACAATGCATGGTGATTTGTATTTTCAAGAGAGTGTTGATGAATGGGTTTTTTATTTTGCATGAGAAAACAGATAGGTTTAGTATATCAGTAATATTTTTTACATGTACTTCATCTGTTTGTATGCCTCCTTTTAAGGAGGGTACTGCCATTTTCCTGCCTTACTCATATTTTTGTAAGTTATGGAAGAAGAATGTTACTCTTGCTTTTCAAGAGCAGTTTCCCAGCTTAATGCAAAAAAGAAGACTCTGAATCGCCTGCAGCTGAGGAGAAAAGCCCATGGATAAGGCACAGCTTCAGTAATATTTCTATTGGTTAAGTACAAATGGTTCTCCTTGGGCGCCGTAAGCCATTTCATATCAGAGAGTTAAGTTTAATGACTCCCCAGCCAAGACCATTAACTCCCTTCACACATTTTTAAAGAAAACTGAAATTCTGAAGTAGTCTTTGGCTTTTGCTGTCAGCCAGGTAGTGACACTGGCACAGTGCTCCTGTCCTTGGGGACTTAACTGAAAATATTTGAGCCAAAAAAGAGGGTATAATTTGGAGAAATTAATCACATTCTCTTTTGTTTCAAAGTACTGTGACCACTGACTCAAATATTGTAGAATATTTTTTTCTTCAGAGTGCTTTCTCCAGCCCTGGCTATATTTAAGGCAGCTAGTGTCAAATATTTTCTCTGTCATGCAGGACTATCCTTTCCTGAAGGCAAAGACAACATGTCTGAACAGCTATGATCCATCATTTCAATTCTTCCATGTGCTTTGATCTATAGAAACAGTTGTTTAATCCAATAACAGGCATGTGGTTTCCATGACAGAAAGAAATCAATGTTTCCATCATCAGATGTAGATCTGTTTACAGCTAACAGAAGTTTTTCTTTTCTTTCCCTAAGCAGTCATGTAAGTCATTTCCCTTTAACATCTTGAAAATGTGTGATTGCTTTTCTTTCCTCAAGAGCTACAACCTTAGAAGAGCTTAGGTCTGCAGAAATAATGCTACATACAGAGAGAAAAAATGCTGAGGTAATTAGATGGTCCCTCCATGGAGCGACAAAGCTCCTGGTAGAAAAGCCAAGATTGTGGCAAAACAGCAGACCGTAACTATCTTGGCAAACCACTCCTCTTATGCTCTCTTTATATGAACCTCTGCATCCTTCCCTGGACCTGAGAGCCTAAAAAAGCAGGACCATGAGGTAAGGGCATCTTCGGGGTAATTTTATTCCATATTGCCTCCCTTTCTTGAGATAACTTAACTAAAGGTAACAAAAAGAACATCTGAAGTCTCAGATCAAGGCTCTGCTATATCCAATCTCCATACTAATTCCGTGCAAAAAATAGAGTACTGGACATAAGTTTAGTGAGAAGGAGAGAAATCTCTCCAGCTCCTGCCAAAGTCTGGTTGGTTACTTTCCTCCTCAGCATCTAGACAAAGAAAGCAAACAGATAAGTAGCTATTTGTATAGCTGGAAGTGATATTTTCCAGAGACAGAGGCTTTTTTAACATTGCAATTCCAGCTGGAATGGCATCACTTGGGAGATGTTGGCAGTGCAAGGGGAGCAGATGGGATGTGAGCGTGGTGGGAAGACAAGGCGGGATAAAGGAAAGAAGAGAAGAGCTAACCAAAAGTTGTTGGGAATTCTACTCAGAGAATGGAAATGGAGAGAACTCGGCCTGGGATTTGCAGCAATAAACCATAAATCCTTGAGGATGATAGGTCTACCTAGAAGGGCCACAGGCAATCAAAGCTTAAGAAAGAGAAATTTAAACCATAGAAAATAATTAATTAAACAGAGGTTAGTCTCCTGATAGCCCTAATGCCCTTTATATTTCTTCAGCAGCAAGCAAAATTGACTTGGAAAGAGTAGTTTTTATTTTAAGCCTTTGGGCAGATTAAAAAATAATTGTGTCTAGATCAGAAAAAACACTGTTTGCATCTGGAAGTCTTCCTTCTCTTGAAGAAAACAAAGTGCCTAAACTGAATGTCCCAAATAAGAGGCCCAAGAACTGAAAGAGATTGGAGAATAATTTGAATTTTGAAAGAAGCCCTGTCTCACAATTTAGTGCTCAAAGAGGCTCAGACTCTCTTAAGTGCATTTCCAAAGTAGAAATTATTTTGAAGTGGGTGTAATATCAAAGTAATCACTAGCTTATGATAGTCAACACCCTATGCAAAGATTATTTTCTATTTAGAGGAAATAGAATTTAATATTGTAGAATGGGTTGGATTTAGACAACTGTAGATTAAAATAAGGCTCAGATTTATATTTAAATCTTGGAAAAACTGATCATGGAACGTGAAAAATTCACTCAGTGTCTGATTCAGTCAGAAGCCATGTTTGATGCAGAAATAGCTAAGGAAGGTAATCACATCAGAAGGATTCCCAAAAATTCATAAAGACAAAGAATATTTTTCCTGCATGTTGGAGAATTCTTAGAGACTCTTTCAGGCCTCATTTTACTCTACACAAAATAGGCAGAGATTAAAAATAACTTATCTAAATTCATGCCAGACACACTGTAGGGGAATGGGGCCTCAGCTGTGGGGCCAGTTTGTATCAAATTGTGGCACTCCTAAGAGTTAGGTTATACCACTGCAAAGCATGGAGTCTCGATTTTATTTAATTTTTTTTCTTATATATAGGTATACAGGTCACTGTAACTTCTGGTGAGCTTAATTCTTGTGTGTACCAGCTTTAATGGGTTCCAAAGAATTGGTATGTGGTAAAAAATAATAATGACACTCACCTGTTAGGTAGATGCTTTGTCAGTTTAAATTTTCATTCAGGGAAAATATACTTTGCTTTTGCAAAACATTGTAGTGTGGTACAGTGAAAATTAAAGCCATCTATAAAAGACATGGATATATCACTTCTATTTAATTGTGTATAAATAGACTCAAGTATTTTCTTTGTTCTGCTCCATACATACCAGGTTACACAAAAAGAAATTAAATGAGCCGTAGCAGAAAATTAATTTAAAAACACAAACAAACAAACCCACCTTGGTTTAACGACTGGTGGGAAAATGGAATTGATTTGAGGATGATTAAAAAAGGCCACCAATATATATTTTCATACTGGAAATATGAATTCATATTATTTTATGAATAATATATGCAAAGGGATCATAACTAATGAAAGGATGAGCCAAGAAATAACTGGGTTTATGCTGCCAGTGGGAAATACCAGGCAGAGTATAAAAGCATTGCTGTATGTAGGCTGGATTCCTTCCTACTGTTCCACATAGTGCTGTGCGCTCTGCTCACAGGAAGGAAATCTTAAAATCTAGAAAATGTAGAGTAAAAAAAAAATAAGAGTAGGCTTTTTTTTTTTTTTTTTTTTTTTTAATAATTCTGCAAAGCATTCCTTCTTAGCGCCATTTCCCAACTGTGCTACCACAGTCATGAGCAGAGGTACTCTTTACTGTAAGAGGAGAAACCAGACCTTAGGTATCCATTTCTAAGACTGAGCCACCTCAGAGCCACTCTACTAGTGTAAATTAACTGTCCCTTCAGGAAGATATACTAGAAAAATTTAATCCAGTGTGTTCCGCCTTGCGATGAAGGACAGCTGGAGAGAGGTGAAGGGGGGAAGAGAGGATTCAGTACCTCTGTATGAATTTCTGTCACACAACAAGGAACAAGAGTGGCATTGCAGGTATGCCCAGGGGGAGGGCTACAGTCACCTTATGGTGAAAGCTCATGGTCACTCTGAGTCCTTTGCACTGCAGGGGACAGAGCACAGATTTCCTCCTGCCTCCTTGTCCTCACTTTCCTTGTAAGTGTTTGCACAACCGTGCCATAAGCAGGATTAAGGAACTGATTTTGTTTAAAACCAAACCTCTCCTTTATTTTCATTTGTTCTGGGATAGTTTAGGTGAGATAAAGCTGTGGATCTGATTCATGGTTCTTTTGCGTGAT